>NW_022995750.1:2498487-2649241 GCF_900245975.1 Drosophila guanche | reverse complement strand
CTCACTCTTATATATAACGCGATTCTCAGACTAGACCACTTTCCAAGTCAATGGAAATGTGCAGAGATCGTTATGATCCTAAAACCAAACAAAATAGAAACGGAATTGACATCATACCGTCCCATTAGTCTGTTGACAATTTTCTCGAAAGTGTTTGAAAAAATACTATTGAAGAGAATGTTACCAATTTTAGACGAACTTTCCATCATTCCTGAATACCAATTCGGATTCAGGAGGGGTCATGGGACCCCTGAGCAATGTCACAGGGTTATTAATGATATAGTTTCGGCATTTGAAAACAAAAAATACTGCACTGCTGCATTTCTTGATGTTCAACAAGCGTTCGATCGAGTCTGGCACAAAGGTTTGTTGTACAAGATAAAGAAATGGCTACCTGCTCCGTACTATTTATTAATGAAATCATATCTGGCTAAAAGATGCTTTTACGTGCAGCAGAAAACCGATAGTTCATCACTACTTCTCATCAACTCAGGCGTCCCACAAGGAAGCGTATTGGGACCAATTCTCTACACCCTATATACGGCCGACATGCCAGTTACAAACAACTGCACTGTTGCAACATATGCTGATGATACAGCCGTTTTAGCCACAAGCACATCTATAAATGAAGCTTCTGAACTCCTGCAGAGTGAGCTAAGCCTAATTGAAGCCTGGTTCCTTCGATGGAAAATTAGAATAAACTCCCTGAAATCCGTCCAAATAACGTTTTCATTAAGACCAGGTAACTGCCCAAATGTTACACTTAACGGCTCACCAATTCCACAAAGTACCTGTGTGAAGTATCTCGGCTTGCATCTCGACCGCAGATTAACATGGAAAAACCACATTAAAGCAAAATGTCAACAACTTAGACTTAAAACACTAAAAATGTCCTGGCTGATAAGTCGAAAATCAGAAACCACTTTGGAAAACAAAATTCGCCTCTACAAATCCATCCTGAAGCCTGTTTGGACCTACGCTATACAGCTTTGGGGAACTGCTAGCAACTCAAATATTGAGATACTTCAGCGTTACCAATCAAAAACTTTGCGACAAATTGTCAATGCTCCGTTTTACGTATCTAATGCAAACATCCACAAAGATCTGAATATTCCAACCATTAAAGAAGAAATAAAGAAAACTAGTAAGAAATACATCGACAGACTCCACAACCACGAAAATAATTTAGCCTTAAGTCTATTAGACAATAGCCTAACAGTAAGAAGACTGAAAAGATACCACATTCTCGATATCCCTGATAGATAAATTTAACAAACTAAAAAGATGTTATATATAATAGCAGGGCTCATTGGAAAACTGCTATTTCTGTTAATTGAATATTAATTATACAATTTACTTATTGTTTAAAAACAGATTGTAAATATAAAGAGAGAGAAAAAAAAAAAAAAAAAAAAAAAAAAAAAAAAAAAAAAAAAAAAAAAAAAAAAAAAAAAAAAAAAAAAAAAAAAAAAAAAAAAAAAAAAAAAAAAAAAAAAAAATATGTACAATGTACTTATGTATTTGTGCTGTGGCATTAGTGGCATTGATTACTTTGCTGCCCCTGCAGTGATGTGATTCAACTTCAACTTCAGCCGAACACACGCGACTCCATTGGCAATCATTGTTCTACCTCCCCACTGTCCCTTCTGTGTAACCCTTTTACTGCATATGGCAGGAAGTCTGCGGCTGGCAAAATCGAAAGATTAAAATTACAAGTAACTTCATTTTTAGGGCAGTGGAACAGTTGGCAAACATTTGTTCTATACATTCATAAAATAATTAAACAGACAAGTACTCTAATAAAAATAGCAATTAAAATAAACGAAAGTAAATCAGGAGAACAACATTGAGAAAGCGCAAACAGAAGTAAATAATTGAGCAAATCTGAGCAACTGTCCCCCATTCGGGTCTCATTGTGTTACAAGGCTTCATCTTAAACGGTTGCCACTTAAGATCTGCTAAAATTCAGTGTCTGTAGAGGGTGTGACTGCATAATGTGTCTCGGTTCATATTTCATATTATGATCTGCTAAAGATTTAGTGTGGTTTGAGGTGCGCCTGATTTAATCGTATCATATATCAGCCGACCTTTCTTTCGGCTCATCTGTGACGATCAATATCGTCTGAACCGGTTCAAGTGTGGAAATACGCATCTTATTCACTTGACGTATGATCTTCCACATCCAAAAACAACAACAAAACTCCAACTCTAACCCTAGGCACCCGACTTCTGAACTGGTTTTAAAAGTTTCTTCAAGGTTTTACCTTTTTCTTGTGGTTCGCTGTGTTATTTTGGCTTACTTTGCCAAGTCACATGCCAAAGTTTGCTGGGGTGGCTCAAATGTCAATAAACTTTTAACGTAAAAGTGTTACAAAGATCTTTCTCTCTCTCTTCAATTGTACTGAGAGTTATTTAATTTGATATGCAAATACACGAGTTTTCTGAGAAAACTGAAAGAACACTCTGATATATATGTATTTTAATTGAATTGAAGCTGAATGCTCTTCCACTTAATGCCATTAAGCCACACACAAAAGCCAACGCCATATCGAAACGTATAGCCCCCTGCTGTGAGTAGAGTATAAGCCAGAAAAAGAAATTACTTCCAATACGCACATATAAACACGTAGTTTGGGACTCCCAAAAACAAATCTGTGAGCATTCCCCCAAGCGCATAATAAGCAAAAGAAAGCAAACAGCCGATGGCACCTCCACGAATATTCAATTAAAAGATCTTTTGTGTTGATTCGAAAAGGTTTTGGAGTCTCTCTTACTTACAAGTAAATATAATGATACCCAGATGATGATGGGCATATAATTTCCAACTAAATGATCTCGAGACAGCAGTGAAAACGAACAGCAAACACAATTCAAACAGAAAATCCCGAAGCAAGCAAACACCTGAGCAAACACAGCGGAGCAAAAGGCGGCGCATCACGTATACGCCACCATGTCCAATGGCAAGGCTGCTGCCGCAGCTGAGAAAAATGGGTAAAAATTACATTCCCCTCCTCCCCAGAATAATTCTAGCTTAAACAATAACCCAATAGTTAATTGCTTAACAAAATTAAATACATTTTCTGCTCTGTAGCTCATTGAACGATCGACCGTTGTTCATGCAAAATGGCAATGGGGGACGTCTGGCCCCGGTTAATGATGTGGAAGTGAGCAACTTCCGACGCGCCCTGCCACAGTTTTTAGCTGTTAGTATTAAGAACATATTGCTATTCGGTAAATAACATTAAAATTCAAGTTGATTTATGATTTGTAAACGGGAATGAAATTAATTTGCTAGAGAAATTATTATTACTTTTAATAATTATCAAAACTTGTTAGAAATGCCACGCGCGGTTGGAATTTCTATAGAATACATTCTTTAAATGACATACGGTATGAATTTGCATATAAACCCCATTAACATACATCAAATAAAGTCTCATTAACAACGTTTTAATTAGGTGATTTTTTTTGTATACCTAAATATTTCTTAATCAAAGCTTGACATATGAAATTGGATTGCGGAGTTGCACAATTACCAGCAGAACTTAATTTCATTCCCTCACAATATACAAAGATCTTGAATGGAGCCTATGATAAATTCATTTAATAATATCCACAGGCTATGGCATGACTTTGGGCTTCCCCACAATTGTGATACCTGCCATCCAAGGAGGCGAGGGCCGCAGCGAAACAAACAGTGATATAATCCTCAACAAAGACGAGATATCCTGGTTCAGTAGGTCACAGACTTTGAGCTTGAGTTTCCTGGTTTACCGATCTCCCTTTGGTTCTTCAAGGTTCCATCAATTTGATATGCGTGCCGCTGGGCTGCCTGTTCTCTGGCGTGTTAACACAACCGCTGGGCAAGCGACGTGCAATGCAGGTAATCCACAATCCGTAACCCACTTAGCCGCAATCATCCTCATCATCACCACCTCTTACCCATGATCATGATGCTGCCAATCAACCTTCTCTGGTTAACAAATCAAATGGAACATGGAACATTGACACACTAATCCGAAATCGGAGCTGCGTGACTTCTACTGACTTTTATTGTGTAATTATGTTGCTTGTTGTTTGCAGTTTGTCAACCTGCCTATACTGGCGGCATGGCTAATGTTTCACTTTGCAACGCGCACGGAGCATCTGTATGCGGCTTTATGCCTCGCTGGTCTCGGCGGTGGATTAATGGAGGCGCCAGTAAGTCTATACCCCAACCTCATAATAATTAATCTCGTGGCTATAATAGGTCCTCCCGTAGTCTTTGTTTGAGTACAAAATTTGCATAGTTCTAGCGTGAAAAGGGACTGACATTCTTTTTGATTTTGGTGTGAAAAAAGATTGAGGAAAAATGTAGACAATGAGCAAAAATACAATGGGAAAAGATATTTCATATAGATACAATATTTAAAGAGGTCTGGTTAAATAGAGGCGCATTCCCGGCCTCACTTTAGCGTTGTAGATGCACGTGACAAAGCGTTTGGATCCACTGTCCAGCATGCCACAGCCCACCTTATATGCGCCGCTGAACGCCATGTTGCCAAACATTCGCATTTCCCGAGTGGCATTGGCCGGAAATGCACTCACATGATTGGGTTTAACATGGATTGAATTGTTAGACCATTTCTTTATGAAATAGTTCATCGCATTGGCAGGAGTGTTTTTGATATCTGTAAAGTCCGAAGTCTCTGCCACATTGGGAAATCGGAATGTGTTGACGCAGAATGTGCTAACTTGATTCTCATTGCACTGATTGGTGATCCGCATGGCCATGATCGCCAGCTCATCGTCCCAACTTAGAAATGGCAGGTTTAGGCCTCGGGGAAGGCCAGCAACTCGGCCTTCGTTCAGCTTGTGGCGCACCTTATTTTGCATATTAATAATATTCTTCATGTCCTTCTGGAGATTCACGCCCTCGTGGCTTTTCCCACACTTGGGACTCCACTGGAAAAGATAAGCGTACTTCAAATCATCACTGATGATCGATCGATCACTCACAAATCGGGAATCACAGGTGAGGTGTCGAACGTTCCTTGGGCAGAGCTGCGAGTCGCAATAATTTGGCGACCGTGTTGGTTTTGGGTACAATTTGCGACGTACGTGAAAGGGCCATTTCGTCTTGTAGGTGATGATATTTTCTACAGAAATAAAATATAGTTTACTTAGCAGCAGCACAACCATAAATAGAATGTTCATTTTCAAACTACTGCGGAGAGGAACATTGCAGGGAATTATTATAGATTTCGTTGAATTGCAATTTTCATGGCTAGAATAATATTTAATTGGATTTCGTATGCTTTTGGAGGGTTGCTTTAGGCATTGCAGATGGGAACAGTTGATTTTGTCATGGAAAACAAAATCTCTGACTGGATTTCTATAGCTGCCAATCGTTTGTTGCTTTAGTTCTCCTTTTGCAAAAGAATGCCATGGCTTTTGTGGTTTTTCGACCTTGACCAACTCCTTGAGAGCTACAGCAGCCACTTGTGTTTGTGCCACTTGCGAATGCCGTGGCAGCTGTGGCAATGCCGTGGCAATTGCTAGATGCCAATCGCGACTCTTAATGTCACTGTATGTAACGAGCAACCTTGATGCTTCTTTCAGGTGCTTACCTATGTGGCGGAGATCACAGAGCCCAAGTATCGTGGCATACTGTCAGCGCTGGGCACCACCTGTGTCATCACCGGTGTCTTTATACAGTTCATACTCGGCTCCCTGATGGACTGGCGGAGTGTGGCCGCGGTGAGTTCTGCCTTTCCGGTGATTACCATCGTCATGCTGTGCTTTGTGCCGGAGAGTCCCGTGTGGCTGATCAGGGAGCAGCGTTTCCTGGAGGCCGTCAAGTCGCTGCAGTGGCTGAGGGGCTGGGTGCCAGAGCACAAGATCGAGGCGGAATTCAATCAATTGTACGACGAGCTGATCACACAGAAGGCCATCGAGTACACAGCCGATGGGGTGCCAGTGGCAGGACAACGTCGAACGCTGGGCCAACGCCTGAGAATGTGGCGCAAGCGAAGTTTCCTGGTGCCGTTCCTTCTGGTGTCGTTTGCCTTTTTCACTGGACACTTTTCGGGCAAGACACCCCTGCAGACGTATGCCGTGCAGATCTTCCACACCCTCAAGGCACCGATGAATAAATACCATGCCACCATTCTGCTTGGTGTGGCCGAGATGTTGGCCACCATTCTGGGCGTGATACTCATACATTTTACGGGCAAGCGACCGCTGGTTCTGGTCTCCACCGTGGGCACGGGCCTCTGCTTCCTTGGCACCGCCACATATGCTCACTTCCTGAACGAAGTGCCCGGCTTCACGGTCAACAATGTGGTGGTGAATGCCTCATCGATTGTCCCCAAGGAGGGCATCCTATCGCAGGCGAACATATCAAAGATCTTTGCGAACGAACAGCTGGAAATTCTACAGGATCAGGCGGATCAGCTGACGACGATGCTGCCAGATATGTTCGAGACAACCACCATGTTTGATCTGGATACGTGGAATCGCACCAAAAGGGAGCTGGAGACCACCACCGATTATGCCGATGCCATGGAGACCACAATGTGGCCAGAGCCATCGAGCAGCCCCGAACCACTTCCAAATCCACCGCCAGCGATGCCCACCAGTTCCGCAAAACCACCCATTCAGGAGGAGCTGCTGCTGACTGTGCCGAAGCAGGAGAAAAACTATCTCGTGTGGGTGCCACTCATACTGCTGCTGCTCTCCGCCTTCTTCTCGCATCTGGGCATACGCATGCTGCCCTGGATCCTGATTGGTGAGGTCTTTCCGGCAGAAATACGCAACAGCGCTTCAGGGTTTGCCGGCGGAGTGGGCTACATCTTTGGTTTTCTGGCCAACAAACTGTTTCTGTGGATGCTAGCCGCCTTGACATTGCCGGGAACGTTTGCCTTCTATGCCACCGTGGCCTTTATAGGCACTGTGGTGCTGTACTACACGTTGCCAGAGACCGAAGGACGTACCCTGGGTGTAAGAAAATGAATTATCCTACAGCTAATTCGATACAAATTATTATCTTTTCTTATAGGAAATTGAGGCTCACTTCTCCAAGAAATCCGATATGAATTTACTACGCAAACAGCCGAAAAAGAAGGCACCCATCAAAGATGAGATCCAGATGCCTGACAATGCCATCAATGTGGACACAATGCAGAGTTTTCATGTGCCAATCACATCACAGCAGCAGTCCAAGATCATACACTTGCAGCAGAGTGACTTTACGCCCAGAACGACACAGAATGGACGAAGTGGGGCCACAAATCTGGCGTTTGAGGAGAGCAATACCACACATCTGTGAGACCGAACAGCATCCTTTCCAATTGCTTAACATTCCAGTGATATTTCTGAGAAATAAAGTTAAATAATTAGATTTAAATACACAATAATGGTCTTTGTATTAAACAGTCTCCAGACCAGCGTGCGCATTGAATTCCATGAAGACTTCAATCAATTTTTAACTACTCTTTTTTTATGTGAACTCGAGGACTTTTTAACGTAATTTAAAGCATGCTTAAAAGTAATATTGTTTAACACATTTCCATCGAGAGAGAGAGATATATATCTTTTATATATAGATTTATGTAGATAGATGAAGCTCCTTGAGATTGGCGATCCTCCTATGTCTCATCATCCTGCAGCTCAAGGAATTGTGTACAAATGTCGCGACTGCACTCGCCCTTGTTGTTGAATAGGAATTTATAGTAATGACCATCCGCACATATGGCTGAAAGCAAACAGAACAAAGGTTACGAAGGTTTCCAAAGGGAAAGAGGAGTCGAATGATTAGAGGACTCACCCACAACCGAATTTGGATCGGCACCAAAGGCACATACGCACCGCGGTCCCTGTGGTATGGAGAACTTCACAAAACTCCATTGACTTGAGAAATACTTGGGTATTATGGGAAGCGAGGATTCGCGCGGCTTGTTATCCTCCAGATTGAAGACATGTATGGTGCCATGGTCCGAGGCGACGACAACCATGGTGGACTGGTGATTAAAGTTGATGCAAAATATATTTGCATGATTGCTGCCACGTCGCAGCTCCGAGACCTTCTTCCCGTTCTCCGTATCGAAGATGCGTATGAGGGTGCCCTTCTCACCGGCGGTGGCCAGACGTGTGCCCTGAAGATTTAGGGCAATGCAGCTGATGGCCGCCTCGTGGGCAATCACCTCCAGGGGGGCACGCTCCGTGTTGGCAAGATCCACGATCTGGACATGGCCAGTGCGTCGGCCGGGGAATGCGAGTAGGCTTTTATTGCTATGGGGACAGAGCACGCATAGCCCATTGGGATTGGCGCTCGTTTCGAAGACATGCAACTGCTGCGGCTGCTGGGTGAAGGTGAATACCTTGATCACACCCTCCAGCACCACCACAATCCGATCCCGACGCAGTCGCACCGCACGAACCGGCTGATTGAAGTCCAACGATATGGCCGGTGATTTCTTCAAATCATCCCAAACGATCACTTTATTTGGTGGATAGAGCGGCCGTATGCCGCCGCCCACTAAGGCCAGATAATTGCAGCGAAAGAGCATTTCCACATGGCTGAGACCGCCTGAGAGACAATGATTTGACAGTAAAATTGGATTACACGGGCGGACGGTCGTGGGATATGCATGTATGCATTGTACATACCCTCGGGAAAATATTGCCTTTCCTTTTCTTTCAGCGGGTCACAGTTGTAGACGCGAAAGCCCGTGTCCGTGGCACAGGCAAAACATCCTGCAACGCAATTGCAAATTTTTGTCGAAAATATTATAGTATATTATTATGTGGGTGCGTGTGTATGTGTGTGTGGACGGTGGCGCTGACTATCTCTGGACTGGTAAATATGTAAACAACAAACCTTGGTCCTGATTGAAGGCTGCGTAAAGCATCCCATTGCCGTACGGATTTTGCTCCGTCAGATTCATTGCGTTGGTTGTGTGTTGTTTTGATTCTCCAGTCGAGTCGCCTCCTATTCGTCGATTTAAGTTGGAAGAAAATAATTATCAGGACGGTGCGGTAGGTGCGTATAAAAACAATAGATCAGTGCTGGTAACCAGCGCGCGTATTATCGATCGCCTATCGTTATCGCCACTAATCATACAAGCAAATAATAAGCTGTTTACACTGGGTGACATAACTAAGAGGCATATTTATTGCAAAAAGATGAGGCCCTTTTTTGTACTTTTGTTGACTTACTGAGCTATTCTCAGTCATTTCGTCTATTCCGATATCAATGGGACAAGCGGTGGTGGAAAAGGGCTGAAAACCGACAGACCTTTACAACACTAGACATCTTTAATGTGATTTATTTGCTATTCTTTCAAAAGCCAACAAAACGCCACTGCACAGCTCAAATCGGAGGAATGTTTATCCACTACATATAAATATATGTAGGACTATCGCAATACCATGGAGTTCTGCACAGATTTCAGTAGCTGGGATAGGGGCACCATCGAGGCGTGCCGCACCTGCGGCACTTATTTCGACATCACCGAGGGTCTGATTAAACCAATATTTCTCCCGACGGCCGGCGTAGAAGCAAAATCTGATGGGATGGCTGAGATCCTGCAGCAGCTGAGCGCATGGAACTTATTGGTAAGTAAGCGCCGCTCTCTGTTTTTCGGCTATAATGAAAATTGTTGGTACAACAGGTAACAAAGGGAGACGGTCGTCCGCAGTACATGTGCATTTCCTGCATTGCCGAATTCCAGAGGCTGTTGCAATTTAAGTGCAGCTGCCTCGAGGCCCATGAGCAGTACGCAGAGCATCAGCAAACTCCTGGTATAAAGATAAAAAATGAACTCGAAATTCAGGCGGAGGAGAAGTTCTGTGGCTTCATTTATCTCGACTCGGACGAGGAAGTGAGCGACGAAGATGGCAGCCGACGGGTCTTCGCAGCCTTCGATATTCAACATGTGCCCATTAAGGAAGAGCACATGGCCCGAGTGCCGACACAACAGAGTGATATTAAGTTTGTGCCGCCACAACCGCAGCCACTGCTTCCGCTGGTGGGTGTAAAAACCGAGGCGGAGCACGAGCTCAAGTTTAAGAGCTCTCCAAAAGAAGAAGAACTTGATGTTGGTGGGATTTCCAATAAAAGTGGAAGCAATGCCAATAACATTTCCTTTGAAAGTGAAAGCAATCCCAATGCCATATCGTATGAAATTGAAAATGATAATGATAATGAGAGCGACGAAGAAGAAGTCCTCAAATTCACATACGACGATGATGAAGATGCCATGATCATTCCACAGCCTATGCAATCCACGTCTACTCTCTGTAAGATCTGCTTCCAAGAGATACCCAACCAGCTTTACCAGACGCATATGGAGCGAATGCACCTGTCCAAGGATTGGGAGTGTCATCTCTGTGGCAAGAAGTTCTTGAATTGTAAAGAGTCACGTCTGAAGTTGCACATGAAATGGCACAAACTTCAGCGCCGTCTGAAATGCCCGATCTGTGGCTTCTTTTGCAACTCAAAGGAGACCCTCAAGGATCACAAGCGAGCTGTGCACTCGCGTACCGTCTGCCAATATTGTGGAAAGGGTATGAGGAATCCAAAGCTTTGATGTAATTATTTAAATAATGCTATTTCACTCGTTGCAGTTATGAAACCCAATATACTGCAGTCGCATATGAAGAAGCATCTGGATGGTAAGTGTCCTCAAAATGTGAATTTTTGTTTATCTTAATTTGCTCATCTTTTGTACAGAACGTGAAGCTGAGTTGGCCCAAAAGCTGGCATCTGCAGAGCCTCTAGGTGCTTCTGCTTCAGACCAGATGCTGATGCCTGTCAAGGATTTCGGTCCTTTTTATTCAGGCGAAAGTAAGCTCAAAGTTGTGAACCATCTGCGACCACCGTCTACTTCCTCTGCAGTCCAGAAACTGACACATTTGGACCAGCCAGAGACGGCGTCTGCAGCTCAGAAACGTGCCTCAATGCAGACTCAAGTTCCGCTTTCTCCATTGTCTTTTAAGAATAATAAGGAGATTTCAGCTACATCTTCTCCTATCCAGCAGCATCGGGAATTTCCGGTGCCCATTTCTCCAGTTCTGCTGAATAATCCAGTTCAGCAGCAAAAGCTGCACTCTCCAGTCAAGCAGCAACAGATGCTACAATCTCCAGTCAAGCAGCAGCTGCATTCTCCCCACCAACAGCAAAAGGAGCAGCAAAAACCTGAGGACACTCCAGTGACTTACTCTCCCGTAATGCCAATTTGTGTCATCCAATGCGCCTTCTGCAGCGAAAAGTTTAAGAAGCCCCAGCAACTGCAGGACCATGTGCTGAGCAAACACAAGGACATAAATAGTCCACCAACAAAAATCAAGCCACCGCAGAAGCTGCAGCTGCAGCCCTTACCAACAGCCATTAACATGGACATGGACACCGATCAAACCTCCTTCGAATCGGCCTCAACTACTTCTAATCAGGTATCATCCACAATGGATGTAAGCCAGAATAGCAGCTCTGCCAGCTGCAATTCCTCCATTAACAATTCCTACAACAAATCCTACTGCAAGTGTCACATATGCGGCAAGGCATTCGATTTGAAAATCAAACTTAATCGACATCTCAAGCAGCACAATAAGGCTCCCTTCTAGGCTCTGTGTGCTCTCACTTTTTCTTTGTGATTTTTTTGGTTGGTTGTTGAAAGAGCCGCACATCCTGGATTGAATCCTTAGTAAATGCATTTTTATTCTTAAGTCTGGGTTCGACCTTTTTTTAACTTTCAAGTGCACAAATTGCATTAGTTCTTTCCTTGGAAAATTCCTTTGCCATTCTATCATTTACATATTGTCTAAGCCAATCTCAGTTTAAGCTAAGAATTTAAGTGGAAAAATGCATTATCCCATAGCCGATAATGCCAGCTCTTCATCAGCCACAAGAATGAAGGACAAGGCTGACCCGATGGCTGCCAAGTATTCATGCAAATAAACTTGAAAATCGAACCTAAGTAAATGCATTTTTGTTTTAAGTCTGGGTTCTACCTTTTTATACCCGCTACTCGAAGAGTAAATAGGGTATATTGTATTTGTGGGGAATAACGGTTGTATGTAACGCACAGAAGGAAACGTATCCGACCCCATAAAGTGTATATATATTCTTGATCAGCATCAATAGACGAGTCGAAGAGCCATGTCTGTCTGTTCGTCTGTCTGTCTGTCCGTCTTGTTTGTCGGCTAGTTCTCAGAGACTATAAGAGCTAGAGCCACCAAATTTTGCATCCAGACTGCTATATGCTCACACTGAAATCAGCGTATTTCAAAAATGAGCCACGCCCCCGCAAAAGGGCGAAAGCCTACCAAACCTACAATTTGGAAGATAAAAGAAAACTAAAAACGCCATTCCGTAGTGAATGGCCATATCTATCAGATCACCAAATTATTGTAGCCAGAATGAAGAAATTAATTTTCAGTGGCTAAACCCACCCTGTCCCGCAGCTTTTGTTGTTCTTTTTACATTCTCTCATTCACACTCTGCTTCTGCTTCACTCGGCCCCTGCCTCTGCCCTCCCCCTGCCAATGACTCTTCCGACTTTTAACCCACCCCGTCCCGCAGCTTATATTTGTTTTTTTTGTGTGTGCGGGCGCTGCCTCTGCCGCGAGTCTGCAGTGTGTGGGTTATGCCAGTTCTTCATCAGCCACAAGAATGAAGGACATGGCTGACCCGAAGCACTAACCAAATACTATACTATTTGGTTAGTGCCCGAAGGCTGCCAAGTATACCTGCAAATAAACTTGAAAATTTACCACATGAAAATCTTGTTTTCTGGAATATTTAAATCATACTTTGAGACAAAAAAATAAAAATGAAAAATAATATAAAAATTATTTAGAGTATAAACTTATAAACAATTACTTTTTGAAGCAACTTTACAATTTAGGTTTAAAATAAAAAATATTAAAGTAAATTAAAAACAATTTTGAGAAGCATTCCGAATTTTGTTTGTATATTTGGATATATAAACTAAACTAAATATAAATCATTTTTTTATTTAAATTTTTGTTTCAAAATAACTGCAGACTTTAACCAGTGCAAGTCGTGGAGTTCATAATAGATCTACACAATCACGGCTTAGAGTACTTTAATATTACAGAAAATATATTCAAGAGTTCGATTTTAATTTATTCTGAATTATTTTTTAATGCAGAGAGAAAATGAGTAGCAAAAAAAAATGTGTTCACTTGATTCAGTTTGAGTTTTATTGGGGGTTTTCTATGTATGTGTGTGTGTGTGTGTGGTGTGTGTTTGTCGTTCGCTTTCACACGCGAGACGACTCGCTAAGCTTTAATTAATTATTTGCAAGAACTGTATGCCTAAGAATTACAATTATAAATTACACGATGCGTTAAAAGTAAATCAAAGAAAAATGTAACCCAAAATGAAGGTAAACAACGTGATTAACAAGCCTCTGCCACTGGTAAGTGGCCACTTCAGAGTCCACTAATCCTCCTGCTAATTACCACTCCCACTGGCCGCTGTCTTCAGCACTGTCCCCGGCATTAGTTTCTTAGCCTCTGACCCGGCCGTTGTTGTGACAGTGATCTTGCCACCTGCAGTAGCAGCAGCTCCAGCGGCCGACACCATGGGTATCACCTTCATATTGGATAATGGCTTGAGGTTCATTCCCTGCAAACCCTGCGAGAAGAACAACTGTCCGCCATTGCCTTGTACGGCAAATACAAGATTATTGCCAGCTGTTGCGGCGCCAGTGACAGTTCCTGTGGCATTGCTGCTCCCCGTGCTATTCGAAGTGCCTTGCTTGTTGGTCAACAAGACATTTTTGGCCAGACGCAGGGTCTGTGTGCCGCCAGATCCAATCAGCAGGGTCTTTGGTGCAGTCGCAATGCCACTGGAGGCACCAGTGGTGAGGTGATTGCTGTTGGTGCTGCTACTGCCGCTGGTGTTGGGCGATAACCGAACCAACTGGTTGCCCATGATAACGGTCTGCATGGGTGCGCCGCCCGAGCGTGCGGGAATCTGTATGGGGGAAATGCATTAATAAAGGATTGATGAGAGTTTTTGTGGCAGGTGTGCTTACCGCTCCTTGAATCTTCATCGTCTGCCCGCCAATTACAATGCTCTGTGTGGTACGCACAGCATTGGTTCCCGCTGTTGTTGTGGTCGCTGTGGGTTGGGTGGTCACGACACTACCGCCTCCCAGCTGCTTGATTGCCTTGGCATGCAGCAGCAGTGGCTTACCCGGCAGCACGGTCGTCTTGCCAATGATTTTGGGCACCATTGTCGGACTTCCTCCACTCGCCGTTGCACTCACAATGCGCGCCATCGTGGGCAGATGCTTGGCCTGCACTTGGATGGGTTGCGTTGTTTGGCTTTGATTTGGTGTCAGTGTGATGACATTGCCCGCCGAGGAGGTTGCCAACTGAATGATGTTGCTCCCAGTCGTGAGGAGTTTCCCGCCACTGTGCTGCTGTTGGTGTTGCTTTTGCAGCAGACTATCCAGAGTGATGATGTGCCCACCCTGAGAGGCATTCACTGCTCCGCCTGCTGCAGTGCTCACGGGAGTGCTGGTGCGTATCATACGCGTGGCATTTGTAGAGCTGACTACCGTCGTGGCTCCGCCTCCACCTGCAGCCGCCGCTTGCTTAAAGTTCTGCAGCACAATCCTTTGCTGTGGCGACTTGACAGTCGTTCCGCTACTGCTGGCCGTTGTGGTGAGTATTTTGGGTGCTGCCTTGCCCATTGCTTGGAAAACAATCTTTTTGTTCGACGAAATGGCTGTATTACCTGTTTAGAACAGAGAGAAAGGATTAAAGAGGATTCTCTTTTGTGTATGGGGGGGGTTTGCACTCACCAACTAATATCCTTTGCTGTGGCGATGTCTGCACTGGCGAGGCAATCTTTGCTGTGCCTCCCATTGCTTTTTGTTTCAATTGCTGTTGCTGCAACGTTGCAAATGCCTGTGGGGACATCTTCACAATGGTTCCGCCTGCTCCTCCGCCTACACTGACGGCACTCACGGCGGAGCTACTGCTCGTGGCAATGGTTATCGGGGATGTGCTGGCTTCCACTGATTTATTGGATATTATGGAGACGGCGCCAATCTTTTGCTGCACCGGACGCACCGTCGATTGCGGCACCACTCGCGGTCCCAGTATCTGCACTTGCGGTGACTTTACCTGCCCTGTGGCTGCCGCACCTGCAGGCAGCAATCTTATAATATTCTTCTGCGGCATCTGCGGGCGTGGACTTATTGTCATACTCTTCGGTTTGCCCAGCACTTGAGAGTGCTGCTGTGGCGAGTGTTGTTGCTGTTCCTGTTGCTGTTGCTGCTGCTGCAGCTGTTGGTCCAATGGTATGATAAAGTTGCCTATTTTGCTGGTTGTCGGTGGCTTTTTGATCGTCAGCTTTTTGTTAACACTCATCGTGGGGGACGTTCCCAACTGCGTAGAAGTGGGCGTGGTGGCCACATGTACCGTCTGCATGCCACTGGGCGTCGATACCAGTATGGGTGTGGTATTCCTTTGCGAACTGATCTTCGATATAGCAAAATTACCCGTCTTTACCGGGATACCCCCAGCCATTGGGCGATGCACTGCACCCATGGGCACGGGCTTAAGCAGTGATTTTTGCATTGGGTTGGGTGAGGCATTAGCACCGGTGGGCGAGAGTGCAATGCCTGTACCCTGGGATGATGATGTTGAGTTGTTGTTGTTGTTGTTGTTGTTGGCAGGTGGTATGTTGTACTTGAGAGGCGGCACTGGGGGGCACTTGACAGGCAGCGGAGAAGTTTTCTTAACGTGCAGCAGAGTGCCGGCAGCAGTCGAGACAGAGACGGGAGCTGCAGTGGGCGTGGGATTACCCACAGAGGGTACCAATGCTGGCATATCCTGGAGCTCTGTGGAGCTATCGCCATCCTCCTTCTTTGGCTTGGCCAGCTGCTTCCTTTGCTGCTGCTTCTGCTTCACCAGCGACAGGTTGTGCTTGTGCATTCGCTCGAACTCCTCCTCGCTGCGATTGCGATGCAAGTAGATCCAGATCTTGCGCTTGGCATCGTACTTCACACAGGGATCGATGCCGCCATGCATACGGTCCAGTGCTCCACTGACAATCGTCTGCAGAACATTCTCCGCCGCCTGATGATTGACGTACTGTGAGCACTTCAGCAGCTCTGAGATTTCCGAGCGTGTGCCCTCGCCATTGGGTAGCCGGGCCGTGGCATCACGCACCAGCGTCAGGATGGTCACAAATGGCGGCCGATCGTCCACCATGACAGCATGTCCGCGTGCCTTGTTCAGCGCCAAACTCTGGGTGTAGATGCCCTTGACGGGACCCACAACGCTCTCGTAGCCATTCAGGTGGTAGGTGAACGGCCGATGGGGATACTCAAAGCGTAGCCTCTCCTGTCGCTGGAACTCCAGCTTGTCTGCCTGGCTGGCCGTGCGCACCGTCCAGCTGGTGGGGCACCGAGGCGGTGGCGTAGGCGTTAGCGTCTGCGTGGTTGAGGCATCCAAGGGTGTGCTCGCAATAAACATGGCGCTCGGGCATGGATTCAGATGCACCGTAGTGGCTATGGGTTGCTCCTCTTTCTGGGTCCTCAGCCAGTACTGGCAGAGGGTGCACAGTCGTGCATCGGAGTCCCTGCCAGCGCCAATCCACTGGTAGATATTCAACACGGTTTTGTGCTCAATGTAGGGCACATATTCCGCCGGAAGTGGTCCGAAATCAGCAGCCAGAAAGTTTACTGCGGACTGCAGCAGCAGCGACCAATCCGGCTGCTGCATGCGCGTCACATTGCCCGTTGGTATGACTGCATCGAAATGTTTCTCCCGCCAGTTGGCCAACAGCAGCTGCAGTTCTCCGTAGGTCAAACGATGCTGGGGCGTGGAAACAAACAGATCTCGCAGCAGAGAGAAGTAGCAGGCAGGGCGTGGCGATGCCGCCGGTCGAACAACTTCCCCTCTATTGGGGGGACTGCCAACAATGTTAACAGCGGCCGCCTTCAGGGCAGGATTGGTTGGGGAAATGGTTGTAAGATTGGAAATTGTGGCGGAGGGCACACTAATGGGCTCCAGCTTGGGGATCAAGGCGGGCACAGGAGCAGCTGCGGCAGCTGGTGGCATTTTCTTTGGCATTTGCTCCTTGGGTACATAGTCCAGCAGACGGTGCTGCTTCTGATGCTGCTGTGGCTCTTCTTTGACGAAAATATCATCCTCGGGCTCGTTTTTGATCCCACCAATGGGCACCAGAGCGGGTGGATCGGGATTGAGGCGCGCCAGCAATGCCTTTGGCTTGCGCCCCGGCTTGAAGCTGCCCACAAACTGTGCCCGCGTGCAAATGTCCCTCAAACGCACCTCCGATGTATCAAATTCAGGACTTTCCTGTGGACAAAAAATAACATTTAAAGTGCCCTTGTTTTGGGAATCAAACTGCAGATTAATGCTTACTGGTTGCTCCATTTTCCGTCGCTTGTAGTCTCGCAGATACTTCTTGAAGTTCTTATCATTCAACTGCTGTATCCTGACAGCCTGCATGGTGCGCAGGACCTGCTCATCGTCCACACCGGGCCGACGCTTGAAGAAGGTATTGTAAATGCTTTTCTTGTCCGCCGCATTCGAGGAGCGAACCGATGTCGGCTCCAGCTTGAGCTCCGCTTCCATTTTTGGCAGACGCTGCATCAGATCCAAACACTCTTCGTCCTCCTCCTCGGCACTGATCTCCGCCGGGGACACCTTCAGCTCTTGTATGACCTCCAGCAGCTCCTGGACATACCGCTTCTTGGCCCTTTGCGAGCACAACTTGTTCTCCATCGAGAGCGCTGGGGGTTTACGCTTGCGCGGGCGTGGCATCATCGACTTAGAGGCAGTGGCAGTCGACTCATCCGGCGGCGACGAGGTGTACGCCAGCTTAAGCATGTGCTCGCGGGAGAGGAAAAGCTCTTTGGCCAATTGGCTTAAGCGTTCGGCTTGCTGGAAGCGGAACTCACGGCGACTAGAGTGCTGGATGCTGCGGCGCAGCTTAAGGACATCCGGCCGAAGGTTACCGTCCTCCAGCTGCCGCTGCAGCTGCAGTAGCGGCGATTGGCCAAAACGCTGAAGGCCACCGTTGAAAAGTTGAACGAGCGTTCGCTGCTGCTCGGCCCCCGCTTGCGGTGCAGAGACCAGGCCCGTGAAATCGGGCAGCAAGGACTGCAGACGTGCCTGGACATGCTGCGGCAGCACCTGCCATGTCTCCATCGAGAAGAACTCGTGGAAGATGTTGGAATTCTCACAGAGGCCCCGCGGCAGGCGAAAGGTGTCACGTTTACTTAGCTGCGCCAGCTCCAGCTCGTCCGACTGGCAAGTGGTGGTATCGTCCTCCGTCTCGGATTCCGACAGTGCATCCTGATCAGACATATCCTCGTCTTCGACATCGACATCATCCTCCGGCAGCGAACCGGGTGCGGAGGAACTGGAACTACTGCCGCTCCGATTGCTGCTGCCATCGGAGCTGCTGCTGCTCCCGTCGCTCATTTGACCAATGTCATCCTCCTCCTCCTCTTCGGAGTCCAGGCTGGGCCTCAGCATGCTGTTGATGTTTATGTTATTGCTCATTTTTGTGGCAATTTTTGTGTCCAACAGCGTTTTTTCTTTTGTTACGTGGGCAGAGCACCCAATTTTCTTTCTCTACACTAAGTTATAATTTTTGTCTCTTACGCCGCTGCCTGCTGCTGCTGCTGCCTCGTTATATCAAACATATTAGCTGGTTGTTTTCTTCTTTTTTTATTGCTTCGCAGCATGTTTTCTCTACGATTTCGCCCATTTCGAAGGAGTTGGCAGCTCTGGCCCTAACATTAGGGATGAGCCGATGCGATAGTCGCTAGATACAGTTGCGATTGAATCTAAATTTAAAAATTTTTATAGGGTCGATTTAATAATGCATTCCAAAATCGTATACTATTCCAAATAAATACATTAAAGTTAATAAAACAAAAAACTACACTTTAATCTCTATAAGCACTAGAATTTTGCAATTTATTAAATATTAAAAACTTTTAGAGACGCTGATTCCAAAAGAATCGATGTTTGGCCAAAATCATCGCGGACATCGATGGTTCTCCAGCTCAGCCCTACTGTGTATACCAAAATTGTGGCGACGGCTTTTCGCCTTCGGCTTGCAACAATTTTTCCTAGTTCTTGCAATTTTTGTGTTGCAAAAGGATAACAAAGCCCAAAGCAGACAACTGGTCAAAATGAAAGACCATTGACAGGAATACAAGGTGAACACGAATGCGTAGACGAAAACGAATACGAATAGAGGCGGGTAGGCCGCTGTTTTAGTTTAGTGCGCAACGTTCGAGATAAATAATAAATGTGTGTCGTTTAAGGTGAAGAGTTTAAAAGTTTAGCAGGCGAGGCAGGGGCACAATCGTCCCACAGACGCCACAAAAAGAGGCACAGAAGACTGCTCTCGAATAGCAAAAAAAAAAATGGAAAGAGAAGAGACAAAAAAAATGCAAGAAGAAGAACAGAGAGAAGGTGAAGAAGAAGCAGCAGAACGCGAACAACGCGCGGCAAATGCTTGCAAAAATTTAGAGAAAAAAGAATATAGTTTTTTTGTGTTAAATTAACCGCAATCTAAATCGCATTTCTTGCAGATCTGTTGAACATAGTGGCGGCACGAACCCTCCGGTTATCTATGGGAAAGAAAAAGACCAACGATTGTGTGACAAATGCCGGAACAGCGCTGACAGAAGCAAAACAGCAAGCAGAAGTCAAAGTGGACACCAGCTCCGACTGCAAAAGCAATCAAATCAAAGGAAAATCAACAACCAATCAATCTGACAATGATGTTGAGTCGGCGGAATCCACAGCCACCAAGGAAGTCAGCAGCAACAGCAACAGCGACAAAGAGTCCACAAATGATTCTGCTAGTGGAACAGTAGTCGAAGAATCTGTAAAAGTTGAGGCCACCGCAGTGGAAAAGAAAGCCTGTAAAATTCGCATTGTGCCTCTAGAGAAACTCTTGGCCCAGCAACCGAAGGAGCAACCAAAAGTCTTGCCACAGCGCAAGTCTCGCAATAACACCTCGATCATTGAATTGAGCGACAGCGACGAGACCGACGACGGCGGCGAATCGATCGTTGTGCAGAATCCTTTGCGCAGGAAAGCAAAGGCAAACGCCAGTGCCACAATCACCGTCTTGTCCTCCTCCTCGGAGGATAGCAGGCCCTTCAAGCCATCGAAGACGGTCGAGGCCAAGAATCGGCCAAAAAGGAATATTCTCAGTCTGTTCAACTCATCCGCCGAGGAGAGCGACAGCAAGCAGTTGCAGGTCCGCGTGAACGGAAAGGGGAAGAGACCACGCATCGCTTCATCCCCTGAAGAGAGTGACAGTCGGTCAGCAGGCACACGCACAAAGAAGTATCTGTCTCTGCGGAAGAGAAAGCGATCTTCCCACGAAGCCGGCAGCCTCGCTCAGCTCCTAAAGGCGGCCATCAACGGCACGGAGGAGCAAAGGTCTCCGAAGAAGTCTAAAAGAACTGAAGAGCGCGTGCGCCATCAGGTTGCCAGCGAATCTGCCCAGATTAGCAACTCCGAAGACAGCGACGGCAAAAAGAAGGAGAATAGTCGCATAAAAATAGCAACCAGACAAAAGTCACCCAAGAATCGAGAGCTGGAGAACGACTTATCTGAGGATAGCAACGCCACAGGGAAGGAGAAGACTAGCAAGAAAATTGCTAGTGAGTGTTCCACTTCCTCAGAGGAAAGCCTGCCACGGCTGACCCGCAGGAAGACCATCAACGGCAGCGGCAAAAAGATCAGGCAAGGCAGTCCCACGAGGCTATCCAAGGAGAAGCAGCCAAGGACAGTGGCTGCCCAGCAGCAGCATCGAGTGAAAAGTTGTTTGGTGCGTTTGAAGCGGATTAAAGGGTCTGAGTCACAGGAGGGTCCAAAGATCCAGGCAAAGCCAAAGCCACAGGCAGAACCAGAGCCACAGGCAGGACCAGAGCCAGAGCCAGAGCGAGAGCCAACGCCGCAGGCAGAACCAGAGGCAGAACCAAGCGGAACTTTAAAGCAACGCAAACACACAATGAGCACAGATTCGGAGGAGGCTGCCACAACCTCGGGCACGGCAGCAGCCAAACGGCAGCGTCGCAGCACCAAGAAGAGTGCGGAGAGTGAGCCGGATTCCGACTATGAGGCAGCTGAGGAGCCCGAGCAGGCCGATTCCGATGCGCAGGGGGAGGAGGAGGAGTATCAGGCAAAATCCGAAGAAGATGAAGAGGCGGAAGAGGAAGCTGCACAGACGAGCGGCAGCGAGGTGATACCACAGCGCAAGCGACGCAGTGGCGTCAAGAAGCGTGACACCGACTCCGACAAGGGTTCCTCCGACTTTGAGCCGCACGAAAAGTCCAAAAAGAAGCGCAAACGCATCAAAAAGAACTCGAGCGGCGACAGCGATGCGGATGGCGACGAGGATAAGCAGAAGAACAAGCGAAAGACCATACGGAAGATCATAAAGAGCAAGGATCTGGACATGACCACCAAGGAGGCGGCCAAAGAGGAGGATGATCGCCGCCGACGCATCGAGGAGCGCCAGCGGGTGTACAATCGCATCTTTGACAAATCGGAGAGCGTCGAAATATCCGAATTGGTGCTGGACTTCGATGAGGACTCCAAGAAGGCGCTGCTGCAGGTGGACAAGGGTCTGCTGAAGAAGCTCAAACCCCATCAAGTGGCGGGCGTTAAGTTCATGTGGGACGCCTGCTTCGAGACGCTCAAGGATAGCGAAGAGAAGCCCGGCTCTGGCTGCATTCTGGCCCACTGCATGGGCTTGGGCAAGACCCTGCAGGTGGTGACACTCAGCCACACGCTCCTCATGAACACCAGGCGCACAAATGTGGAGCGTGTCCTCGTGATTACGCCCCTCAGCACGGTGAACAATTGGGCGCGTGAGTTCCTCTATTGGATGAAGTTTGCCAATCGCAAGGACATCGAAGTGTACGACATCTCCCGCTACAAGGACAAGCCCACGCGCATCTTCAAGCTCACCGAATGGTTCAACGAGGGAGGAGTGTGCATCCTGGGCTACGACATGTACCGCATTTTGGCCAACGAAAAGGCCAGAGGATTGCGCAAGAAGCAGCGCGAACAGCTGCAACAGGCCCTGGTCGAACCCGGCCCAGATCTGGTCGTCTGCGATGAGGGGCATTTGCTGAAGAATGAGAAGACGTCGATCAGCAAGGCGGTGACAAGGATGCGCACCAAACGGAGGATTGTCCTCACAGGAACTCCGCTGCAAAATAATCTCAGAGAATGTAAGTAAAGGATCTGTTCAGCCTGTTGGGTTTGCATTTTAATCCTGTTTTGCCACACCCCAGATTACTGCATGATCCAGTTTGTGAAGCCAAGCCTGCTTGGCACCTACAAGGAGTACATGAATCGCTTTGTGAATCCCATCAGCAATGGCCAGTACACGGACTCCACGGAGCGCGATCTGCGCCTGATGAAGCATCGCTCCCACATACTGCACAAGCTGCTGGAGGGCTGCATCCAGCGCAGAGATTACTCCGTTTTGGCGCCGTATTTGCCACCGAAGCACGAGTACGTGATCTATACGACGTTGTCGGAGCTGCAGCAGACACTGTACGGCTACTACATGACCACATATCGGGAACAGAACAGCTCCGATATCTGTGGCAAGGGTGCGCGCTTGTTTCAGGACTTCCAGGATCTGCGGCGCATCTGGACGCATCCGATGAATCTGCGTGTGAACAGCGACAATGTAATTGCCAAGCGGCTGCTCAGCAACGATGATTCCGACATTGAGGGCTTCATTTGCGACGAAACCGAAGAGGAGGAGGCCGCCACCAATTCCTCCGACAGCTGTGAGTCCTTCAAATCGGACGCCAGCATGGCCGGTGCGCGAAAGTCCACAAAAAAGCACAAGACCCGCAACAGAGCGGCTGCCGATTCGGATTCCGATTTTGAGATGCTGCCGACGGGACCGCTGGCCCAGAAGGACGATCCCTCCGAGTGGTGGAAGCCATTTGTGGAGGAGCGCGAGCTGAACAATGTCAATCATTCCCCCAAGCTGCTTATTCTGCTGCGTCTGCTGCAGCAGTGCGAAGCCATTGGCGACAAATTGTTGGTCTTTTCGCAGTCACTGCAATCGCTGGATGTCATCGAGCACTTCCTATCGCTGGTGGATAGCAACACAAAGAACTATGAATTTGAGGGTGAGTCCAGCAATAAAACACCCATTCTAACATCACCCATATGACACGCTCCTTTGTTCAGGGGACGTTGGCGACTTCAAGGGCTGCTGGACCAATGGCAAGGACTACTTCCGACTCGATGGCTCCTGCAGCGTTGAGCAGCGCGAGGCCATGTGCAAGACATTCAACAATGTCACCAATCTACGCGCTCGCCTTTTCCTCATTTCCACGCGTGCCGGCGGCCTGGGCATCAATCTGGTGGCCGCCAATCGTGTGGTCATCTTTGATGTCTCCTGGAATCCCTCGCACGACACCCAGAGCATCTTCCGGGTGTACCGTTTCGGGCAGGTGAAGCCCTGCTACATCTATCGCCTCATTGCCATGGGCACCATGGAGCAGAAGGTGTACGAGCGGCAGGTGGCCAAGCAGGCCACCGCCAAGCGTGTGATTGACGAGCAGCAGATCTCCCGGCACTACAATCAAACGGACCTCACGGAGCTCTATTCCTACGAACTGAAGCCAACGGCAGAGCGCGAGATGCCGCTGCTGCCCAAGGATCGTCTGTTTGCCGAGCTGCTGACCGAGCACGACAAACTGATATTCAAATACCACGAGCACGACTCCCTGCTGGAGCAGGAGGAGCACGAAAATCTCACAGAGGAGGAGCGCAAGTCCGCGTGGGCCGAATACGAGGCAGAGAAAACGCGCACCGTGCAGGCCTCACAGTACATGAGCTACGACCGCAATGCCTTTGGCAATCAGGTGATGGGCCAATTTGGCAATGCCTCCGGCAGCGTCACCTCCAACAAGATCTTCGGCTTCCGCTCGGATATTCTGCTGCAGCTGCTCAATATGAAAATATCCAAAGATCATCCAGAGTTGACGCAGAACCAGGTCATCCAATTGGTGCCCACCTATCTGCAGCAGCTGTACAATGAGATGAACAATGGGGATCCCACCATGTACAAGGATCTGTTGAATCTGCACGGGAATATCATACACCCAAGCGGCATGTATATGAATCCATTGCTCTATGCCAACCAGCATCCATCGGCGGCTGGCTACAATCAGGGTACAGGCGGTATCGCGGCGGCTCCAGGTGCGGCAGGTGCTGCTGCACCGCCCGTTGTGCCCGCTGCACCAGGTTTCGAGCCGGATAAGGTATACGAAATTGATTAGGATGCACCCCCCCCCCCCCACACACAAGCACTCTTTGGATAGAGCAGGAAGCATCTTCCTAGTGTATCCTTGTATCTAAAGTATTGCAAGACTACAGTTGAATCTTTATATTAGACTAGATCCATTTGTGTAAATCATTTGTTAGGGTTGGGGAAACACACACAAACTTGAGCGCTTCACAGCTCCATAGCTCTGGCTCTGACTCTGACTGTGACTGTGGCTCTAGTTCTGCCTGTGGCTTTGGCTTTGGACCCTCCTTTAAACCGCTTCAAACTGTTGCTAATCTGGGAGGAGAATCGCTGGCAACCTTTAGGAGGCGAACGAGGCTGCCAGCTTCGTGGGAAGATCGCTTTCTCTTCCGCAGAGTCAGAGACAGTCCTGTTAAGGGTTCTAAACTATCCTAAAGATTAAGCTGAAGTCTTACATTATATTAGACACAAAGGTTATAGTTTTCAGTTATAGTTTAAATATAAAGAAACACAACAAAAGTAACTATTTTAGATCGCATAGCTATTATGATTATAATATGAATGGATAGGACCTACTCTCCTCACCCCTCCACACAAGAACATTATTTAAACACGCAACAAACGATAAACAATAAATGGCACAGATATTATAAATACAACAAAATATATTATTCAATTTTTGTTTGGGCAAGGAATGGGAATGTTTGAGGTGGGTTTTGGTAGGGTTTTTGTTGGTTTATTTGGGAGCCTTTGGAGGAATTTTAAGTATTTCCAGATACATGCTGGAGGGTGCCCATATGTAATTCTTGCTGCTTGCAGAGGAATCACTTTCCATGATAATGAGTAATCCTGGTGTATTAGAGAGCTCTTAAGGCATTTTCTGGCAGTCTTTGCAGCTTATTCATTTCAATGATTTTGAAAATATATTTGTAATAAAAGCAGCTTAGAATGCAGCGTACCTATATAGAAATTTCTTTATAATTTGATGCAGCTTTTGACTACACAGAAAGACTTATTATTGTCCCTTTTAGAGCTGTCTTTCGATAAGGAATCCGTAAGCCCTTTGCACACCAGTCTGTAATGGAAAGAAGATCGATTTTTTTTTGGAAATATCTACGCGTGTCCCATGATGTTGCGATGTGCTTGGCTTGACATTTCTTTTTGTGTTGTGTTTATTGAACTATTTAAATTACAAACTAAAACCCCACCTTCAGCAACCCCTTCAGCCCTCTGCTCACTTGGGTGGCAGCTTGCCCATCATGCGTAGCTGCTGCATTTGCTGTGCCTGCAGCATATGCTGTTGTCCGGGTGGCATGGGACCGACGGGTGGCATGCCCGGCATCAGGCCAGGACGTGGTGGCACACCACCCATGGGTTGTTGCATGCCAGAGGGGCCGCCCTGCAGCATGCCCGGGTTGATGGGCGGCGTGGGACGATTGTGGACGCCCTGTTGGATGTCGGAGAGGCAGGCCTTCCATTCCTCCAGGCGATTGTAGTGCTTCTGCAGCAGGGCCTCCTTGCGTTGGATCTCAATGCTGAGATCCTGGTTCTCGTCCTTGATCAGCATGTAGGGCTTTAGAGTGGACACGAGGAAGCGTTTCTGTAGGAAGAATGCCTCCATTTGGCGGGCCACATCGATGAAGCGATTCGTCGTCTTCTGTACCTCCAGTTCAATCTCCTCTTTGTTGGTCCCCGAGTTAGGTTCCTGCTTGGTCAGGGATAGCAGGCAGGACTGGAAGGCTTCCTCGAACTCGTCCATCAGGTTTCCATTGCCAGCATCGCTTTGGGCCATGATTAAAGCGATTTTCAATTATTAACAAAGATTTTTGCCGGTCCCCCGACTCCAGTGTGACCACGGACTTATCGGTTAAGTATAGAGGTGTCATTTTTAAAATATACCGAAAGATACCAAGAAAGGGAGCGGCCAACTTGTTGGAATTGCATTTCTAGGGATGATAATTGTGGGCTGCATGCGGCTGTTTATATAAACAAACATTTTTAAATTCAATTAACATATAAAATGGCTGCTCGGATGGTGCAGCGTTGTCTGCACACGGCACAGAACTGCCTAAGGGCACGCGTGCCGCGTCGAGCCAATCCCGGCCTTGGCTATCAGCTGCAACAGTTGCAGGAGAACGAACGGCCAACAGCGACGCCCGAAGCTAGCGAGGATTATGGCGATATGGAGTCGGATTTCATGGACGTGCAGAAAACCCATCGACAGCATGAGGCGCAACAGCAGGCGCAGCGAGACCGTGTGCGTCAGTTTATGATCAAACACAAGTACTTTCGGGACGTGAAGCTCCCAAATCTGTTGCTCCATGCGGAAAAGGAGCAAATGCGTCTGCTGCACGAACAACGGCCGGATGAGTGGAGCATCGAACGTTTGGCCGAGAGCTTTCCCGCCACCCCAGAGATTGTCCAGAAGGTATTACGCGCCAAGTGGCGCCCGAGGAATGTGCCCAGGATTCGCGCCCACGATGAGAGCGTCATGAGGAACTGGCAGCAGCTGCGCCAAGGGAAATGTGATGTGGCCATACCTTCGGCGTTTCTGCAACACTTGGAGAAGTTCTCGGAGCGACGACAGCAGGATTTGAAGCAACTGAAGCCGGAGGAGTGGCCCACGAGGCCGGCACTTCCAGTGCCGGCGTCAAATGAGTTCCGGCAGCTGCTGTGCAGTGGAAAACAGCCAGAAGATCGCCCAAGTCCTCCGCAGCTACCCTCAGGGTATGCTCCGCCACCGGCAGCAGCAGAAGATGAAACCTACTTGCTGGACAAAGTGCGCAATAAGCGAAAGATGCGTCTGCAGGAGCTCAAGCAGCTGCAGCTTGTTCCGGCCGTATCCGAGGTGCCCCAACCGCCGCCCAGCAATCCCAGCGGCACGGGTCACCTCTCCAGCTACGTGCAAAAGTTCGAAAGCAGCGAGATTGTGATCAGTGTGGCAGATCAGCGACGCTACGAGATGACCAAAGCCAAGGATCGCATTGTAATACCTCGAAAGCTGCATCGTCCAGGTGCCACTTACCGCGTGGAGGACGCCTACTACGATGACGATGGAGAGCTGCTCTATCGCGTGCCCGGCATGAAGGGTGCACCACATGGTGTGTGACTTTTTATTACAAAGCACGCGTAGAAGTTGTATATAAAATAAAGAGTTCTTCCGGACTTTCGGCGTATTAAATTCAGTTGCTGAAGGCGGCGGCGATTAGATCGCTTCCAGCCATTAGAGAGTCGGAGGCGACTGTGATGTGGGCTCCAGTCAGCTTGGAGATGAAATCACAGGCGGCTATCTCCGCATAGTTGGCCCCGCCAACCACAAAGACAAAGAGATTACGTAGTCGCAGGGGAAACACATCCGCATCCACCCCACTGGAGGGTGTGGCCGCACCTGGTGGCGTCCGCTGCTGTGCAGCATAGGCCTTGGGTGTCTGTCTGCTGCTGCTGCTGTCCAAATGGAGTTGCAAGCCCTCGACCATGGAGAGCTTGCTGGACAGATCCTCAGCATTGTTGGCGCGCAGCAGAATGGAGCACAGCTGTGCCACCAGCGGTATGTACGTGCCATTGAACACAAAACTGGGGCAGGACTGTACGCCCTGTGGGCCCTTTGAGGTGGCAGCGCCATCCGGTCCATCGCCGCAGGATGTAAGCAGCTTCAGGCGATTGGCATTGGCTTGGAACTCGGTTTGCTGGAACTTGGGCAAGGGCAGATTGGCCAGCAGCTTGGTGGGCGCCTTCTTTTCGGGCAACAGCTGGGGCAGCAGCGCCGCTTGGGCCAGCTGCTGGAACACACCCAGCTCCCGATGGCCAAACATGTTGCAGTAGTTCCTCGCAAACAACTGCAACTCCTCGGGGGCCACGCCCGCACAGTGATGCAGCAGACAGAGCAGGCGCAGGGTATTGTAACGCTGCCCATCTGTCGTCAGCAGTTCATCAATCTCCCCCAGCAGTCGCTTCCTGGACACATTGTTCAGTATATCCTCCTCCAGGGTCTGCAGTCTACGAAAGTTTCCCAACATTTGGATCACAATTTCACTGGCATTCAAATGCCGCAAGACTTTTGCTTTGAGTTCCGTCAGTTTCGGCAGCTTTCGGGCCACGTAATCGTGCATCTCCTCCAGCTGCATGTCGTTGAGCTTTTGCAGCTCCAGGCCCAAGGCCTTGACCTGTGCGCGTATCAAACTGCTGGCCTGTGCAAAGTGCTTGTAGCGATTGTCGCCATAGATCTCATCGGAGGCAGAGTTGAGCCGCACCGAGATGGATTTGCTGGCGTTTGTCGCCGCCTTTGGCTGCTTGCTCTGCAACAGCTCCACGCGCTGACTGCTGATCTTGTTCTTGGAATTATCTACGACTATTTCGCCTGCCCGCTGCTGGAACACTTCCAGCAGCAGACCCGCATAGATGGCGGGCGTGAGCAGACTCGAGGGATAGTCCTTGTCCCGATCGATGATCAGCCAGGCGCCATAGTCGGGGGGATTGGTGGAGTTTGGCGGCTTGCCCAGTGCCTGTAGCATTTGTAGCAACTGTGCCGAGTGTGAGCCGAAGCTCAGAATCACCGCAGGTGGGCCACAGATCATTTGAAGCAGCCGCAGGCTCTGAGCCACAGCCGGCAGGGGCGAGTTGTCGCCATGGAGGTACAGGCACTCATACAACTAGGGGAAAAAAGAAGAGTTTAGACAGGTTTTTGGGTGCCAAATCCCTTACATTAGGCAACTCCAGGCTGAGAACTCCTTGGTCAAAGTAGATGAAGTCCCAATTGTAGTGGTGGAGCTCCACCAGGCCCCACAGCCCCGCCTGCTCGAGCAGCGTCTGGTAATACGTATAGCAGCTGGGCACACAGATGATGTGGTACATCTTCAGCGATATGTCGGGTGTCTCCACCGTGGCCAGCGGTTGCAGCTGACGCAGCAGTGTCTGATAGGTGCCCAACACGCTGCGAATCATATAAATGTGCACCTCATCCGCGGAACGTGGCAAACTCTGTTTGGCATCATGCTTGTAGATCCTCTGTATGCCCTTTAATCTGCAAGCAAGCGTCAGGGGTTAATGCACATTCAGGAGATATCGAGAATAACCAACTTTAGCCAGGATGCTGTGCAGATGTGTTCCAGCGGTTTGATCAGAGCTGGCTCCAGAATAAGATCCTTTTTGCCGGGAATCGAACACAGTATGGCTTGCAGCTGCAAATAAACCTCTTAGACATCGCGTATTTGAGTGTTGTTGGCATTACCTTTTCCTGTGCCACCAGCTGGAACCCCTGCAGCTTCTTTTCCATCAGGTTTCCATTGCCAGGGTCGTTTTGGGCCATAATTAAAGCGGATTTTGATAAATATTTTTACCGGCCCCCTCCAGCTGTGTGACCGCGGAATTATCGATAATAGATACCGCAAATACCTTCTTAATTTAAAAATATACCGTACATATATCGTAATTTTAAAGCATATTTCCGGATTTTGAAGTTATATTTCATATTACTAGCTAATTAGGAGTCTCAGCGCTAAAACTTTAATTTTATCCGATGTATCAATTAATTCATTACCAGATTGGCTAGTTTTCATGTCTTCCTTTTATTGGATGGCTTACAAAATGAGGCTCAAAAAGTAAAAGGACAACCGTTCGTTATTTGACAACTTGTTGCGACTCCAGCAACTGAAGTCGTAGTCGACATTACATTCTTCAAAGAAACATAATTAATTGATAATGACGCCAACAAAACGCTACAAACCAAATGAGTCTTTAAAGGAGACCTAAATATTATTTATAATCAAATATTCTTAAGGAAAATATATTTTATATTGACAGCTCTACGATGAAAAATTATGTTGTGAAGATAGAAGAACTGCCCCCCAACTTGTTATAATATTTACTTCTGTTCCCGTTCGCTCTCTGAAAAACAATAGAATTTCTTTTCTCTTTTGTTGCGCGCGCTATTTTTCAAATTCTTCAATGTTATCAGTTAACATGGCTCATCCAAATTGTTCTCTGTTATTAGTTTACATACTAAAAAGTAATACCAAAATAAAAAAAAATATGTAAAATATAAAATAAAATATAAAAAAATAATGCAAAATTCAGCCGAAAATACATCCGTGCGAAGTCCAGTTACTTGAAGATTTAAAAATTACGAAATTTTTTAAAGGCCGCCCACCTTCCTCGCAATTAAGGAAAGTTTTTTCAGAATAAGGTATATTCGCAGTATATTTTGAAAATGAAAGGTTGTATTTCGGTATATTTACGAGGGTCTGTCGGCATATTTGACCATCGGTCACATTGCGGCAGCGACGCCAGCAGCGACGCAGGCAGCGACGCCCTGGTCATGTCGAGACAAATTCAGTACGATTTTTGAATTCGAATGCCCATGAACAGTGAACACCCTGCCTTTTGTTGCGTCGAGCGGGAATTTCGTGTTTTTGCGTGTTTCGGAACCGTGTTTACCGCGCCTTGTTCGTATTTGGTTGTTTAAAACAAACGCAATCTATTACACCGCCGCTTAAACAAACAGCAGAGCCGGGCAGCAGAGGCCAAAGTGCAATCGAGGAACCACAGCCTAATTTATAGAGTGTCTGCCCGCGAAATTAATAGGCGCCGTTATCTTGTGGAAATATTTTGCTCCTACATAACAGCCAAAGGCCAGCAGCGAGTCCATTCCTGCCTCTCTCACAAAACAAAGAATAAATGTTAACAGAGAAATAAAGTATATAAATGAATATATATCATGTCCAGCAGAAACTAGAGGATAGTCAAAGTGTGTTTATATTTATGTGGCCGCAAGTGTAGTCCCGTTCTCTCTCTCTCTGTCTCTCTGTTTCTGTGCGTGTCGTTCGCGGGTGTTTGTGTGTGTCAGTGAGCTGGCAAGCATGTGTTTGTGAATTTATGTTGTTGTTTGCTGCTTTTGCTTTCGCGTGAAATCCAAAGACAACAAAGAAATAAAGCAAAACATAAATGAAATTTTTGGAAAACCAAATTGAATGCCGCAACGACGACGCTCTCCGCGCGCTCTTTTTACAGTTACAAGGTAAAGGGATGAGTAATTTGTTTAAAACAGCAACAACAAAAATGAACTTTTTTGTGCTTGAAAAATTGTTGCACACAAATATTTTTGCGTATTGCGGTCGTCGTCGCTAGCGAAAATACCTCAAATTGTTGAGCTAATGATAAAAATACTTGAATGAGAGCTGCTGTCTGCTTGGTGTTGCCGTTGTTGTTGTTGTTGTTATTGTTACTGCCGCTTGTTGCATGCCTCATCCGACGCCGACGCCAGTTGCCGTTTTTCTTTTTGTTTTCATATTCGCCATTGCCGTTGCCCGTCGCCTGCGTCTCTCAACCTGTCGCCCCGTGCACGTTATCTTTTTGCTCGCTCGCTCTGCTGCAGTTTTGTCTTTTTTTACTCCTTCCCACCCCTGTTGCTGCCATCTATGCTGTCTGTCAGTAATTTTCACGTTCGCTGCGTTTTGGCATGCGGCTTAGTGTTGTTTTTACTTTTTCTTCTGCATTTGCTGCTGCATTTGGATGTCCCTTGTTGAGATGGGGTATGTGTGATTAGCAGAAAGAGGATCTATGAGGGACAATCATATGTATTGCTTTTATTGGACAAATTTCTAATCGATCATTCTGTTAGGGTATCCAAGTTTCGATCCTCTGGTGTCACCCTTCCCTTTCTTGTTTTCTTATAGTCTTCTCTCCGCTGTTCTTTTTTGTATTCGGTTTCTTTGCATTTGTTTGTTATACCGGTTTGGATCATCATCAGTGTCGCTCTGTCCCTCTCGCTCTTCCGCTGCAGGTAGTTGTGCACATCGTTTACTTTTAGATTTTCCTTTGCTTTTGCGCTTCTATGCGTTTGCTCTTCTTCACATTTTGATCGTCTTCCATGTGTTCCCTCACCCCTTCTTCGTTGTGTCTTTCCTAATTATGGTTTATTTTTCTTGTGCGGGACCCGGACCCTGCTGCTGCTCATCATAAAATCTGATGAAGATTCTCTTCGCATTAAAAGTTCATTTTCGTTGGACAGCAAATTTATTGTTTCTTCTCTTTTTTTGTTTCTTGTTAAAAATAATTTGCATTTAAATTTAAAGATTGTTTTATTTTATATTTCTGTTTTTGCACAAAAGGCTATTCAACTTTTGTTCATTTTGATCATTGGATGGGGCTTGGTCGGGATTTCGGATTTTTAGAAAGGTTTAAACTTTAATGCGACACTAATACGTAAAAAAGAGGGGAATGTACACAGTTTTTAATAAGCTAATTATAAGTTTCTGAGCAAACGGTAACACAGTAAATAGTATTATATTCTTTTGATCTTGAGCCGTCAATGATTCTGTAAACATAAATCAGTACCTGATATGGAGAATAAATAATAATAATTGCAATAGCCAAGAAAGGTCTAATGATGAAATTAATCTTATTGCGTTCGCCTCATTTCTACACACTTTCCACTTTGCTGACTTCCTCATGGCCAGACCGACTGTATGTTCAATACGATAACAATAACAAAAGCAAGAAAATCGAAATAATTCATTTTGCATTTAGATAAATAAACAATTGCTGGCCCCAAGGCGATAAACTTTGAAGAAACCCCAGAGAGAACCCGGCAGAGAGATAGGGAGAGGGCAAGAGTGTTGCCTCATAAATTCTTCAACAAAAATTCTGCACTAATTAAACCAGAAACAAATTACACTTTCAAGACGAAATGGAAAAGGAACCGAAGCATAGGATAGACTTCGGCAAAAAGCAATGAAAAGTAACAGAACTGCACAAAGTTTTCTACATACTGCATCTTTTTTTTTTGAACGATTTGTTGCTTCTTTTGAGTTTTCTTGTCCTTGTATAATATTGAGGTTCAAAGGGTATACAGGGTAGAGCAAAGGCAAAGATTTCCGAAACAAAATAAGAAAAGTTAAGTTTCTCTTTGGCAGTCAGCTAATTTTCTTTCAGTATTCATTTTATTCTGAGAAAACATTAAGTAATTCCAAGTACTGGGTATCACTTAGTAACCAATTCCAACTCGTTTCTTTGTTGTTCTTTTTGGAGGCGTGTGAAATTTCATCGATTTGATGTCTGTTTTAGCTCATTTCGGGGCGTGGACTGCACACGAACGCACACAGATAATACAGAAATACTTGTGCATACATCAGTAAGTATTCCCCTCCAATTAGTATTGTTGTTTGTTTCCTCTATTGGCTTATGGCAAATAAGACTGCGAGTATTTCCAAATATAAGGTTGCTCTCTATTAGCTTTTCGGTTTTGTGTTCCCTCCGCCTCCCTGCCGTTCCATATGTTTTCTGCCTTTTCATTTTCGTGTGTGATCTACTGTTTAGAATGGGATTCTTCTTCCAATTATATTTGGCGCTTTATTTGTCTTATCGTCTTTTTCGCACACACTTATACCTGGAGCTATTTTTGGCGCTGCCTTTCCTTTCCGCTTTGGTCTTTTTCGTATTTCTGTTTCCCATCATCATCGTCATCCATCGCCCACACGTGTTGTGGGGGATTGTTGCATTTGTTGCGGTTTATTCCATAAAAGTTTTCTCGTTCCTTTTGTGCGTAATTACATGAATGAGTTCTCACACAAATTTTCACCATTTATTGCGCATTTCGATGCCCTCACCTCAGTCTCTCCCTTCTCCTCTCCCTTCCATGATTTGTTGCTAGAGAATACGTGATTGGGATACACTTAGACTTCTCAGGTTTTTGGATGATGAATCACCACAAAAATTATGAGATTGGGTGGTAACCTATAAGGGCCTACAAGTGTTAATAAATCTACAAAAATTAGAAAATATACCAAATAAAAATAGCAACTTTTAATGGTAATTTTCAAGTTGCCTTTTTTTGCCATTTCATCAAAAAAATCATGAAAAAAGAGTCGCTCTCTAGCGGGTGTCTCACTCACTTTTAGGGGTGATTCACGGCTCTAAATACAACAAAAATAAACAAAAAATCCCCAGAATACGTAAACTAAAGACCCAGTTTCTACAGCATTCTTCAATCATCATCATCTTTGCATTTGGGGGAAACAATAAAAAAAAGCGACAGGCAGGCAGAAAGGAAGAGACTTTCAAAAAGAAGACTTTTGGGGATAGGTTAAAACACATGGGATGCAGAACAGGCGGAGAGCGAGGCTGTAGCAAGAGGATGGAGTAGGAATAGAGGATGATGAGGATGGTTATGGTATGCTATGCCATGGTAGATGACTGGCGCGCATTGCCTGACTGACGTACAGCAGCGTCCCCCACCTTTGGGGGCAACATGTGCGTTGTGTTTCTGTTGTAGAATAGAATGTATGTGCCTCAGGAACAGAATTTTTTGGCGCGTGTCCAAGAATAAAACAAAAGCAAACCGGGAAAGGTATTTCTCATGCGAAATAAAGCAAATCAAAAACAGTAAATTGTTATAAGAAATATTGAAAAAAAGCAGGAAAGAAACAGAGATTCAAACGAAAAACTCCAAATAAAAAGCAGTGAATATTTCTTCTTGAGATAGAAAAATGAGTTAGCTGATTAAAAAGGAAACGCTTTCCTCCACTAAAAGCCCAAAATAAAAGCTACAGAAAAGCTACTGCAAAACAAAACAAGACTTGAATGCTCCCCAATTGACTCGAAATAAATGCCAAATCTGCACTATATCCGTTGAAAATTTCAGATTGCTAGACAAAAGAAAATTTTCTGCTGAGTCAAAAGTGCAGGCAGAATAAAAGAAGCGTTTCGCTCGTTCGCTCATTCGTTCATTCGTTCATTCGTTCAGTGGTTGAAGAAAAATCTCTCTTTTCGAGCGCTTTCCCAAGAGCTAACTTAACTAGTTCTCGTTTTTTCGCGTGTGTTTTCCATTTTCTTTGCTGTGGGGCCAGCGACATTGCGGAGGGAAGTTTAAGCTGAAACAAATAAACAATGGAGAGGGCAAGCGCTTTTCGTTTTTCCGGCGGCTGCTGCTCAGCTATGCCTGGCACGTTGCCGTCCGCTCAAATTGCCACGAAAGGTGAGAAATTTTGAGGCGAACGAACACAACCCACAACTTGAGATTGGCCACAGTTTCTCAGACACAAGAAAAACCCAATTGTTCTTTTGCCGCTTCTTTCGTTTATTTTTGGTCGGGCGCTGTCGTCATTTTCCGGCGTAGGAAAACTGAAACTGAGATGTGAAAGCCGCGTGTGGAAGAGACAGCGGTTGGTGGTTGGAGTAGGGGCTGGTTTCTTAATGAATTGGCCATGTCGAAAACAAGTTAGCTTAATGGCTGACTGACTTACATATTTGCATATCATTTTCCACCTCTGAATTTTCAATTAAATTGGCAATTTTTTAACGTTGTCATGATTTATCTATAGGTTTAGATAATGCTTGGGCACACATAAAAAATCAATCAAAAGGTCATAGAATAAAAGGTGCCGAGTAAACGTTATAGAAGTACCAAGACGTAGCTCCTCATAGGCCTAACTTTTCCCTAACCGTTTTCATTCAAAAGAAAATAAAAAGAACCTGCCAAATGTCCCACAGTTAAACTTAACTGACAAAAGATACAAAACTAATGTCAAAATCGTTCGCAAAATTGGCAAAAAAAAATGAATATGCACGTCTGAGATGTTCACTCAAGCGAGTTGACATTCTGCTTATAAAATACATTTGGAAAAATGTGGAGAAAAAAAACATACAAATATGTACAGATATGTTTGTTTGCATTCTCTATCCAGAGAATGATGCAACTCCTGGGTACATGTGCGTGCCAGCACCCACTTTCGGCACCTTCTTTGCGAAAAGTCGAAGAAATATTGCCACACAAAAAAGCAAAATATATGTGTATATTTGAAAGCTACTGCATTTTAACACATGATTTCATATGCAAATATGAACAATGCAAAAGAATAGAACGAGAAGTAGCAGGCAAGAGCAGCAGAGAGGATGAGGCATGGAGGAGACTCCCGGAAAGAGACGAGAATTTATGTGAAATCACAAAATTTATGGCATTATGATGGGTGAGAAAGAAGAGAGATGGCAGATAAGAGAATAAGAGAATAAGCAATGATGAAAAGAGAGGAGAAAGGAAGAACGTGGACTTTGAGGAAAGCTGCCAAGAAGTTGCTGCTGCTGCTGTTGCCTGTTCTGGGCAGATTTGAATAACCGTTATTTGCGAGGATACCCTGTAAAAGGGTATTAAAGGCTATGTCCTTGCAAAAACAAAAGAATGTATATTTTATTTGAGCTAGGATAATAATTTTCTATAAATTAACTCTCTATAAATAAATGTAAAGATAAATCTTTTGCAGCCCTGTCTTGTATTTAATGATAGTTTTCTTTCATAAGAACTAACACATTTCGGAGGTAACTTTTAGTCGTTATGACCCCCCTCACTTCATATTTGTTTTTTGTCTTGAGTTCATTTTCTTCTTCCACTTGGTTGTATCTCTCTCTCTCTCTCTCTGTCTCGTTCACTCGTTTTTCACTTACTTTAGTTGTTTGCCAAAGTTATACAATTTTTGTATATGTTTGTACTTTTTGGCACGTGACAATAAATTGTTGTTTGTTGCATGCCTCCCCTCCCCCACCAACTTGCTGAAAAGTGTCTTGGAAGGAAGAAAAGTGTGTCATAAATGTCATAGTTAATATTTGCTGCTCTGTAAATTTTGCTGCTACTTTTCTTGTCAGGAGACTTCTTTTCCTTTTGCTTTTTCATTTTTTTGGCAACGTATGGGATTGTGGGCTTACATATATCCGCTGTGTGTTCTGTCAACCTTGACCCGCTAAAAAACAAAAGAAAGAGATCGAGACAGAGACAGAGAAACTGCAAAGCGAGCAAATTTATGGGATTTTTGTAGCTAAAAAGTCACAGATTCAATTCAAGCTTGTGGCATGCCATGGATGGGATGGTGACACTGTCGTCTCTCTGTCTGTTTGTATTTCTGTGCATTCCATCCGGTCCATAACCAATAAAACCGCAAAAAGATACATGAGATACCAGCACACTCGTACTTTTAATTGGAGATTGAGACCCAGGCAGAGAAGGAGGGAAAAAAGGTCTCCATTAGAGATTGATACATAAAAAGTGCATGTAAATCGATTTCAAAAAATACAAGCACAAAAATTGGAAAGGGAATCTCATCAGGGAAGGGGTTAATGTTGGTCATGTATCATGCCTTCTCCTCAATCATTAATTAATGACACACCGTACACACACACACACCCTATAAATCTTGAACAGAAACTTTGCTTCCATATATGGAACGATTTCTCAACCATACAATGAAAATACTTAGTAACTAAGATGTGTTTAACGTTATAGAAACCTTAAGGTGTAGTTACATTGTACCATATGTACGTATAGGTATAACCTAACCCTGGAAATAAAACACCTTTAAATCATTTTTCTTGTTGCTTGTTTCGCAACGAACGTTTTGCTTGAATGAAAACCACAAAAGCTGAAATTCAATCGACATATTGCTTATGGGGGAAAAGTGCTGGGAGCAACCTTGAACCAAAAACTAGAACTAGAATGAAAGATGAGTAGAACCGAGATGAAGGGTGGCGGCGATGCAGTGCAGAGCAAATGTGAAGGAGTAGTGGGGGCTAAAGAGTGGCAGTAATGCACATTAATCTCTCACCTGCTACCAAGACTGCACACATAAAACAAGTTGAAAGAAAGAATGAGAGAGAGAGAGAGAGAGAGAGCGAGGGAGCTAGAAATATGATTGAAAAGAAAAGAGGTGCATACAGTATGTAGCTTGGGGGTATGTTATCCGATGCTTGTGAAACCCTTGAAGGTGAATTATTTCTTTGTTAAATCTTTCAGTTATTCCAGTTTCTCTCAAATATAACCTTTAAGAACTGGAACTGGAACTATGGCCGCCCCAAAGTGTGCAAATAGTGTATAATAATGAAAGAAACTGTACAAATTGTTCAAATTTGCCAGGGAGGCAGGCAAAAAAAGAAAAAAGAATCAAATGTTGATTATTGTAGAGGGGCTCAATGTTGTTGTTTTTGTTATTTGTATGCCGCTTGATGTTGGTGGTGTGTGTTCTCCTGTTGCTTTCCATTGGTTTTAGTTTCTACTTTGTTGTTTTTTTTTATATATTACAGTTAGTTTTTGTACTCTCTCGCTCGTGCTCCTCTCCTCTCTTGTTCCCTTTTCCCCACTTCTTCACTGCATTTCCTCTGCTTGTGGCTCTGCGTTTTTGTTGCTGTGGTTGTATTTTATTGTTGGTTTTTGGGGCTTGCTGCTGCTGGTGCTGCTGCTGCTCTTGGTCTAAAGTTGATTGCATGACATTGTTCTTACATTGCTAAAGCGCTCCTCCCTCTGCTCTGCTCTGTGTTCTACCTCTGCTCTGCTCTCTCTCTCTCTCTCTTCTATGTGTGTGTTTTGTGCATTGTTTATATTTATTTTGTTGTAGTTTTTCCAGTTACCTTCAGAATCAAAAGGAAACTTTACCGCCGCCTTCTCATTCTCTCTCTCTCTCTCTCTCTCTCTCTCTTTGCCATTTGCCATATTATTGAACGACAGGCGTAGAGGCTGGGTAACTGGATACTCTGCGATCCTTCCCATGGGATTTCTGGATAAAGCAGTACAAATTAATGGACATTTAGAAAAATGCAGAAATAAATAAGAAATGTGTTGGCTTCATCTGCAAAAACAAACCCACGGAGAATTGTTTAATAAAAAAGGATTTGATTTCCCTCGAAAGCTTTGCTTTCTGATGATTCTGACTCGAAGAAAGCGAAACATGTCCCATTTCGTAGAGAGTATAAAAAGCACTTGATTCTGGCCGCACACTCTGCTTCAGCTCTCTGACCCACCTCCCCTCTCTCGTTGCTCGTTGTTCAAACTTTGATTTCTATTTCGTTTGTTGTGCAGTGTTTTGGTTTTTATTATTACTTTTTTTTTGGTTGAAAAATACTTGAAGTGCATTTCCCATTCTCCCCCATTTTCCGTGTTGCAATTGATGAATGCCCGAGTAATAAACTAGAAAAACTGCCCATTTTTTTTGAAAAGCGTCGAAGAGTGCTCAAAAGAAAACTAGAGGAACTTTTGGTTTTTTTTTGGGAGGGGATGCGCCCATGGGGCTGGTCTCTGGTGCCGGGGGCTCTGAGGTGATGATTTCGACAAATAGCTTTTCTCCAACCCCTCCAATGTGGCATGGAGAGTGCGTTAAAAATAGTCGAACTATTGGAAATGTGGAACATACATTAATTGGGGCAAGGCGGAAAAGTAATTACGGAAAGCGCTGTTTGCGCTTGGACAGCATGGCAGGACAGCAAGGGCCTTTCGTTTATGGAAAACTCCAAACCCTGAGTCTTTCTCTCTCCCTGTCGGCTTTCTGCCCCTTTTTATGGAGCCTAATGGAGCATTCTCATATTGCAAGCACGGAATTTATGCAATTTAACTGCAATTTAATGCAGACATTGATGGCCTCATAAAAACACGAGAAAGAAAAAAAGAGCGTAATAAAGAGAGTGGAGACTTCTGTGGCGACAAATCGTTTGGGGCAGGGGAGAATCAAACGAACTCCGCCAAATGGGGGGCCACATTATTGATATTGACAATAATGCGACAACATTTTGAAAGAATTCCTTTTATAATAATAATAAACGAAATAATATTCGCTGCTGGGTAAGAGGAAGAGAGAAAGGAACAAAGGGGCAGGAAGGAGTAGCAGGATGCAAAGGAAATGAAGCCAAAAAGCAGAAAAGCAGCCATAATGCCCGCCAGCACTCGACTTGCATTTTATGCCACAAATTATATAAAACATAAAGAGGTTAAACGCTGAAGAGTAAAAGCAATCAAAGGAAACCATAACGAAGTGCAAAAATGCACTGGAAAATTGAAGGAAAATCTTTGAAAGATGTTGAAAAATATTTAAACAAGTTCGGACATTTTAAGCTTCATTTTGATGGGTATTAACTAGAGAGCTTGCCATTATCCGTTTTGATTTTTTTCTGCTAGAAATCAGAGTTTCTGTATTGCGGGGTCCATTCTGAGCATATAACTATGCTCTTTGAATGTCCCTCAAGTGAAGGGGCTGAAAAGAGCATTTAAAATTGTCTATAAAGAACTTTTTGCATTTGCCTTACATTTGCTGTTCGATTGCTGACGGTCTTGGGGGTTTAGAGCTCTCTAAATATTTGATACGAATTTTCACACTTCATTTATCAATATATGTAAATACACTTCGTTATTACTTTTTTACTTATTGAAACTTTTCTGCAACTGAAACTTGACTGACATTTTGCTGTGTGGCTGTCCCTCCTCTGGGCATCACAGTAGGCGCAGTGTCAAAAGAGTTGTCAGAGCATCAACTACGTTGTCAAAGAGACATATGTACACACAAATTTACACACGCAATCCCTCAATGTATACATATATTTACATATGTACGTGTGTACTTTCATATATCTTGTATATTGGTTGGGACAACCTCTTTGTGTGACAGCAGCCTCTTTAATGTTGTTTTTTTCGACGAGGAAGAGACGGGAAAGCAGCCTGCCTGTTTGCTCTGCCGTATCCTGTATTGCTGTGCAAATTTCGCATAAGTAAAAGGCTCCTTTGCTGGGTCACAAATGCTTTTTATAATGCAATCGATGTGTAATCTCCAAATTTAGTTGCACCGCGCACATTTAATTTGATGTATGATATGATATGATATGATATACAATTATTTACTCTCAAAAGGAAGGGTCTATTGTTGGTGGCTTCCTCTTGTTGTATTGTATAACTCTTGATCTGCTGGATTGATTTTGGATTTTGGATTTTTTCTCCCCCTTGCGCTACCTGCTTAAAAGCCATGAACCTTCAGCTGATCGGCCTTGGCCAATCCGGCCTTGGTCAGCCACTGGCAAATGTTCTCCCGCTGGTCGCCCTGAAGCTGTATAACCTCGCCGTACTCCTGGTGCTCGACGACAGTACCATTGCAGGCAAACTCCTTCTTGCAGGTGCGCACAATCTTCTTCAGGTCATACTCCTGCGACAGTCCCTGGACAGTGGTCAAAGTTTTGCGACCATTCCGCTGCTGTATGCGAATGTGGATGAGTCCGTCCTGGATATCATCGTCGTTGCCCTTCGAGGCATCCGCAAAAGGATCGCGAGTATTTAAGTTTTGGATCGACATTTAGTCACGAGTCGCGCCCACAAGCGGATTAGGACTGTTTGAAAATTATTTTATTTCTTTTTCTTCGGATTTTGGCTTTGAATTACAATTATTTGATATTTACGTGAGAGCTGAGAAAATCAGAATGAGAATAAATCAGGGGGAGAAAAATGTAAGGAAATTTTGACTTAAAAGCTGGGTTGATGGAATTTTTACTTAGATCTATGGATATATTCAAAAATATTCGCAATCCAAGAGAGCAGAGTCTATCGACTTGGTTCAGAGGGTAAACGGATCCCCTTGAATCCCTAAGGAATTTTATGTGTACTTATTAGGGCATACAAAAATCGTTGTGAATGGAGATATTTTCTCCTGATTATACATTATTTTTATACAGAATTGAATACAGAATTTCGGCCAAGTTTCTCTTGGGTTTTCGCTGCTCTCTTATGCTCCTTTTCTGATGCCTTTGATGCCGAAAATTGTACATGTCCGGGGTTTACACAGACTCTTGTTTTCGGTTGCTGTGTGCCGCTTAATTGAAGTGTCATTAATTTGTTGTGCATCATTATAATTAAAGATAATTACGAAAAGGGGAAAAAGCACACACTGAGTGCTCTTTGAATCCACAAAGATGATTCAGTTGTTGTTTGGGGAGCATTTTCTTGTAGCGCAGATTCCATGATATGACGAAAATGAAAAGCAGACAACGAATGACCCGCTCCGTTGACCCTCAAACTCCATTAAATAAGAGCAGAAGGGGCCTCCGTTTGTCTCTCTGTTGCGCTCAAGTGATTCACATTGAGGTTTGTGCAGGCTTCCGGGGGGAGCGGGGAGCTTGATCTCAGCCGTGAACAATGTTGAAATTAAAACTAATTTTTTTAATCTTTTATTTGGGTTTTTTTACCTATGCTTTGTTGCTTTTTGTTGATTTTTTTCTGGTACTTTTGGGGATATTTTTGTGGCACTTCCTGTTTGGTTTACAGAATGCATTGATTGCGGTCATGAACTTGGTTTTAGGTGTTTTTTGTTGTTGTTGGTTCTGTGGTCAGCGATGGGAATAAAAGTGCACTCGTTGTAGCCATTACAGCAGGAAATAGTAAAGATATTTACATATTTATATGAGTTCAGCCACCTGTGGTAGTCACAAATTTAAAATTACAAAGCAGAAAATTGTTTTTAAAAAATTATTCATTTAAAAATTTCCAATAAGATCTGAATATTCCAACCATTAAAGAAGAAATAAAGAAAACTAGTAAGAAATACATCGACAGGCTCCGCAACCATGAAAATAATTTAGCCTTGAGTCTATTAGACAATAGCCTAACAGTAAGAAGACTGAAAAAAAACCACGTTCGCGATCTCCCCCATGGATAAATCCAACAAACTGAAAAGATGTTATATATAGTAGCAGGGCTCATTGGAAAACTGGCTCATTGGAAACAAACAGATTGTAAATACAAAGAGAGAGAGAAAAAAAAAATGTAAAAAATTATTATTATATTCGAATGGAAACAAATTACAACAATTTGTATGGGTTTTGTATATTTTGTTGTTTAATTTTTTCTTTTTTTATACATTTTTCCTTTTTCTTGCCAACTTTTTTGCCATAGTTTTCATCTGATTTGCATCTTTCTCTCGTATTTCTGTTAAGTTTTCCTTTAATCTTCTTCCTTTATTATTTTTTTTTTAGTTCCTATCTACTCGGGGAGAAGTCACGTACAACCCAAAAGTCGAAACACAAATTGATTTTCGTGGCCGTCTTCAAATAATCAAATCAACAACCAGTCCAAAAACCCCAGAACCGAACCCCAACCTCATCCACATCCTCATCCATTCCATTCATCTCCTTTTCCCTTGCTGCATCTCTTTTTCTTTCCCCTCGCATTTCTTGCTCATTCCTAAAAATCAATCTTTTGGCTCTGCTATCCATCAGAGAGAAGACGCCCCAGAAATTGTGGTCATTAGTTTTTATTTTCATTCTTTTTTGCCATAAAGGAATCGAATTGGGGAATGCCAGTTCATGACTGAAACGCCAGAGAACTACTTAGCCAAGTTTTGTTGGGGACGGGGAAGGAGTTTTCTACATTGTTTAAACTGATTTTTGGTAGCGCCAGAATCTCTCGGTTCATCTGCCACATAACCCTTCTACTGCCACTCTCTGGCTCTCCAATTGAAAACCTTCTGCTGGTCCCTGCCTCCTGATGAGTCGCATCAATCAGTGAAGCCTTCTACGAGCCATTGTCTGAACTTGAAATTGACTTTTAAACAGCCCCAAAAGGCACGGCAGACAGACAGACAGCGAGCCAGATGGAGGAGAGGTCGGAAACCGAGAGATTCAAACCGCGAGATCCGAACCTCAGAGAACCGCAACATAAAAGCCTAATGATCTCCTGCCTCAAGATTGAGTTACATGCATCCGAATCTCTTGCGATCTCTACCTCGTTCTCTCTGTCTCTCTGTGGATGTTTGCCTACCTTCCAAGCTCCCTCCACAGCTTCATCGCTCCATCCACCACCTCTCAACAGTTAATCACGAACTCTGGGCCGAAAGAATGCCGGATTAAGGCGGCGTCTCCCCCAAAGCCCCCACCACACAACTTGACTGGAACCAGTTTTTATGGAGCGCCGGCTTCAAAGTTGTCTGTCGATTGTTTTTGATGCTGAAGGAAGGAGAGGGAATACCCTAACCTCTGATTGAGTGTGCAGTATAGGGTATGTGGGTTTGTAGACGTCCTTTGAGAAGAGCTTGAAGATTGAATGAAACTTGAGAGACTCGTTACCACAAATACTTTATGTTGAATTTAGACTCTATTTCGGCTATTGATATTGTATTACCCTTCCTATAGAGCGTTCAATATTCGTTTATTTTCATAAATTTTCTTTGCGACTCTTTTGCTTGTGTTTTTCGAATCCAGTTTTGCAGTTTTTGGAGTCCGTGGCATCGGGGTCTTGGAGTCTTGTGGTCCGGGGGGAGGTCTGGCGCGTTTTTGAAATGTTTGTTATTCCGCAAGAGTTGGGGAGGGGCAGGCAGCCGGCAGCAGACAACCAGCAACTCGTTTATGGCTTGAAGAGTTGGGGTGGGAGGAGGGATACAGGAGAAAGGGAGGGGGCAGCTAAAGGGATAAGGGAGCTGCACTCTGGGATGAGCCAAGGTTTTTGGCGGATGATTGTGTTTCGGGGCTACTTTAACTTCTTTTGGTCTTTCGGTTTTCGGTCTTCGCTCTTCTTCGGTCTCTGGCTTCTGGCATATTTGTTGTGCGGCTTGCAGCAGCAGCAGCAGCAACAAGCAAAACGTGCAACGCCAAAATATGCAACTGCAACAAGATCTGAACCCCTCCGTTCCCGCTCATTGGCAATGCAACATCGTTGTTGGAGTCGTCATCCCGTCTAGCTTTTGGGGTTTTGTTGTGTGGAGTCGGAGCCTCTTGTTAGCCTTCCTGTCTTCTTTTGTTTTCTGACTCTCGAGTATGGGGTTCCCGACTTTTGGTCTCTCTGTTTGGTCACTCGGCTGCTGGGTCGCTCAGCCGCTTGGCCGCTTGGCTATCTGCCAATTGTTTGGCAAATTAACAGCCACGAAAGGAATTGTGGCTCTGTTGTGACTCCCAACTCCTCTCTGTGCTGCGCCTGTTCTCGGATCTGTGTTGGCTCTCTGCTGTTGCAAGTGGCTTTTTGTTGCGTTCCTCAGCTAATGTTTTGGCAAAAATAACATTTAAATATGCCTTTGTTTGGACGAAAAGTCTTTGCCCTGCTCCTTAGCCAGCTCTAGAGCTTTTCAGTCTTGCCCCTTCATTGGAAATTCCTTTTCCCCACCCTCTTGTTAGCTCTTCTTGGCGCTCTTCTTTTTATGATAATCTCTACGGCTGTTCCTGGTCTCTTGTGCGTTCCTTTCGTGGGATACTCATACGCTCTTGGGGTATTCTAGCTTTGGCAGAAGGTTTAAGTATTGCCGTTTCCTAGGGTATTCCCAAGTTCGGCTTGTAGAACCTTTCGGCAATGCCTGCTTCCTGTTTTATCTCTTGGTTTTTTTTTTGTCTGTGTGCCATTGAATTTACGATGCATTCATGATGCATCCATATTTAGCTAAATTACATGTTGCGCGATAAGGCAGAAGAACTATCCGGCAGAAGGATGAATGGATTAAGCTTACATATGCCGCTCTGTCCGCATAATCCTTGAGTCGTTCTTCCTTCCACTCCTTTGAAAACTAATTAGCTAAAGGAGTTTCACTTCCAAGAAAAATCAGTTGCCGAGCGTTTTTCTCTCTTCTTGCATACATAATTAGAGCAGGCAAAGGCCTGCAGAAACTATCTTCTTTATAATGCATTAATTTTATCTCAATGAAAATTTCCTTGGCTTTTTTTAATGCGTATTTTGTTTCGTTTTTTATTGCAGGTAAGCCCTACGTCATTTGCATTGAAGGATAAACTGCATGGAAGAAGGCATCCCAGGGTCCTCTCTTGTGAGGGTAAATAATCATTTTAGTCGTATTTAAGCACCCAAGAACCTTCGGAACTCGAGTGTTTTGATAGCAAATTGTCGGTGCATCGCAAGGGAGGTTCGGACGGGGGTTTACAATTGACTCGAAGTATGTTTTTGTGTTCGAGAATTGAACACACTGATGATCTCAACTTTTTGTTTGCTTTACAGGGAACTGACTGAAGTTCTTTGCGCTATGGAAATAACAATTTCCATGGAAATGTTTGTTGCACTAACGAGAATGATATTTAGAAGAATTAGAATTGACTGAAAACTTGATTGCAAAGTGCAAATGGGATTTGTATAATCTCTAAGTAAATATTAAAAAACATCTGTTAGATTTCTTCGATTTATCACTGTTCTTGAGTTACATTAATAGCCATGAGGATTTAAAGTCATGTCTAATTGATAAACTGGATTCAAAGTGTCCAAAGATTGCTTATGAATGCAAATCAGAAGCAACTTGAAGATATTTAACGATTTAATAATGCACTTTTAAAGACCAGTTCTGTGTCAGATATTTCCTATGTATATCTCGCCTCTAATTTATCGCTGACATCTGCCATTGCTTTCATCTGTTTACTCGCCTAAAACTTCATTTAACAACTGGAACATCTCGTCCTCCTGCATTCTCTCAATAAAATTCTCTACAAAATTCCCTGTATGTCGTCTGGGGCCATAAAACAAGTGGCAGATGAAGCTGGAAGAAGCTGCATTGCTGCCATAAATAATATATATAAAATATAATAATAAAAAGAAGAACTGCTGTGGCAAGTGCAACCTGCATTGCCATCTCCTCTGTCATAGTCGTTTTGCAGTTGGTGCAGCAATCGAAATGTCAGCAACTTTTGTGCAGAAGTTCAACTTCTGGGCTACGAAACTGCTTTTTCTTTATGACGCTCGCTCTCGCTCCTGACTTCACATTTACTCGTATATAAATGTATCTGCTAGATACAATATATACTCGCACATAGATGGATTGCTCTATAGGCTAACTGCTTTTCGCTTTTTGGCTTTGGCTTTTGCCTTTGGCTGACTTCATCTCTTTCTTAACGCTCGATCAAGTTGCTAGATGTACGAAATAAATAACAGTTCGTGGGGCCGACGGATTTAATACCCTTGAAAAGCGATTAATCGCTCTTTCTCTTACTATATATTTCGGATAATTTTCCATTAATCTCCAGCCTGTCTTCTATTTCTCTATTATTTTTAATGTTTTCTTATGTTGCCAAACCGGAAGCCGTGAGGCACTCCAAAGTGAATGGCAATCGGTTTGCTGTTGCTTTTGCTTTATTCTCTTCTTTGCTGCTGCTCTTTTGCTGGTTCTTCCACTACTTCTTCTTCGCCTTCTTCTGCTTCTTGTGTGTTCAAGTTTCGCAATTAAAATGCCATTGAGGTGTTTGCTTCGACTTTGTCGTTGCCTTTGCCTCCACGTCTTCGGCATTGCCTGAAGTGCTTCGCTGCCCGTGGCCTTAATCATTTAATGAGCCAATCCTTTTGCTCACGAATCGCAATATTCCTCTCTCTGGTCTCTGTCGCCTGACAGGCGGGACACTGAGCGCTTGCTTGATGAATGCGAGACAGAAATTGTAGTCTGATTGGGCTTCTACGCCTCTAATTGGCAAGGGGGCTAAGCGTTGAGGCGCATCTATCGATAGCAGCTCACTTTGTGCGATAATTGTGCCTTCACCTGCTCGATAATTGTTGTTTTGGACACTATGCAAGGGTTTGCCTGTCTTTATACAGTCCATGAAATGTCAATGCACACAGCTGAAGGGGGAGAAGGAGGAGCAGGAGACGAACGCATCAATAAAATATGCAAACCAGAACAACGCCGAGACACCGCCTGTCGCCTGCTCCCATTTCCCTTTCTCGTTTGCCGCTTTTCCCATTGCCATTTCCACATCCATTTCCTTCGCCTGCGTGTGCGGTGTGTGAAAAATGTAACAATAATTGAAATTTAATAGCCACGACGACAGCCCGCAAACCAAATGTCGTCAGCAGCAACGACAACGACGATGGAGACGACGGAGACGGCGACATCAGCTGCAGCGCAAAAAAAAAAATTATGTTGTATGCCAACGCGGTTGCCGCCGGCATCAGCTCCCGAGGTCCACCGTTGCCTGTACCACCACCAGGACGCGGTTTTCTCTCCTCTGAATAAATGCATAAAGAACGCCCCAGAGAGAGAGAGAGAGAGAGAGAGAGCGGGAGAGAAAAGAGAGCAAAAAAAAAAGAATTGCATTCACTTTTACTATTATATTCATAGGCAAAGCAAGTGGGGAGTACTCCCCTATAAGTTGCAAAAGGGATCGACTAGCTGGAGGCTCAGCAATAAAGAATATTGAATAAAATAAATAAATGTAGATTTTATTTTAGTTGTTGTTAAATTTTCTAGAATTTAATTTTTTATACCAAAGTATTTTTCTGGAATTTACTTTGTGTATTTTCGAAGCCAGCACACCCCACTTCCGTACAGGGTATCAAAATGCATACGTTGGCTGCGCTGACGTTGATGTTGTCGTCACCATTGCCCGTTGGCGGTTCATAAAAAAAGGAGCCTGAAAATAAAAGTGGGTCAAAAACTGTAAATGATATTTGTTCTACTTGGTTTTAAGATGTTACCCGCCCCTCCCCTCCTCCCACCGTGCACCTCCTGGCTCTTGTTTATATCCTGCATTAGGTGGAGGGGAAAAATGTTTCAGATGTAACATTAAATTGTTCAAATGTATCGCTTACAGCAGCAGCAGCAGAGGCAGCGAAAAAGGTGTAAACTTCAACACGAAATTCTCACACACGACTTGTTGTCATCTCCCAGAAGAGATGTGGTCGATGAACTTTGTTCGTTGTTTGAGATACAGATACTAAAAGAGGCAGAGCAAGACTCAGAAACGAACGGAGGGAGATGCAGACACAGATATGGAGATCGGCGGTTCCACACTCAGGTGGCAATTAGCATACGTGTGCCAAATGATCTTCAAACAGGGGCAAAAAAAAGGGAGCGGATGATCTAGAACTTTGATCATTTAGATACAGTATCTCAAGCATTTATCTGTGATAAATCCTCTGAGATTGTGGCATCTGACTTGCAGATGAATTGTGGTTTAACTTCTCAAGATAATTACGGCCTGTAAGAAGTGGACAAGTTATCAAAAAAAATTATAAAAAGAACAAAAGATAAGATTGAATGAGTTGTGGAAAAACATAAGAGATTTATTTCATCACGAAAACTGTTCCCAACGAGAAGGGACGTGTGAGACGCTTCTTACGCGTCACAACTTTTATACCCGGCACTCAGGACTACATCTAGATGTAGAAGACATCGCCAACCACTAGATATCGTTCACATTACAGAACACGTAGTAAAAGCCTACTAAATAAAATGCATCAAACAAACAAACTCTAATACAGAGCGTTAAAAACCGAGTCTTGGTTAAAAGTCGGAAGAGTCAACGCCAGGGGGAGGGCAGAGGCAGGGGCCGAGTGAAGCAGAAGCAGAGTGTGAATGAGAGAATGTAAAAAGAGCAACAAAAGCTGCGGGACAGGGTGGGTTTAGCCACTGAAAATTCATTTCTTCATTCTGGCTATAATAATGATCCGATTGGATCCCAATTTGGTGATCTGATAGATATGGAAATTCCCTACGGAATGGCGTTTTAAGTTTTCTTTTATCTTCAAAAGATAAAAGGTTTGATTTTAGGAGATTTCGCCCTTTTGCGGGGGCGTAAGGGGGCGTGGCTCATTTTTGAAATACACTGATTTCAGTGTGAGCATATAGCAGTCTGGATGCAAAATTTGGTGGCTCTAGCTCTTATAGTCTCTGAGAACTAGCCGACAAACAAGACGGACAGACAGACAGACGGACAGACAGACATGGCTCTATCGACTCGTATATTGATGCTGATCAAGAATATATATACTTTATGGGGTCGGATACGTTTCCTTCTGTGCGTTACATACATTTACATATTTACTCTTTGAGTAGCGGGTATAAAAATCCAGAAATATTCCACAAATCTAACTATAACCCATACAAAATATTCAGACTTTTCCAAACCCATTCTAAATTAATTTAATCGCATCTAAGACACACAATGCCCTCACCTTAGAAGAAAAAAAAAACATGGCTCTTAAGTCCATCAGTTAACCATCAAAACCCATTAATAATTGTGGAGACTCCAAAACGGGTTATATAAACAACAACAATGATTTATACAGTGTTTTAACTTCATTAAGCTCCAAGCTACGGAGAGTAGTAGAATTCTAAATAAGTTACGGGGCAAAAATTTCATATTCAAGAAGCAACAATTAGCATTCAGTAAAATTTTCCAGCTCATTAAAATTGATTGCTGTGTCAATTGTCAAATGCAAACCAGAAATCCAAGTGACAATTTGTTGCCCGGGAGAGAAGAGACAGTGAGATTTTTCAGAGGGAAACTCGCTTGCTTCCTACAGCTTTATCCGCTAATTGCGGGCGTAAATTCTCTTAAGTTCAAAGCCCAAGAAAATAAGGCTAAACAAATCGTGATTTCCTGTTTAGGCCCCTGGCCTCTGGCCAGAACATCATCATCCCCTTGGCCCATAGAATGATGAGGTTAATGACTATAACAGAAAATTAACATCATTATCAGTGGGTTGTCTGGGATTCTAGGGTCTCTGGGATTCTGGGTTTATCTGGGCAGAGGAGCACATCTTCTTTCCTTAGGCCTTAGGGCTTCCTTTTGATAATATGCACCCAAAACCAAATAAAGTTAGACACAAAAATTTGAATGAAAGCTTAATTAGTGCTTGCTCTGCAAGGGAAAAGGGTGTTTGCGAATTTTAGCTGAGAAAAAAAATGTACGGAAATCCCCAAACATTACTAAACAAATTACTAAATAAACAATTTTCCAAAGTACGAAAAAACACAAGATTAATATGTAATATAAATAAAAAAACAAAAACTGTTCAAAATCCTTATGAAGAGAGTCTTGCTTTCGTCATGTGAAATGTTGGACTTTTCCTCGCCTCTCGTTTTATGAAATCATCAAATGATGAGCCCACCTCGAACCCCGAAGCCGTCAAAAGGCTTAGGCACTGCCCAAACCCAACCTATGGCCTTTCTCGGGGTGGAGGTCCACCTAAACGTGGACTTGGATTTGGAGAAGTTTGGGGATTGTTGAGGATTGGGGGTGGTCTGTCTGGTGCCTTGAGGTCTGGACTGTCAGTAAATCATACGAAAAAAGTGGGTCGGGTTCATTTGGGGTTATGTTTTGCCACTTAATTTATGCGGTTTTGCCTCCGTTGTTTGTGTTTCCCGCCTTTTGTTTTTGTTTTTGTTTCTGTTTTTTGTTGGGCTTTTTCAGCGGAAGTTTTTCTTTAGACTTAATTTAATTAATGAACTGATTATTGAGAGCCAATGATTTCAATGCATTTTCAAAAGGATCCCATGCACATAAACACTTTGTTTTCGATTAATCAATTCAAATTCGTTTGAAATTTTAGTGTTTTGTCGACGTTTTTTTTGACGTTTTCAATTTGCATATTTAATTTTTAAATGCAATCCAATTTAAATGCATTTGTTTGCTTTGTTATCTTTTTTGTTGCTTTTTTTTCAGATTCAGGATTTGCCACTTGAGCTTCAGGCAGTTTCAAAAATTAGCACAGATTATTGCAATTTTAAATAATTATAATTTAAATTATAAATTATGGCTTTTTATTTGTTTTTTATTAGTAATTTTACTATTTTTTGTGCAGTATCTACTTGCAATATAATAATGCATTTACTATAAAAACTATCCCAAATTTGTTTTATATTCCTAAGAAATTTCAGTAGATTTTTCCACCCCTAAAAGTCGAATCTGAAATTTCAAATTAACAGAAATAACATTTCCTATCAACACGCGCTCCATTAGTGCGTTAGGGGGACATAACCCATAATCTATTTCACAAGAAAATGCATTAAATTGATGTGGAAAATGCAATTAACTATCGATTTTTGATAAGAGTTTCAGATGGGTAGATCTCAGGGTAGAAAAGGTCGATCTGTCGTTGGAAATTAAGCAGTTTAGTCATCGGACGAGTACGAGTAGATGTAATGTCAGTGGGGAGTATTTTATGAGGACAAAGGGGACTTGTTGTAGATCATCCAACCACCCCTGAGGGTGTTCGTTGAAACCTCACCCTCTCGATGGCATTTTAAGAGGGGGCGGAGGATTGACCATCGCAGCAGTGGAAAAGGTGACACAAAGAGAGTGCCAACCCCTGGCCTATGGCTTATAAGAAGAAAAAAATGCGGGGGAGTGCCACACGACAATACGTGCGAAAAAAAGAAGAAAGAAAAGCGAACAGGAAAAACTGTGGACAGCTGTGTGGAAAGCAATTGCTGCTGCTGCTGATGATGAAGAGGGTGCTGCGCTCTGCCACTCCCACTAAGACGACTCTCCCATTGACGAGCAGAAGCACCAGCAAGGGACTCTTTCTCTCTACTGCTCCTGCAAACGTGACTAACAGAAGTTCTTTCTTTTGTGCATTGTGCGATTCAGTTAGCCACGTGTTTTCCACTGTGGTTTTTCCAGAGCTAGACGAACGAACCCCCGAATAGACCGGATGCACGCGTCAGACACAGACAGACAGCAAAAACCGGATGTAATTAAGGATTTTGCGTGTGCCCATTGCAAAAATTGTGTGCCCCCAAAGTTCCGGGTGTCGAGTGTCAAGAGAATTTTCCACTACAATGAAGGAAAACCACTTGCAAATAAACGTTTCCAGTGTTTGATAAGTCTGCAAAAGTGCAAAAAGGAGAGACGAAAGCATTCATCAGACGACAGAGAGAGAGAGAGAGAGAGACTCGCGTTCTTAATTGCTTTTGTTTTTAGAGAGCTCTAGGGGATGGTTTTGGGTATGGAAGTTCGGAAGACTATGGGGTCTGAGAGTCTCTAGCAAATCACGAAAATTTGTAGCTAATTATGTGGACTTTGAAAGGTTTTAAACGATAGAGAAAAGGGCACCGAAGGGCACACCCACAAAATCATGGCATAAAACCCCAAAGCAGAGAGCAAATTAAAATTCCTCGAAGGGACTGGGCTTTTCAGTGCCTATGCGAATCCCAGAAAAACTAAAGGGAAAATGGCAGCCCAAGGGAAAGCCACTGCCAGAGCCAGCGAAATTAATTTAGCACATAAAACACACAGCAGCAACCGGAAAAACCCTCAGAAAAACATATATTTCTTTTTCGGACATACCCCATAAAAAAATCATCAACAAAATAATGAGAAACAGGAATCCAAACCCTAAAAATCGCATTAAAAATACTGAAAAATGCGTAGGCGCAATAAAACTGGTATAAATCCAGAAAATCTTGCAAAATCTCTAAAATTTGTGGAGTTTGTGGGAAAACAAAATAATTTTTAATACTAAGAATAAGTAATAATCATAATACTGAATAGCTGAAGACCTAAAACACAAAGTCGCTATATCCTCTACACTTTTACCTAATTGAAGGCAAAAAAAAAAGGAAAAGAATAACGATATGAACTTTTATTGACCACAACTTTGGGGGTTACACTAAGAAGCCGTCGAAACAGACTTTCCGTTTCTGCTCTACCCTTCTTTGAACCCTTAACGACTCTTCAAGGAACACCGCTGCAGAGAAAAGGGAACAGATGAGAGTCCTAATAAAATAAAAATCAACATCGTGCACATCATAAAATAAATAAAACTATGGAAGGGGAAAATTGGGAACATTGACGCGACTTGAATTTCTACGCAATTTAGAACCGAACAAAATAGACCTTTCTTGGGTAGAAAACTTCTCTAGAAAAAGAGAACTTTTCTCAGAGAAAGAAAGATATACAAACATAGATGAAGAATTGTATCTGCCTGCAAAAAAATTGGCATAATAAATGCGATAGCAGGCCCAAAACATGACTCAAAAACTTAACCGAAACCCAAAGAAAAGTTTCAGGGTGACAAGTATATAGAATAACCATCTATGTAGCATATATGTAAATATGTATATATTTATGTATCTGAAACATGTGCGTATAAGTGATGGAACGAGCGCTTCCCAAGTGGAGTATATCTTTGATGACATCTATAGAGAGAGAGAGAGAGAGAGGGCAGACGATAGGACTTTCAGCGAATATTAAACCAATAAGAGGCATAGATTTACCCTCTAGGGGCTCCGAGTTTGGCTGCTGCTCCCCTTTTTGGCTCTGCTTCTGCTCTTTTTGCTTTTTTTTGACTGTGGAAACTCCCTTCCAGATCTCCTCCCCCTGTTGTGTTTCTGTTGTGTGGCTGAGGGCTTCTTTTTTGGCCAAGCAACAAAAAAACCTCATTTATTTGGCCTTATGATAACAACGACTACGCAACAACATAAACAACAAAGGAACCGACGAAGTCTGCTGTCAGCAGCAAGCCCCCAAAGTCCATGACCAGACTCAAAGCCATTCTCATAGCGGAGAGTTTTCTTCTGGGACAATAAACGAAGCTCTGATGATACCCTGTGTTTGTGTTTATCGAATGGGACTAGTGCCACTAGTATAAAAAGAGAAGCTACAGATACAATAATTAATTGTTTAGAAAGGAATTCTACCCATAAGAAAGTTTTGCATTTAATTCTTTTGAATGATTTTCCCCTGGAAATGCATCGATCACTGAATCATCAGCTATTATTCAATGTTTCTTTGAAACTCGAATGATTCCTCAGTGAAAAAATAAATGATTCATTACTGATTTGTAATACGTTCATCATACATTGATTCCATCACAGATTTCTTTACATATTGCAGGGTATAAACATAGTCGAACAGTCAATTATATTGCACATTTGCTTGCTCCACTCATTCCCTTTCGCCTACTTAATTTTGTTGTGTGGCAAACATTTTGCACATCATTTGATGGCACATATTCGCTGTTGCGACAATAACAATGGCGAAAAGAACCAGAGGAGCAGCACGTTTTATATTCCAGAAAATATACACAGATATGTAGAAGGAGTCCTTTATTGGCAGACGATGTATGGCCATGTAATCATGATTTTAAGCAGCTTTAATGTGATATTCGATGCCACTCGAAGAATCCCGAAAGGAGGCAGTCCCTAAAGCAGGCATTTGGGCAGCATTTAGAGCAGGGGGAAAGAGAAGAAGAGTCGACTGAGAGAAGGCAAAGGAGCCACCACCTCTCCTTCCCTTTGGGCATGAAATTTTTATTATAATGTAGAAAGTTTTTTGCGCTTTTTCTGTTTTCTGCCCTCATGTCTTGTTATTCGGAAAAGATGAACCGATGGTCCAGTCAGCAGATACCAGAAAATAAAAGGAAAATGAGGATATATGTACATATGTGCCAGCCAGAAAAGAAGCATCCTTCTCCCCGTAAACATCCTTCCAATTCCCTTTTCGGGGAGTCTCATCGTAATGCCCTGCATTTAATCATTCAGTATGGCGTGTCCCTTTGCCAGGCTCTGATTTTCTGGTTCTGCTTTGGTTTTTCCAACCGCCCCGTCCCGGTCTTGACTCTGTTTTTATGCTCGTCAAAATGTGACAACAAATTGGCTTTTGACGTGCTTAATGAGCGACATTTTCCCGGGCCAATCGCCTCTGCCGTCCGTTTCTTTCTTCCTTTTGGCCCTTAGTTTGCCCGCTTCCATGCCATTTGGCTCTTCGCTGCTCGCTGAAAGTTTTTACGAGAACATTGCCATGTTCTTATCGCCGCATTAGCATGAGAGGCGCCTCATGATGGTCCTTGTCCTGCGCCTCGTTCTGTAGGCAGATGCAGAGAATGAGGATATTTCGATTGCTTCTGGAATAGCCATATAAGTGCCAACTCTTCGAGGTTAAGCGTTTGCTGCTGCAGTTTTTGGGCTAATTTAAAAAGGAATTTGGCAGGAACCGCTACTGTTTTTTTGCGAGTGGAATGTTGCACAAAAAGTGTTGGCTTAAGTTCGAATTCTGAGATTAATTGTAGGTGTACAAGATTTGGTAAAGACTGATGGGTTTTTTAAAGTGTTTTGGAACCAAAACGATTCCTGCTGTCTCTTGAAAGATCATACAACATATGACAGTCAATAAAGTTAATGGAAACATTTTAAAATTCTCACCAATGTGAGTGGCAATCTAGATGTTACAATTCTTAAACACAAACCCATTAAAGTTTCACAAGTTGTGTTCAAAGCCCACAACTTCTGAAAATGTGCCATCTTCAATAATACTCCTCCACCCAGTTGGTGTAAGCTTCCCTACTGAATCCGTCGAAAATCTTTGAGCTTTTGTGTTACATTTCTTAAGCTGTCTCCATGGCTACGCATCGTCTTATCATATGACAGCCGTCGTGAGGTTGGGAGGGAAAAACACCTTACATTTAAAAGAATAAACAAGAAAATACACAAAAGCAAACAAAATTATGGAGCCACTAACAACAACAATCGAAAGAGAATAAGAAAGAGGAAAGAGAAATAAGGAATAGAGAGGACAAGTGCAGGGCAAACAATGATACAAATAAATAAATCCCCCAAAAAATCACAATGAAATTTATTCAGCATTTATTTTTTTTGGTGCATTGTGCTTATGTGTGTGTGTGTGTGTGTGTGTGTGATGAAAAAGGGAATCAATTAATGATAAAATGTCAAGGTTTATGAGGCAACGGGCGAGCGGATCTTATCTGGTACTCTACTCCCTTCTCTCCCTGTCTCACCACTTCATGTTTATATTTGTAGTTTTTGTTTTGTTGCTGATTGTGTATTTAATTTGTGGCTTTGCTTTCGATAAGCGCAACATTTAATTGCTTTTACTTCTTATTTACTTCTTTTTTTTCGATTGTGCTGCGCAATGCATATTATTAATAATTCTTGGAAAGTGTACAGAGTGGAAAGCGGGGGAATATATTACATTAAACATGACATTCAGCGAAGGAGCTCATTCGAGGCGCTTGTGTGGGTGTGCCATAAATAATTGATGGAAACTAAATGTCCTGCATTTGGACCCCGAGGCTCCGTCTGCTCGTTGAAGCGCATTCACGTGGAATAAAGTACACAATTTTGCGTTAAAAAAAAAACCTAATAAAAGTCACATTATCAAGAGGAAAGATAAAAATTTCTTAGTAGAGGAATTCGAGTGTGTGTGGGGTGGAAGGGGGGCATATCTGCTCGTGGAATTATATTTAAGCTTTGGGTTAAAAGACCAATAGATGCGACTAAAATATTTGGCCAACTAAAAAAAGCAAAATGTATTACTGAAAAATGAGCAAAAACAAAGGAAAATTACATTTTGCGAGTAATTATATTTAAAAAAAATAATATTTAATGAGGGAATATTTCTAAAAATTATAAAATATTTTTTTTTTAAATAATTGAAATTATGAATTAAATTTTCGGCGCATTTTTATAAATTTCTATCTTTAACGAAAAACTATTTTCTACACTTCTGCACCGCCTAGAGATTTAATGTGAAATCCATGCTGCAATCATCACGAGGGAGAAGTGGGAGTGGCACTCCCTACACTAACATCAAATTTCAACCCTAATTGAAGATTTTGTGCTCATTAAATGCGAAACATGATATATTTTTGGCCAATGGAACTATCAAGTATCGCTAGAAACTCCGTGAATATTCCATCAGCAATCTACAGAGTAATTAACGTGACAATTATACAGAAATTGTGTGTTAAATAATTAATAAAAAATGTTCCCCCATGTTCGGGTGTGTGTGGGTGGTTTCCCTTATCAATAAACAGATAAGATATCGAACGTAACAACTATTGCAGCAGAACAGCAAAAAAGGTGACTAATCGATGGACAGAAAGAGAGAGAGCGGGAGGGAGTGAGGAAAACATGGCATTGGCGTGACAGGAAACCACTCGAGAAAATCACTCGAGACACGACCACAACCCCCACAAGACTCGTACATATATCTATCTATTAAGGTGGTAGGAAAAACAGGATTTAGCTGGGGCGGTGAAACTTAATTAGAGGTAGGAAAAAGTGGGGAGAAAAGTGGAGGCAAAAGTAGGGGCTGCAAGGAATGACAATGAATACAATTATTATGGCCACACAAGGAGGGAAGGAAAAGCAACTTGAAAGGAGCGCAGACACACGTAAGGATCATTAATCAAATGTCCAGACAAGTGTAAAGTATAAAAGGAGCCACCGTCGCGCCACACACACCAACAGCCAACAGTCTGGAAAAGTCTAGAAAATAAAATGAAGTATGCTCCTTGAACAGAGGCAGGAGGCAGGACGTCCTGCTCCCTGAAAGATGGCGCCTGAAACACGTACCACATAGTCGGACGGGGTGGCAGCAGCGTCTCGGGTATTTTGAAGAGACAGCCCATAGCCGTAGGCTCAAACAACAACTGCAGTCGGTCTCCTGCTGCCTCCCCGGTGTGGCAAGTGCCACTTGAGGCACCTTTGCCTGTTGACAATAAACATTGCGATTTATCCCAGCACCCAATGACCACCCCAAACGATGGTACAAAATGTTAGACAACGAACGCACTTTGTCGGGCAGCTAGGAGCTGGAGCAGCATGCTCCATCCCACATTCCCCGCAACAAGAGACACAGAGAGAAAATCTAATAAGCGGCTGTTGAAAACAATATTAAGCAGCAGGTGTGGAGGTGTTTCCTCTGCTGTGATGACGAGGAAGAGGAGACCGCATTGTTGACACGGATGACATTTTAGTGTTCTGTCCTGTCCCGTGCCCAGGTGTGATTAATTCACGTATTGTTTGTTGTCGCGCCGCACACTAAATGCTCTCGCCCCCGAGCACCCAAAGGAGCAGGAATAGGAGATCTCGGGGCTGTAGTTGGAGGAGTAGAAGCCATTGGCAGAGACGTCGGGCTGTGGCAAACATTTTGTGTAATGGAATTTTCATGGCTTTTCCATGGTTCACGGTTCATGGGGTCGGGAATTATGAATGAAATGAACAATCATATTTGAAGAGGCGGCTGAAAATTGGAACTGTGCGTGAAATTGTGTGGTGTTGAGGGAAGGTGACGGCAAACACAAATTATGGTTGGTACTCGCAGATGAGTGATTTATAGGTTCATTTCAAGGGGGCCAGTGGCTGTGGGAGAATCTTGAGAGATCTTTGGCAAGTCATGAATACAATTAAGGGTAGAATTTGAATGATTGCTACAGTTGTAGATCACATTAAAAGAGAAACTCTATCTATCAAACCCTTTTGCATGTAAATTTAAAGCAATTTAAGCTTCCCATTAAACCTTGAAAAAACATTGATTTTTCGCAATTGAAAAGCGTGTCAAAATCATGCACGCAATTGTTGTGCTTTGCTTTGAAGCCACCTGGAACTACCCCGGATCCCCCTAGAACCCCCTCTGGAATCGAAACCTTTGAACAAAATTACCTGCCATATTATACGGTTAGTATACCGTAGTCGTCCCGCTTCTAATTTTCCCCCTGTTGGGTCTCCATGCTTCGCTGTTGCTTCTCCCTGCCATTTATACCTGCCTCTCTCAATTGCCAATCCCTTTGTTGCTCCCTCTATTGCCTACTCCATCCATCTTCATTGCTGGGGCCTGCACATGCCCCACCCAGCGCCAGCCTCTCATTTATTTAAAGCTCAATTAAATGTTATTTTTAGCGTCGTTTCGACTGCTCCGACTGCCATGTAATCATTATATTATTTTAGAGCGTAATTACTAATTTCATGCAATTTTCCAGGGCACAAGAGAGATAGAGAGAGCATGCATGGCTCTCTCACTCTCTCTCTCTCTCTCATAGAATCTGTCTCTCGTGTCGCACAATTGCCGCACTGCAAATGCACTTGAAATGCTGCACATGTACGAGCATGTACATAGTTCTGTTGCCGCTGTTTGTGCCTGGCGCGGTCTTAACTTTGTGTAAAAATTGAAAATAATTAAACTAGAAATTAGTAGAGCGTAACACTTCACTTGTACCGAGTACCGGGCAACGAGTACTCGCCCTCGCAGTCGCATACTTAAAACCTAAACTAAAACATAACTTTCCGGCTTTTCTAACTGGCTTTTGTGTTGCGTCCCGAGTTTTTCCATTTATCTGCGGCCACCCCTTGCATGCGTGTGTTTGGTATGGGTGCAAATGGGGCAAGGTTGCTGAAAGGTGTTGACTTAATTAGATGCCCATACGAGGATACTCAGCGCTTTGTCTTTTGGGCCTTTTTGGCACAGAAATTGTATATATATTTCAGGAGAAAAGAAAATGCTTTTCGGAATAAAACTAAATATGATAAATACTGAATTATAGAGTGAACTTTTAATATAAAATTATATTACTATTACATGATGCAGTTCTGATTTTCTTAGATGGTTTGAATACATCAGTGTTGTAAGAGTCCTATGAAATGTATTCCCTAACATACTCCATTCCATAGCATGCCCCCACAAAATCGCTTTTAAATGACTTTTTCACACTTTAGCCCACGCTTTTAATTATTGTTTTTGCCGCAGGACTCTCCTCTTTCTCTCTCATTCTCTATTTTTCTCTGCTTTCGATGCCTGAAAGTAATGCCTCAGCTAATCCCAAAAAACCAATTAACTGCTTCGACAATTGGCCAAATTTAATGGCAATTCGCAATGAATGTTTTTCAACGATAGTTTCCAACGACTAATCAGCAGCAGAAGCAGCAGCCGTCGCATGCAACAGGGGAGGGGAAGCCGTGGCAACTATTGAATCGCTGATTCGGGGAGTAGAATTCGATTCGGAACAGTTCTCCCTAAAGTGCAATTGATGGACGGTTCTGGTAGTGCCTTTGAGAGATGTTTCTGACGGTAAAATCAATTAAAAATACGTCATGAAAATCCGAAAACAAAAATCTATCACGCGCTAGAAAATGTGGAACCAAACGCATGTTGTTTGTTGTGTGAGTAGATATAAAGGTAGAGGGAGACTGGAAAGTCAAATGCAATGCCAACTGCAACAGCGATTGAGTAAAAAGCATCAGCAGCAGCGATACAATAGCAAAAGTTGCCACAACAAAATAGCAATACTGAAAATAACGAAAAGAATGAATTAAGATCAAAGGCAAGGAAATGGAAAGAAAAAAGAGTTTAAAATAAAGTGTTTTAAGAAGGAAATGTTTAAAACGAAGAAATAAAATGTTTAGGCAAGAAAAAAGAGTTTGTGAGTGTTCTAAATATTCTAAAAAATAGTACATCTCGAATTTAATGATATCCATCGCACCCAAAAGTTTAAAGAAAATTCCACAAACGCCACAGAAACAGACCAACGATATTTTCTACCAAAGAGTGGAAACAACTTCCATTGAAAACCTGATCCCTCTCCTGAGACCAAGAGCCAGGGTGGATGCTGGTATTAAGGCTGTCAAGCGTTTATTTCTAAATGGTTCTTAAAATGCTCTCTCATCGCGTTTAATAAAACTTTACTCATAAATGTTTCAACTTCAGTTTCATGCTGTGCAAACGAAAGCGGGGGTTCGATTCTTATAATCCTTTCGCTTTCATGCTGCTTATGGTGACATGGGGGAAGGGGTTTTCATGTCAAAGGTAATTAAAAATCAATTAATTAACGGCAGTTCTGAAATGTTGTATGAATTTTAAACACAAGCTGATAAAGAAAAGCTAATTGAAACTTTTAAACTAAAAGAAGAGTCAGACATAACTCTCGAAAAGTGACATTTAAAGCTCGATCAAATTAAAGCACATTATCTTGTAGATTGTAGGTACAATTTGACCTTATTTCTCATACGATTTGAATGATTTTGCACCCTTAGATGGGTTCTCTCTATTAAACTGTGAGAGAACACAACCCTTTCCCCCAGATCTACCTAATCTCTATTGACATTCCCCATTGACATTCTCTTTCATGTGCAAACATTTGCCAAACAATTAAATATTATTTACTTACCGAACGATGCTAACGATTTCTCATGTTCATCTCTTCTATTTGCAGGTACAGTGTGTGTTTTATTTTTGTACTTTCGCTCGAGCAATAGACCCGACCAGAATTCCCCTCTTGACGGAGGCCCCCTCCCATGTGTGTTCCTTCGTTTTGTGAATGCGTAAGTCGAACAATATTTTACGTTTGCAAATAAATAATAAAATATATACAACAGATACTGTAAAATACAGAGAAAAAGGAAGAGAGAGCGAGAGAGGGAGCAGCACAAGAGAACAAAAGTCACTGCACGAATATGCAAACAATATAAAATGTGACACATATCGGGGTGTGATGCGAACAGAAAAGTACTCTATTTTCGAATTAATTAATATATAAATAAATATTAGAAAATAACACTAACAGAAGGTTTTAGCAAAAAGAAGAAGAGTTTCATTTTAATTTCTTTTGTTAATTTCAATAATCGTTTACATTTTCGTTGATTTAACTGATTAGCTTTGAAAAAGTGCTACATAGTATTGGTCTCCAAGATTCAATCGTTTTGACAGAAGGTAATGGATATACATACTTATTTTTTACCATGGACACTGGAAGTCGAATTGCGCGGTTATTGATTGCCTGCCTCTTAAGAAAACAATATAGCCCACGGAACCCCATCACTTACCCTGTAAAACACATATTCCGTTCTCTCTCTCTTTCTCTCTCTCTCTCTCTGTCTGTCTCTTACGATTTATGTGATTCGAATAAATAACATTTGCTGATCCAATACGTTCCGTTTGGGTTGTGTATCTGTGAGTCGTGTGTCGATTGTGAAATATGCTTACACTTTTGTTGTGTTTTGTATTTCTGTTATGTGGTGTGTGGCTTTTGATAGCCAGCCAAACGGGCCAAAACGGCCGCATTATGAACTTGACACAGATCCACATACCACACGGGAGCGGGAGTCCATGGAAAGTGTCATTTTATTCGAATATAAAATGGATATAGTACGCCTCACTCATTTCATTAACAGAGACACACTCCACACAGAAAGTACTCCAATATCTGCTGATTCTCGAACGTGTGAAAAAAAAGAAAAAAGAGTTCATTTATACAGTACTGTGGATGGGGTGGTCTAGAGTTACTCTCAAAGTTACGGATAGAATTACAAATGAATGTTGAATGATGGAACAAATGAAATGTGTCATGCAATGCAGTGTAATAGATACATTTTGATAAGTAAATGTTGATTGAATCTATTTATGGACTGCATGCGTTTCAATTGCACTTGAGAGATGCTTTTCCCACACTTTTAAATCCCCGAATTACACTAAAAATTATATATTTATGACATAGTCTGAGAGCAGACAGCTCGAAGCGTTTACAAAACGCCAGATTTATGCATTTTGAAAGGGGCAGCCTTCGAATAACTTCACTTTGGGGGCCAATTTACATAACAAATGCTTTGAATGTGGTTTGGATTTTCTGTATCTCTCAGGAGGTGCTAAAAATATGTATTCCAAGACCCACAAACTGATGGACCAATCATCTTTTATACATCATGGCAGACTAGCACATCTCCGAGTTGACAAAATTGAAATCAAATTTAAATGTTAATAGCGTACCCAACCTAATATATTCCACAATGTGATGCCGCCTTGGAGATTAATGAAAAGCCGAGCTGCCCCCCGAGACCTACATATTCTGCTGCCTATCCCACCCACTCATGCTACAGAGCTGAATGTGTGTATATGCGTGTGTGGCATTAGATTGTTGCATACAATTTGCATATTATAATATTTAATATTAATAGAAATAAGTACAAGTAGCTTCTGTATGGGAAAGATAAGATGCTGTCTGGGAGATTGTGGGAAAATTGATAATCGTTTGGTGTGGGAAATGTTGTGTGTTTGTGGAGGAAAATTGAAATTGATTTTTAGCCTAGTGGAGCCCAGAAGAACCCACAAGCCAGAAGCCAAAGAATAAGTATTTGCTCTTCATAAGTAGCCTTTTTGTTTCCCAAAAATGTGTTTATACTTACATGTATGTGGGTCGTCATCTGAGTTTCTTATCAATTGTGTGCGTTTGTCACTTACAAGACCTGTTATCTATAGATCTTCTATGTACAGACACATATGTACATACATAGGGTTTTTATCATGTATGACAAATATAAAAAAATAAAATAAAACCCATTCTTACTAAAACCATTTCCAAAAAAAGCAACGAACATTCAGGGTCAGATTTGTCACTGTCAACAATTTTAGGGCCCGGCAGTGTATCAACGCTTTTATGGGCCCCGCCACTGTATCATCAAATCGATGTGAAGTTCGATAAGGCGGCAGGAATGTCCATGTGTGCAGCATGTTGTGTACGTGTGTGTGGAAGCGCAGAGTGTAAACAAAACAGCCGTTAGACTGCATCTCTGGCGAGTGCTGTCTGGCTGTGCAAGTTATATTCAAGAGGAAGGAACGGAAGAAAAAGAGAGTGGGAGTGTAAGAAAAAATTTAAAGAAATATGTATAAGAATTCGCAAAGTCTATAAATGGTGAAAGCGCTGGAGAGTGAACAAAAACTATAGCCAGGGCCTTACCTTACCTTTTGTATAATCTATCTTGTGACTGTCTCTGCTTATAGTTGTTGTATTTCATCTCACAGCCTTCGAAAACAATGAAGAATACAAGTCACAAGAAGACTAAAAATCAAATGCAGTTTTGTGCCAGAACTATACTACTTACATAAATACTTTTGTATATGTGAGTGAGAAAGGGAGAGACTTAGATGGAGCGCCAGCATAGAAAGGGGGTAGCAAAAACCCATTGAACTGTGGCTGCCTAGCGCCGGCATTGATGTGGAATTAATAAAGCATCGGCCCCGAATGCCGACCCCTTTGCGCATTAGAAAAAACAATGAGTGGGAGAAACAGCATAACAGTTCTTAAGGATATAGGGTGCGGCATAATGGCCCAGAAAACATTCGTAGAGTATCTGCATTTCCTATTCTATTATTCCTGACATCAAAAACAAAAGATAAAGATATTTGTAAGAAGAAAAAGAGAATTGTGTGTGAACTGGTCAACCTTCCAATTAAACGTACCCTGCATTGAACAAACAGTACACAGCACCACCAGAAAGGTGCTTCTGAGAGCAAAAGAGATAATTGCAGTCGACGCGAGAGCCGACGTGTCGGTTCATGTGCAGCAGATTTTGGTTTCTCTTTTACCCCCACCCACCCAACGAAGTGGAGTCGGAGCTAAGGGTCCGGGGAGGGGTCTGGCCTGGGCTCCGGGAGATGCTATAAAAGCGATTTATTAATGTCAGTCAGACAAGTGCCTGGTGGCGTCAGTGGGTGAGCGCAGACCCGAGGCGTGGATAGGAACAGCAGAGGAATAAGCAGCAGCCAGCAGCAGAGGCTGATTCTGGTTGCAGGCTATGCGGGGTACAGTGGGGTACATAATGACGAACGGTGAACATGTAGAAAGATATCGTGGTGTTTTGTGGGTGTTGTTCCACTGTGCAGTGCATGGTGCATTGAGGCCCATGTTGGTAATCATGTTGCAAGTGATGAGCAGCTCATGTTGCTGTTGTGGCGGCACTGACGACAGCAGCTGCATCAGCAGCAGCAGCAGCAGCAGCAGCATGTTTACTCTGTCTCTCTCTCTCCCTATATCTTTCTTTCTCTCTCTGTGTGTGTTTTGAGGCAATGCACACTCTCTTGTGTCGCGCGGACAAAGTGATTCATTCATTCGCCTGGCAACTACTCGCATCGCATTGCATCGCCTCGCAGCCAACATTAATGTTGATTACATGCCGACAGTTTTGTATACAGACTTGTCATTTGCACCCAGAAACAGTGAAACAGGAACTGACAGAGGCAGCAGCAGAAGCAGAAACTGAAGGTCTGTCTGCCCCATTGACGCCGATACACTTACTAGCAGTGGCAGCAGCTGTTCCCCTTGCCCCATCTGCTGGTTCCCACTTTTACAACTCTGTAACCACAGACGGAGCCAATTGTAATTTCCTTTATTGTTTTTATACACTTTCCAAAAAGCATTACGTATGCAGATATAATATTTTGCAGTACTCGAAGTATTTTCCGTTTTTTGTTTAGAATGGGAACTTTTAAATATTTGTTCATCATTTAATGGTGAAATATTGAAATAACGCTTCAGCAAAGGGTATCTTTAGTTTCTGCCCATCTTTGTGGTTTTATTTAATTGAATGTTTCGATTGCTGCATTCAGTGAGATTTTCGTTTCGAGGAGCGGCACGGAATGCGGTAAATTCTTTTGTACATTTTATTTACTTAAATGTTTTTCGTCCCTCGTCTATTGAGGGTATCTCTCTCTCTCTTTCTCAATCCCTATTTCGGCATCTTCCTTCCCCCTTTTTGGGGTAGGTCTATCCATCCGTTTCCCCTCTTTTTTCCGACTTTCTGTTTGTTTTCGTAGAAATTTCTGCTTGTCTGTTTGTATTTCGTGTTACATTTGATAATTATCCTAATTATTATGGGAGACAGCGAGACAGTTATGGGCATGAAAATGTTGTGTGTCAATTAGGGTGTTTATTAGATCTAGCCTTTAAAAGGGGAAATGGGTGATTAACCCTTGAAATGAGAAGCGAATCGGGAAGATGTTTTGAGGTTAGACAACCCTTATAAAAAGTATCGAATATTCAACAAAGCCAGATAAATATTACATTTCAAACGTGAAATTTCTATGAAAATATCTAATATAATTTTCGTAAAAGGTTTTCACCTTCACTTTCTTTGGTCACAATCCAATTTTCTATGATTAAAAAAAACAGAAATTATAGAACCAACAATGGCATAAATAAGACCCAGCCACAATCCCAACCGCTAAAGGAATGTAATCCTTGAAAAAAATGTTCCACTGATAAGGGTTAACAAAAAAAGGGGTGGACCGAAGCCCCAATGAAATCAAGAATACCCTTGCCACAACATCGCATATTTCACGCCCACGGCGCGCAAAAAAGGGGACGTATACCGACCCTAATTTTGTTGTTTAGTGTAGGAAAACCCAAACGCAAAAATTATGTGAAAAATGTTGAAATTTTCATGTTGAACCTTGGCTCTTGAATTTGGCTTTGGGGCATGTTTAGAGACCTTAAACCCGTGCCTCATGCAATCTCATGCCTCATACCCGTTTCTCCTCTATTTATACACACCTCTCTCGCCTTACTCCTCTTTTTCGGGGCTTCTGTTTCATATTTCTATCCGTCCCACAGTTGAGTGAATTTCGACAAATTGTAAAATCCAGAAGAAACAGCAAAAAAAAAGTACAACAAAATGTACAAATAACATGAAAGTTCTGGAACAACTTTTCACATGTTGTGCTACAACGGGACACACGAGAGAACTAATGATTATTAATGTTTCATACGGATATTCTGGGTGGAAAAGTTCCTTCTTCCAGTGTTGTTTCCTTTTTTGTTGGGCCTTCAAGGGCTTTTCATTCTTGGAGTTAAATTGTCTGAAAGATGAGCCCGCCCTTTTTGGCTTGGAAAAGTGTCGTGTAATTGAAAAGAAATGTAATTCAATCTCAAGGATTGCCAAAAAAGAAACCCTTTTTGGGGGGCTGCAAACCCTTTCTACGTATTCCCTGAATTATACCCACACATTACAACACACATTTTCTGTCACATTATAATCGAAATTCAACAATCATTTGAAAGAACGAACAGGAATTTAATGTGAAACCAATTTGTTGGTTCGTTCTTTTTATTGACAAATAATGCAAATGTTGGATATAATTCAAATTACTTTGTTTACTACGAATTACGCGACACTGAACGCATAATTATTTGCTAATTAAATCACAATAAAAATAGAGAGCCAAAAAAGAGTAATAATAAAATAAATTAATACTTTGTTTAGGCCATGGATAGGACACAGATTCTGTGGATTGGGGGGGATTATCCACAAAGCGGCAGCCCACATATTTATTGAATTTGTAAATAAATTCTCATTTCTGGCTGTACAGAGATTGCACGAACTAAAATTTCACCATCAATTTTCATTCGTGTGTGAAACAATAGAATTTTAGCTTAAAGTGTGAAGGCCATTATCCACTGGATGTCTAACGCTTACATTAACACAGAAATGTATTCACAATTAGAGATGTTAATTGAAAATTCATGACATTTTGGCAAATCAATTAGAATTACTTGACACCAGATGCAGATTCTGACTGTACCTAAACGTGATGAGGGTTAATGTTAATTTTGTATGCAAATGGACATAAAAATGGAGTTTAATTTTACAGAAATATATTTACATATATAAAAAGGATAATCTAAGGTTATTCCATGGGTTTGAATGCGAGAACGGAAGGATTTAAAGACCATGAATATGCTTAAAATAAATAATTGGTAACATTTTTTAGTTCTTGAGCGTTAAAGGCTCTTGGTTGCTGCATTGCCGGCTTAAAACCGTGCACTAACCATTCATTCGGTTAACTCTTTAGTCTGTAAAATAGCAAAACAAATCCGCAGACATATCTATAGCCAAAAGCCAACCCAAACCCCCAATTTTCACAGTTCATTCAACCCCATTGTCCATTCCAACCCACCGCCACAAAGACCATGACTTTCGACCAAACAGAGAACAGAGAAGAGAACTCTAAACCAAACACAGAATTCAAACAAAAGCCAGGACGAGTAAGAGTATTCCCCATTGCAGTGGCCAGCACCTCCCCAAATCAGATTTCATGCTAACAACTTCCGTCTTTACCGAGAAGACAAAAAAAGGAAACGAAAAACTACAGAAAACATACAGACGCGAAAAAATGGGAAACTTTTCGGAAAAAAAGAGTCGAGGGAAAAACTTCCCCATCGGCCATAAAATAGACTATGAATTTCACTAAAATTTAATGTTCTACAAACAAAACAAACAAAACAGATCTGGCCAGCCTCTCTGTCCAGCGTCCTCTTTAAAATGTTGCTGCTGCTGTCGTTGCCTTTTTAATTGTGAAACTTTTGCCATGCTGCAAGTTTCTGCTGTATATCTGCACAACAGGATCCCACAGGATAGCCAAAAAAAAATCTTTGAGTCGTAGAATGGCAAACAAGAATGAAGGAACTGCAGGACAATGACCAATGGACGACGACGACGACGAAAAGTGCAAGTTGCTCGGACAGTTTTTCGCGCTCTTTCTCCTATCTAGAAAATGGACCTTCATCAACTCTGTCCTTCACTCGCAATCCTTTATCCTTGCTCTCTTCTCTTTTATTTAGAAATAGTACACCACACTTTATACCCTGTGCAGTCGCTGCTTTCTGCTACTGCTCCCATCCAGCGTGGGCTTATCAAACAATCATCCAACAGTAGAGAAACAACTTTACTGATTTCGTTAGTAATTATTCCCCCAACCACCATCTAAGACGGGCAGTGGATGTACACTGTACTAGTGTCATCAATCTTTTAAGTTTTGGAGTATCTTTCAAGTTGAAGATCAAGTTTAATTGTCTAACAAATTCGAACAAAGAAAACGCGAGGAAAATTGAAACAGACAGCTTTGATTAGTGAATGGAGGGGAACTTCTACAAATCAAGATTTATAATCTTTTGTAGCCATGCGAGACCCACAACCTTTTGTCCCACAATCGTAACTAAAGGGATACAAAAAACTATGCTTAATTTCACACCAAATGTATTCCTTGGAGAATCTCCAAACAATTATCAAAGTATAAACATTTTGTGGGAAACACTTAACCCCATAACTTCATCGTTTTGGGTAACATTTTGAAAACGTTTTAATGACCACAGAAATGTAACTACGAATAAAGTTTCGTCCTATATGAATAACGATTACCACAAATTAACAGAAATATATAGCAGCAACAAAAACCACAGAAAAACCAAAGGAACAACTCGCTCGATGGGCGAGCGGGAGATCCTACATAGGCGAAGGAGGGGAACCTCAACAAGGGGTTTTAATTAAAAGTTACAACCCGTTAAGGGACCTCTACACTACAATTCCCTCGCTCCACTCAACTTCTCTCTCTCTCTCTCTTCATTCCTTCTTTCCACCTCTTTTCTCTCCATGGTTTTCCCTTTATCCTCCCTCAACTTCTTTCTAGGTTTTTGTCACAGAGTACGCAAAAATATTGTTGACAACATTAAATTAATTTCACCCTTGGGACGTTTTGGTACCATAGTAATTCTACAGCAAGAACAGAGGGTATACTGTGTTTGTAAAGATTGTAGATGCCAAACAAATAATAAGTTTTTCAAGTTTTTTTCAAACTGTTTTAAAGCTTCAAGTCTTAAAGTTATGAGAATTGCCCTAGACCCAATCATTGCCAAAGCTATTAAGTACCAAATTTTGGTACCCTAGTCCTAACACATGTATTAAAGATATTTTTTTTCATAAATGTTCATGTGTAAAAGCTACAGGAAGTATGCTTCTCTGCCAAAGAGGGGGTTCAATGTGAACAAAACAAAAGAAAAAAAAAAAACAAAACAACACAAGCAATGCAATTAGTACAGGAAGATAATTGAACGCAAAGATTTTACTACTTTAAAGGCAACTTTAAAGTCATGCGCTTTATACGCGCTTTCTAAACTAAAAGATAATTTTCACTATATTTTGCCACCTCAATGACCACAAATGAAAATTTAATAGACCAGATTTTATTGAAAAACCGACAAATAATAAATAATGATTTACATACATACATTTATAGAAATTTTAAGCCACAAAATGGGAAACGGTGGAAATTCAGAGTTTTTCCGCCGGAAAAACTAATATCAAATTCAAAGCATATCCGTTTAAAAATATTTCATGGCTTATAAACTTTACTATTGATGGAAAGGGGATAACAAATCCGAAACAAAGGAACAATTGAAACGAAATATTTTTATTTAATTATTTTTCCAAACAAACCACTGCGAAATTCAATCAAATAAATCATGAAAGGGATAAAAAGATCTTCTTTGCGAAAAAGGAAAAAAAAATATATTTTGGAATTTACCCATGTTGAGTTGACTGACCCCGACGTGATTTGAACACGCAACCTTCTGATCTGGAGTCAGACGCGCTACCGTTGCGCCACGGAGTCATATGTAATGTAGGACTTTTAATCCTTATAATGAACGAGTGACTTTCAAATGGATTAAAACAGATTACTACGAAAGTTTGGTGATAAAAAGCGAGACTTCTGCAGAGAATATTCAGTATAGAAATATGTAAATCGTAGGAATGTCGTTACTGGATCAAACAAATAAAGATCGTTAGAAAAAAAAAACATCTTAGATGACCCCGACGTGATTTGAACACGCAACCTTCTGATCTGGAGTCAGACGCGCTACCGTTGCGCCACGGAGTCTCAGGTGTTCATCATTAATTGTATTCCCAATATAAACTAATACTCTGATAAGATGCATTACCTTCCTTTCCTCTGAACCTCTATTCTCTCTCAACCATCTATATATTTTTGTTGTGCTCTAAAAATAAACCCAATTGACAATCAGCAGGTTTGATAAGTCTATAATTTATTATATGTTGCTTTGGTTTATTTATTAGTTGTATTTTTTCTTTGAATTATGATTGTGGATTGCATTTGATTGCATAAATTAATTCATTTGTTTGTGGTTGGGGTAAAGTATTTATGATACAATTGATAGAGATTTGGTTGAAGAAACACAAATGAATCGAAGATGGTTTGCAACGTTGCCTTATCTTCTGTTGTCGACTTTAAATCGACTAAAATTAAAATTAAACGAGACGGGACGTGTGAGACGCTTCTTACGCGTCACAATTTGTATACCCGGCACTCAGTACTACATCTGCACCTTAGCGGTGTTTTGTCAAATTTTACATTTGTTCTTCATCTGTCATCTGTCATCTACAACACTTCTCACACCAACACGCTCCTTTAGCTCGCCCCCTTCCCTAGACCCACACACTGCAGACTTGCGGCAGAGGCAGTGGCCGCACACAGCAGAAGCAGAGTGTGAATGAGAGAATGTGAAAAAAAAAACAAATATAAGCTGCGGGACGGGGCGGAATTAGCCACTGCAAATTAATTTCTTCATTGTGGCTATAATAATCCCAATTTGGTGATCTAATAGATATGGTCATTCCCTACGGAATGGCGTTTTTAGCGTAGATTAAGGCGTAGATTTGGGAGGTTTTCGCCCTTTTGCGGGGGCGGAAGGGGGCGTGGCTCATTTTTGAAATAAACTTGTAACAGTGTGAGCATACAGTAGTCTGGATGCAAAGTTTGGTGGCTCTAGCTTTTATAGTCTCTGAGATCCAGGTGCTCAACAAGACGGACGGACAGACGGACGGACAGACAGAAATGACTCAATCGACTCGGCTTTTGATGCTGATCAAGAATTTATATACTTTATGGGTCGGAAACGATTCCTTCTGTGTGTTGCATACATTCACTTTGTGCACAAATACAATATACCCTATTTACTCTTCGAGTACTGGGTACAAAAAACCCCCAGTACATGTGTAAAACAAATCCGCCAACAAATACTTAATTTCTACATTATTACTAAGCAGACCTCCGCTCGTCCAAAGTCGTGCCTTTTGCAGTTTTCGAGGAATGCCTTGATTGAGTACCCTGACTCGCTAAATAACTTGGACATTAATATTACCATTTCCCACAGCCTCGTTTCAATGGAAACGAAGCGAAATGAAATAGAAAACGTTTGAAAAATTCCGCCTGTAATTACAAATGCCAGCAAATTATTTACAAGGCACGTAATCCAGTACGTATTCCATTTCTGTTTGAAATTTGTAGCATGGACAATGGAAAGACAACACAGAGAAATCTTTGAAGAGATACCATTCGGTTAAAGAAAATGAAAATAATCTTTGGAAGAACAGAAAAACAATGCCATACAACTGCAACAGATTCATGAATGAAAGAAATGTAAATTTCAAGAAAGTAAATTAATAAAAATACACGCAGCAGTAGGTTTGGGTTCTGAAAACAAAAGGAAATTCATTTGCATGCAAATTGGGAAACCCAAAAATGGTTAAAAAATAAAATAAATAGAAAACCCGGAAATTTCAATGGCTGTGGGTGGTATGTATAATTACCCCACCAAAACCCTTGGCAACAGGTCGAATGCACAGAGGTACAAATCCTGAAGGAGGCACCAAACGGCATAATTATATAAGTCAACATACAAACGGTCTTACAGGAGGTGCAGATACAAATACAGAGTGTAGGAGGAACTCCTTTTAGTTGTTGATGTTGTCAAGTCAATTGCGTAATTAACATTCGCAGTTGAAGCTGTGCAGGACTCGTAGTATCTGTGCGATGTTCAAACTACAGTCGGGAGGAGGAAGGTCTCCTTTCTTTTGCAAACTACTCAACCTAATTGAAATTTTGGACTAAAGCCAAACAGCAAATTGTAACAACAACAACACGAACCACCCTTTCAGGCAATTCCAGCAACATCTGTATCTGTAATTCATAATTTTACATGAGTGGCCTGTGCCCCTCTTCACTCCCTCTCCTCCATGTTGTGCGGACTTACTTGTGTGGTGGCTGCTGCTGCCCAGGACTACCACTACTACTCTTGTCATGGCATATGCTATTTCAGCCTTGGCAAATAGTTGAGAGCGAGCCTCCTTCACTCAGACAAGATGGCTAACAAAACAACGAGAACATTAACAAGAAAGGAAGGCTGGCTGGGCTGAAGGAGAACGAATTATTACTTACCCTAAAATATTTAAAAGACTGATACATTAATTTAAAATAGTTTATAAAATGTAAGTCCTGCAGCTGCATTCATCTGTCATCTGTCTGGTCTACTTATTTGGGTAGAAACATAGAGCAAGACTTGAAAATTATACACTGATAATGCAGAATCAAATTGAAAATACTTTATTCTTTTGCATTGCAAACATCCTCTTCAGAGAGTATTCCAATTCCAACGAGCAAACAGCCTTATCCAGCCCTTATCCTTGATGCTGTTGCTGTGGCACTTACGGCTTCAATATATGCTTAATGCTTAATGAGCATCTAAAATTCATGAAAATGTTACATTCAATATTCATATTTCTATACATAATTAAATATTTGTATCCAAGCTTCTTAATTGAATTGTAGGCAAATTTTAACAGCATATTTGTAGTGATTAATTGTTTTAGAAATTCATGTGTTGTTTGTCTGTGTGTTTTAACAACTTATTACGCTTCAATTAATTCAATTTTATTTTCTTTCTCTTTCTCTTTAAAGGTAAACCACATTGCAATGAGAACTTTATCTAAGGGTGAAAAGTGAGAAATAAACGAGGTATGGACTGATTTAACCTTAATTTTAGGCATTGGAAAACTTGAAGAATCACACACAATAGTAATAAATGACCGATTCATTCAATTGTTTCAATACAATTGTTGCACTTTTGCTTTTCACCTCTAAGCTAGTTAATCTAATAAACCGAATGCCTTATCAGTCGGCAGTGCCTTGTTTTGAGTACCTATCGAATATTGGGGTCAGGCCGTAGAGTTGCCCATGGGGATTACTCACATAGAAAACCGCACTCGAGGGACCGCATAGAAAATATTTATTAATTATTTTTAATGGCACTGATTCAGCCGGTGCGCGTGAGCACTCAATGGGAAACGCGAAATGGGAAGTCACGCTCACGCTCGCGATGTGGTGCTTAGTGTGGCTTAGTGGCTTAGTTCCATTGGCGGCTGCTCGATAATTTTCTAGGCCCCCCCATGGTAATTACAAAACGAGTACGCAAATACCAAAAATATCTAAATACCGCAAACTTTTGAGTGTCGAGAGATTTTTGACGTTTGAATAATAAATATTTCGATTAGCGTTCAATTGAGCGCAACTAACTGTAGATGCGAAATCCTGTATTAGAAGTGTGTGGAAAAACTGTTAATTGAATTGCTCTAGAAAAATGACAACAAAAAGAACGTAATACATTTCGATTAGGAAGGTTAATTAGGGACTTTGCAGATGACGTGCAGTAGATGACGGCTTCTGTTGATGCTTTTTCATTAGCATCGCGTTAATTTGTTGTGTATCTGATATCTGTTGAATGCGCAGCTGTTAATTGCCCCGATTACCGCATGTCGTGCCATGTTTTTCGAACCCAAAAAAGTTCAGCAACCCATTCTACATTTTATTTGACATCACAAAAAGTAAATTATTCTTTCTTTGGATAACGGAATGATGCGACTTTTATCTTGTTGCTGTCAGAGATAAGATTTTGGTTGTAGCAAAGTTTACAGATTACATTTTCTGCATCTTTCGCTGTAATTTCATCGTGATTATCGGTTTATTAGCCTGTTATTAAACGTAGATTTATATATGGTATTGTGTGTGTTTTCCCCCAGATAATCAAAATCATTATTTTGTATAGTATATGCAGAATTGATTATCAGCTAATTATTTGAAATTTCTGTGGCTCTCGGTTGCCGGGGATCGGGGATTGATAAGCCCTGACACGTTCTCAGCCACTCAGCTTGTTTTTCAGTTGTGTTTAGACTTTACACATAGCCGGTTTAACTATTTTCAATGAGAGCGCGAAAGAGAGAGAGAGAGGAGGGTATATTCAAGTGAATCTTTGGCTTTGTTCGTCTTTGTGGTATGTATCGAATTGAGATTATATTGTAAGCTTTGCCATTGTTTGTTAGAAGTTCTCTTGGAAATGATTTAGTGCAAGGGTCAGTGCACTTTACAGTCATGATTGCTATAAGTAAATCTATCTATACAACTAATCTAATAGATAATACTTGTAATCTACTAAATTTAGATTCATTTCAATTTATTTAGCAACAACACCACTAAGTAATACTTCCAACACTGTTGTATGAGCAGTATAATTGGTTAGCAGTGCATTCTCACATTATAGAGCCTGGAACACTCGTTTGCCGACTCTACGGGGTTTTTCCGTCAGTATTTCCGTATACATATTCCTCTGCACGTTTCGATTCTATATGCAATAGTCATTCCATAAACACTTGTATATCATCTCATGCAAGTAAATAAATCAAACAATAATTTGATGGACAGCCTTGAAGCACTCTTTAGAGCAAAAATACTAAATTCCGCATCAAAATGTATTTTATGGCATGACTCAAATGTATGTTTGGCTATCATTGGAAGGAAACTTCCGCCCAAACACACGAGCCGTCACTTGACATTCAATTGCAAAAAGCCAAAAGACTTTAAACCAATTTTTGAAATACAATTCAAGGCCTGTTGGAGCCAAGGCCACAATTGAGAGCATCTAGCCGGCCTCATAATGAATACGAAGACAACAATTAAAGTGGCTGCAAACAAGTGAACGAACGGAGGAGCGAAGCGGACCATGAAGCGCATTTCAATGTCAACTTCTCACAAGATGAGTTTCAAAAGATGATAAATGAGGGGCCGGCTACAGCCACAACTTTACTAAGTCGAGTGCCGACGAGTATTTGCGTGGAAAGGTCAATCTTTGTGCCTCTCAATTCAATTGTGTAAGTCAAAAATTGTTTAAATATAATTAAAGTCAGGCAGCAGGCCCTCAAGAAATCGCTTTTGAAGTTTTTCCAAATGGAGCGGAGAACGAGGAGGGGGCAAAAAACTTTGACCAGATGTTCGTACCACCAGTGAACTTTGATCTTTGTAGAATTAATGGATGGAGTGCCTAAATTATGAGCATTGTGATATCCAGTAAACGTAGCTTTAAATTGGAATTTTTCCTGGGTGTATTTTTCCACCTAAATGCACCATCATCTCTTGAATCTATTTCCATGTGACCTGCTTTTGGGTTTGAGTTTTTCCTACCCACAAATTTTTTCTTTTTCTAACACCCCCCTGTCGACGAGTATGTGAAATGGCAAACACTCTTGAGTTTTGCTTTTGCTCTCAAGATGCTTTTCCACTGCAGCATAATTTTCAATAGCTGCAAAGTAGGATAGGAGAAGGAAAAGCCTTCAATTTGATTCGATTTTTTCCTGCAGGTGACACAGAAAGAGAAATGAGAAAGATGGAGAGGGAGTGAGAGTGAGAGTAAGAGTGAGGGAAAATGGCATTCCTTTGCTCTGTGATCCATCTCTCGCTCTGATTTTGAGAGCAGCACAAAATGAGCAAGGAAGTGTAGGAGGGGCAGAGGAAACGAAAGGATGTCGTGACTCAAGTCTAGGGTTTTCCTCCAGTTTTCAGTCGAATCGTTGCCCTGGGGAAGTTCTCTCTCAAAGAGTTAGACAGCACATCTCCCCCTCTTTCTCTCTCTCTTTGGGCCACATTTAATTACAACAATTGAGTTTTACTTTGATTTGTGGCTGTGGCAATTGCTCTTTTCAAGCGCCTTAAATTTATCAATTCATTTGACTTCAATTGATGGAAAATGCTTACAAGTGCCTGACATCTATGGAGATTTATTAAAATAGTCCAGAAATATATCCAGACATATAAAATGAGTACAGTGAGACAATCATCTACTGCTTGACAGTTGGAATGTAATTTCTGCTTCGTTAATCATTCCTGACGCTTCTAAAACTCTTTTGCATTGTTTATAAGCCCTGATTCAGTGGTTTTAAGACCAGATCCTAGTGCTTTTAAGACTGAATCAGTAGTTGCTTCTAAGATGTACATTAGAGGTTACATTTCTCTCACTTGTCACATGGCACAGCAGGTGCAATCCAGTTGAATTTTGTTGAATTTGAAGTGCGTTTTAAGGTAATTTTAAGCAAGTGTCAAATTGATTAACATAAAGCCAAGATTTAGATAATTTGTAGTCAAATTGTAGCCACCCCCAATGGTGCTGTGACCTAAATGCAGTAATTTGGAGTACGATTGGGTTTGATGTGGAACACCTCATGGATTGTGGTGAATGGCAATGAATGGCTTATAAAAGGGGTTTTGTAGAATTAAGTGCCTAATCAACCTTTGATTAATGAGGTTGTATCTATGGCACAAAGGCCCCACATACTCATTCTCATGCTTTAGTGGAAATTCCTAGCCGCATTTAGCCACAAATGGGAACTCATCATAGGGTACGGCGCGTACCAATTTTCCACCAAACTTTTTTGGCCTACGCATATGAGTCTCCTGTCTCTCGCTCTCTCTCGCTTTCCCTCTGCAAAAGCCAATTTCGCACAAATGCCACAAACAGATGAAACCCACAGAGAGAAAAGCCAGACAAAAATGCGAGGGAAAAGCCAGCCACAGATTCATTCGAATGACAGACATTTGAAAATAATGCGTGGCATTGGGCGCCGCACGCACAATGCATTGCCACACTCTCCACCTCACGCACCCCAGAACCGTATCCCAAATCCCATATCCAAAATCCATTCCCCGCAGAAATATCTCATGCTCCCTCCACACCACAATGAAGTCGCTTTCCAGGTTCTGGTTTTCGGGGGATTCCAAATTAGCATTCATGTGAGGGATATTTGTGTGCTGTGTGCACCGAGTAGCGTAATTACCAAACGGACAACAAAACGGCATTGGGCGCCAGTTGACAGGAGCAACCCGCAGCCCAGGCAGGGGTTGCACTCGCACTCAAAAATGTTTCTCAAATATAAGGTGGGGTGGATGCAGCAGTCTTGCAGTCATTGCTGCCCACAAATTCAATTGCCTGTCAATCATATAAATTACACCCCTGTAAGCCCCACCATCCCCAAGCAGACGAAGGAGAGCCCTTAATTGTTTTTCCTTGTTTTGTTGTGGCTTGTGCTTGTGTCTGTGCATAATTTATGGTGGAGGCGCGGTGGAGGGAAGATAACCCTTTTAATCCCCTTTTGCATTCTCCTTTCGGCTGTCAACTGCAGTCTACATACATTTCCAGTTGTGTTTAAGAATTATCCAGCCGCAGCCACAGCCACAGCCACAGCCGCTGTCCTGGTATTTGCATCGTTTATTGTGGTTCCTGTTCCTGGGAATTAAGTTAATTGTCAATTTACTTGTCAATTGGGCCCCACACTTGAGTGGAGAAGTTGAGTGGCGCGAAGGGGTTGTTTTAGTGGTTTCATTGGGTCAATCTTTGTGGGTCAAAGTTGAGGAAACTTTTCAAGGGAAATTGATTCAATCTAAATTGAGGTATAGGAAGTTGTTGCTGGAATATTTACCTTTTGTTTTTAGAGATGCATTATTAGACAAAATGTTAGCAAACTTTTTAAAAATAAATTTAAAAAAAAATGTTTTGAGGAATATTTAGATATATTTTTTAGTCAAAGGAATTCTTAGAGGGAGTAGAGGAAAATTTGCAACGGCAAATCTAATGTTCTACGACGAGGATAACCCATTTCAAAGTTTCATCTCTTTTTTCCATTTTATTCTGCACTTATCGAACATAATCATGACTGTAACCGTTACCACCTCGCGCCACGTTATGATGGGGCAGGGCAGGAGGCTGATAAAAACCCCAAAAACTCCATAAAAATGGAAATCCCCCTTGACAGCGGGCAGCATCAGCGATGACAGCTACACGTAACGTCCGAGTAATCTAATAAATATGACAGTGTTTATGTGTTTATATGGCAGCGGAAGGTGGCATCTGCCATGTGGCAGAGTGGCAGAAACAATAAATCTCCATTAGAGAGGAAGAGCTGGAAGAACTGCCTTTCATTAACGGATTTTAGCGTCCATCCAAAAGCTGTATTCGTATGTATATCCTGGCTGTATACAGGACACGTGTGTGACACTAATACAGTCGGTGGCGTGACATGGTGTGGCGTGCACCTAACCTGAAAATATTTGCACAATATACACAAATATTTTAAGCCACATTTTGACAAAGGACTTGGCACACCACGGGAATGAATTCTGACAGCGCAGACACAGAGAAGGGTCAGCAGAGCTCAATGCAAATATGACCGGAAAGAGCTTTCGTTTATCCAGGCCTCTATGGATGAGAGAGTTAGGGAGTTGGATGTTTTTATTTGTATAAACAAATATATAAACTGTAGCCTCCTACCCCTGCTGTTTTCATAAAACGGATTACGTTGCAAAATGTTGTTCCATTCCACAGGATCACCATTCCATGTTTGTGGTCTACTTTTTGGGGTTTAACAGTAGGGATTGTACTTATTGGGCCGCAGAGATTTTAGAGGTGAGAATCGGTAATGTTTGCGCCATCCAAAAACTAATTGCACTTTGCGGTGGCTGGCTCAATGGTTGCAGAATCTTATCAAGTGTGGCGAGTATGGGGATTGGTGGATTATTTTTAATGCCTGATGTGATTACAAAACGCACTCAACTCGAAAAGCCTGATCGATACTAAGGCTAAGCGTCTGAGGATTTAATGGTATCCACAACATGATTGATGGGAAGAAAGAAGCTTACAAAGAGGCAGCATAAATATCAGATAACTATCACTTAAAAATGGCATTTGTTTGGCTTTGCTTAAGTTTTTCAGCATTATGTGCTTAGCATCCAATAAGAATTCCAATTCCCAAAAAATATGGGAAAATATTTTTTGTTCTATGAATTGTTTCTCCGAAAATTAATAAATATAACCTTATGTCTCGCGAAAGCCAACATTTCTCAAAATGTTTTGTTAGCATTTTGATAAACTCCGCATGGAAAATGATGACATAAATATTATCTCTACAAACATATTTATTGTTTACTTACGCTAAAAATGGATTAAACAAACGTGTATTATGATTGCCATTGGAGTGTTTATTTGCTGAACTAAGAATATAAATTCATGGAATGTATCTCTGGAATGTTAATTACAATTTTAGACGAACTTTCCATCATTCCTGAATACCAATTCGGATTCAGGAGGGGTCATGGGACCCCTGAGCAATGTCACAGGGTTATTAATGATATAGTTTCGGCATTTGAAAACAAAAAATACTGCACTGCTGCATTTCTTGATGTTCAACAAGCGTTCGATCGAGTCTGGCACAAAGGATTGTTGTACAAGATAAAGAAATGGCTACCTGCTCCGTACTATTTATTAATGAAATCATATCTGGCTAAAAGATGCTTTTACGTGCAGCAGAAAACCGATAGTTCATCACTACTTCTCATCAACTCAGGCGTCCCACAAGGAAGCGTATTGGGACCAATTCTCTACACCCTATATACGGCCGACATGCCAGTTACAAACAACTGCACTGTTGCAACATATGCTGATGATACAGCCGTTTTAGCCACAAGCACATCTATAAATGAAGCTTCTGAACTCCTGCAGAGTGAGCTAAGCCTAATTGAAGACTGGTTCCTTCGATGGAAAATTAGAATAAACTCCCTGAAATCCGTCCAAATAACGTTTTCATTAAGACCAGGTAACTGCCCAAATGTTACACTTAACGGCTCACCAATTCCACAAAGTACCTGTGTGAAGTATCTCGGCTTGCATCTCGACCGCAGATTAACATGGAAAAACCACATTAAAGCAAAATGTCAACAACTTAGACTTAAAACACTAAAAATGTCCTGGCTGATTAGTCGAAAATCAGAAACCACTTTGGAAAACAAAATTCGCCTCTACAAATCCATACTGAAGCCTGTTTGGACCTACGCTATACAGCTTTGGGGAACTGCTAGCAACTCAAATATTGAAATACTTCAGCGTTACCNGATCGAGTCTGGCACAAAGGTTTGTTGTACAAGATAAAGAAATGGCTACCTGCTCCGTACTATTTATTAATCAAATCATATCTGGCTAGAAGATGCTTTTACGTGCAGCAGAAAACCGATAGTTCATCACTACTTCTCATCAACTCAGGCGTCCCACAAGGAAGCGTATTGGGACCAATTCTCTACACCCTATATACGGCCGACATGCCAGTTACAAACAACTGCACTGTTGCAACATATGCTGATGATACAGCCGTTTTAGCCACAAGCACATCTATAAATGAAGCTTCTGAACTCCTGCAGAGTGAGCTAAGCCTAATTGAAGACTGGTTCCTTCGATGGAAAATTAGAATAAACTCCCTGAAATCCGTCCAAATAACGTTTTCATTAAGACCAGGTAACTGCCCAAATGTTACACTTAACGGCTCACCAATTCCACAAAGTACCTGTGTGAAGTATCTCGGCTTGCATCTCGACCGCAGATTAACATGGAAAAACCACATTAAAGCAAAATGTCAACAACTTAGACTTAAAACACTAAAAATGTCCTGGCTGATTAGTCGAAAATCAGAAACCACTTTGGAAAACAAAATTCGCCTCTACAAATCCATACTGAAGCCTGTTTGGACCTACGCTATACAGCTTTGGGGAACTGCTAGCAACTCAAATATTGAAATACTTCAGCGTTACCAATCAAAAACTTTGCGACAAATTGTCAATGCTCCGTTTTACGTATCTAATGCAAACATCCACAAAGATCTGAATATTCCAACCATTAAAGAAGAAATAAAGAAAACTAGTAAGAAATACATCGACAGACTCCACAACCACGAAAATAATTTAGCCTTAAGTCTATCAGACAATAGCCTAAAAGTAAGAAGACTGAAAAGATACCACATTCTCGATATCCCTGATAGATAAATTTAACAAACTAAAAAGATGTTATATATAATAGCAGGGCTCATTGGAAAACTGCTATTTCTGTTAATTGAATATTAATTATACAATTTACTTATTGTTTAAAAACAGATTGTAAATATGAAGAGAGAGAAAAAAAAAAAAAAAATTAGTTGCGTTGCACTTGCGTACATCGGCAACTAATTTACATATTCCCTTAATGTCCCAGTGCTAAATGCCAATCAGATGATTTTATTACAAAAACAGCAACAACTCACATCACATATCTCATTAGAGGACATGTTGGAGTGAAGCACAAGTAGCATTCAGTAACTAGCTAACTAATTAGTAGAGCCAAAGCAATTAGCAGTATGTAAATCATATTCAAAACAAGGTACAACAGCCCGTATATCTCTGGCAATTCCTTTTGCTTCCTTCTATCTGTCCGTCCGTCTGTCTGTCTCTCGTGTTTGTTTAAGCCCCATCCATCCATCCATCCATCGACAAGGACTTAACCATTCCACACAGAGTAGAAGCCTGCTTGCCTCTCGCTTCTGCCACATCAAGAGAGAGACTGCGACCTGCCACAAATGAAATGATAGACAGAAGACGGAACGAAAGATGGAGGAGGGTCTGCTGCTGCTCCAACACTTGACACACATCCCAGATCCTAGACCCCTACCGCAAGACGACGGCAAAATCAACAAAAGCTTAGAACAAAAAATACAGAGAGGGTTAACGGATGGTCCTGCTCTTGGTTTGTGGGGCAAACACCTTTTGCCCAGGAATTTCACGCTACCTTCTTTATGCTGCAGAAGCGTCTCGTGCAATTTTTACAACTGTTGGTCATTGGCAGACAAAAGGAGCATATGGGTTTCTGAAGTAAGAATGTGACGTGCAGGGATAGAGAGAGTGTGACAGATATTTAAAAAAAGCAAAGGAAGAAGCTGCAGAGAAATATTTTGTTTAAGAAAAGTCGTTGGAGAAGAGATTAAAATCAAGAAAAATAATCCTGAGAGAGAAAACGTTAAACAAATCAAAAATATTTGCCGTTTCCCTACCAGCACCATATTTATTGTATTTTTGCATACCAAAGGCTTTATTTAATAGGATTCCTTTATGGAGAATTTATACACAAAACGCACCCCATGGGTATCAAACGGTCGAATCGTCTAGCAATTTTCTTTTCTTTATTTATAAGAAGATTTGTTGGCTTTTCGCTGTTTGTTGCTGTTGCTGCTGTTTATGTTTGGCATTTAAATTCTAAGCGCCCTGCAGCTTATTGGGTGTGAAAAATCCCCAGCCAGGAAAAGTTTTTTCCTCAAAGGAAAACTCAGAGACACAGAAAGAGACACGGCGAGGGAGCGGGAGTGAGAGACTCATACAGACAGAGGGAACAGCAAAGAGACAAATGGAAAATGAAAGAGTGAAAGCTGCTGGTGCAAGTATTTGATTTGCTCTTGGATTTCGATTTCTGCTGTCACGTCTTGTGGAAGGACTTCCCCCCTGAAATCGACCCTCGGCCCTTGCACTGCGCTGCAATCCTCTCTCGATTCCTCTCCACTTGAGTTCTGTTCAGTCTAGTGTTTCAGCATCGATTGCAGTGGGACAGGGGACCGTTGAGATGCATGAACTTTGATGCACTTTAGCACACTTTTGGTTTAAAGTTTTCTACTGCAAAACTTTATCTAAAAGCACGCAAAACTTTCACTGCAACGCACACAAAACTAGGCAACAAATTAGAGATTAAAGATGCTACAAGAAGCAAGAAATACAAACGTTTTCTTCGAGGTTGTGCAAAAAAAAAAACAAGATTACTGCGTTAATTTCCAGCGAATAGATCGGAGTAAATCTTAATGAAAATAAACATTTTACGAATATTTTATGTGCGTGTGTGTGGGCGCCCCAGGCATCAAAAGAAGGCGGAGTCAGCCCTCTCCTTTGGTAAATAAAACTAATTGAGTCTGTCATGCCCTCATTTTTGCTGCTGCTCCTATCTTTTCTTTATATAATGCGTACAATTTTATTTATATACATATTTACCCTCTTTCACTTCTCTTTTTGTGTATCTTTTTCTAGTCTGAAGTCGGTCTGAAAGTCTGAAGTGTTTTCCTGGACTTTACCAACGCTGCTCCATCAAAATGTAAGTCTTAATTTATGCTTGAAAAGATACTCCTGTGCGTGGGTGTGGGTTTCGTCTGGGTTTTGCAAATTAATGTTGGAAAACTTTTCAGTCAATTCCTTCGAAAAGTTATTTGTTTAGGGCCACGACAGTGTCTGAGTGGAAAACAGAAGAATTGTTCCAATGTGGTGCTGAGGAGCGAGAGAGCAAAACAAAGAACCAACTGATGACAAAATGATAAATGATTTTCTATGGGGCCATGGAATTAGGAATGGAAATTAAGACAGTTTTTGTTTGAGATAATGAGAATATAGGAAACAATAATTGAAAGGAAAATAAGGAAAAATACGAAAGATTAGAAAACTGAAAATAGCAAAATAGTTTAAAATAAAGAATAAATTAAATAATAAAAATAATTAAAACAGAAGTAAAATAATTATATGAAAAATGAAAATAAATGTAAAAGAATAATTATAAATTAATTATAGTGATTTTTAAATAAAACCATAAAAAGTCTCAAAAGTAAAGATATTTTAAATGAATAAAACTGTATATCCGCCAAACAAAACATTATTTCCTACCAAAGCTTAATCCCTTTAAATGCAAGCACAGTAATCCTCTTGATGAAAATGTTTAAAAATCTTCCATTTCTTAGCGAAATTTAAGTTTTTTTGTGTGTTTTCAGCACTAGTTCTGCCATATATCACAATTCCTATAAGCTTCTTTGCCATTGCGCACATTAAGGGGAATAAAAGAATTTTCTGGTATCCTATCATCGAGACAGATGGAAAGGGAGGACCTTTCCCACTGTCGCAACAAAAAGAAAAGAAGGAAGAGAACAAAACTCTACAAAAAATATCACATTTTCATGTTATTGTCAGAGAGACAGAGGGATAGAGCGACAGGAGGAGAGCGGAGCGAACGGGAGCAACAGAAAAATGTCAAAATATTTTCCTTGTTCCCATCTCCATTCTGCCCAGCTTCCTATTGAAGTCAAAATGTTTTGCAAATAAGTCAGAATGAAAATTCTGAAGAATTAGATGGAAAATTGAAAGCCAAGAGATGGGAGATAACTATCTCTTGATTCCTTGATGATCTGTCACAATGATTTCCAAGAAGAAAAACAACAAAGTACTTGGCATTTTCTTCTGTTTTGGATGCAATCAAAGTTCCAGAAATGTAGCCACAAATAATGGTACTTTGCATAATGAAAAGTGGAGAAATTCCAGATTATTTAAGAGTGTTTTGCCCACGTATACGTGATATATTTATGTGCGGTCATTTTAAAACCATTAAACCAATCCTTTAATGGCCGCAAGAGCTGCCTCTAAGTTATGGCCTATGATTAGACCAAAGTGAGAAAGGAAAACCCGCACAGCCATAGCTCTAGTCATAAATTAGAGCGAAAAAGAGAGAGGCAAACCCGAAAGAATTGTAACATAAAAACGTCTGTTTTTCCGCTATAATTGGCCACATATTTTGTTGGCCTGCCTGCCCCACGAAAATCGTTCAGGTACAGTGTGGGGATTTTTTATCAGGTTGTGTGGCAAAGGATGCATACATCCTGCGAACTAGAGCACTGTTTTGGGACCATATCGATATATATACGAATATATTTCGTGGCACACAAAAAGCCTCTAAAAAAAGGAAAGGAACAGCAACAACTATTGCCAAACCTACTATTTCTATCTGCCATCTGCCATCTCCTATCCCTAGCCTTTCGTTTCGTTTCATCCTATTCCCAGGTTGATGTTTGCTATGGAAATCCGAGCAGGAAGCCTGAATGGTAATAATTTTGTAGATAGTTCCTTTGGGGGCTTTTTTCGGCCGTGTGCTGGTTGGGAGAGAGGATATCACGTAAATGGAAATGAGCCCAAAAGGAGATTTGTTACAGAAAGAGATTTGCAACCTGATGAATAGAAATTGAAGTGCAGGCAGGTGGAAAACCTACGAATGGGCGACAAATTAGAGGGAGAGGGGGAACTCAAATGTGAAAATGGGAATTGAAAATTCGAACAGCTTAAACGGGGTTATAGATAATAGATCAATATTTATTTGCTAGAACTTATTAAATTTGAATTTGTCTATGTTTTATTGTGGAATTTGGTATTCTATTTTGTGCTTCCTACTTAAATATTTTCATAGTATTTTAAGTCAAGTTAGCAGCTTACCTTTTAGCCTCGTAATTGAAAGTCCTATTCCTGCCTGAGGGAAATTCAGATAAAATATAGAAATTCAGGCAGAAAATTCCGTAGAAATAGAAATTGCAGGGAATGAAAGGACAGCACACAAATTGGCAAATGTCGATGAGAGATTTCAGTGCTCAGCTGCAGAACAAAAACAAGAACTAGAAAATGGCAATTCCGAAAGGAAACCAGAGACACAGAAACACAGAAACACAGGCACACACATAAAATAAAAGACTTGTAGGACCTGGTCTAAGGATCTGCACAGCTCTAATTCTACGCATATAGTATATGTATACAGCTCTCCTTTGCTCTCCCCATTCCCATACATGTATGTGTTTCTCTCTTTCTCCTTCAAACATATTGGCAAATGTCGCTCGTCGACAGTCGTTATAAAACAAACACTGGGCACACATAGGACACACAGTCGCACATCCAATGCCCACTCGTCTTCATGCAATTCTAATAATATAAACTTTACATAAATGTTTTCTTTGCAAATAGAAACGAGTTCACAGAGGCAGACACAGACACTGGGAGAAAGGGGGTCGAGTGGGGTCTTGGGGTTGTGTGTGTGTGTGTGTGTTTGTGTGTGTGGGGGGGGGCGGGTCGTTCGCTTTTGCTGAGCTGGCAATCGCATTGCAGTTTGTCAGTCAGCTTTCTGTCTGAAGCGGCTTTTTATTTCACAAAAAGTTTTTGGGGTTTTCGCAAAAGGGTATTTCTCATGGCAAAATGGGAGTATAAGACTTTGGGGGGTCCGTATTTTATTTATTTCCCCTACAGGATATCCTCGTGGAGCGCATCTTTTTGGGATTTATTCTTGTTCGTTCTGTTTTATGTGTCACACATGTCGTATGATTGATTTATACATTGCAACACACACACACACACACAAATTGTTGCACTTTTGTGTGATTTTTCGTGATTTGTGTGTGTCGTATTTTTGGGGATCCCGCAGGCAACAACCCTATGGCCTTGTTTGTATTTTCTGCCAGCTGTTGCTCTGTTTTTGGGGGTCATAATTAATAAGAAATGATTGATGTGTGATCTGGCTTTTCTGGAAATTCCATTAAATTAAATGTTTCTTATAGAGTGTATCCTCCTGCTGTGTGACTGTGATTGGCATCGTTGCCCAACATTGCTTTTAAGCGACCTAATTGAAACAGCCGCCAATTGAGCCGCTGTCAGACACATTCACAGAAAGCGCAAGTGCTGCGAGAGCAACAAATACATAAACATGAATCCAACACAAGAGTCGACCACACCACCTGTACGTGCCCCCAATCATTGCCATGCCACACACACCGTCCTTTTGGCCGGTCTACATATGTGGGTCAGGATACGTACCACGAAATGGCAAACATTCCCCTGCGGTTATTTCATAGTTCAAATGTCCTCTGTGTGTGGTGTGTGGCTCCAATAAATAATCTACAAAAGAGAGTTATATAAAAAATTGTTTATTTTTGTGGATAAATAACAAAAAATGTAACTACGAGACTATATTTTTCATTAATAGAAAAAAGTCGTTCCGATGAAGAAAATCATAAAATATAAAAGTTCAAAAGTTTCGCAACTCTTTCGTTAAGGTTTTCCCAGCTTGAGTTTTCACTGTGTTTCAATTACGACTCACATCCCAACAATATGACCTTTTTCCTTCTGTTGACCGGAAGGCTTTTGGTAAGAAATGTAAAAGTGTCAGCCATAAACTAGAGGTCAGTCGTTCCGTTTTGTTCATGGTGTATTAGAGAGTAACTTTTGTAGTAGAGGCTTTATTGAGGCATGAAAAAAGAGTTGAAACAATTATTTTATTGATAGGAAATGGCATTGATTTGTTGACATAAATCTGCAAAGAGAACCCTTCCTTAAGCCTCAATTTTTGCAGCATTTTAAGCACTCTTTAACTCTAATTGACCAACCCCTTAACTCCTCTTTTGAAAATTCCAAAAGGTATGCGTGCCTCGACAAAAAGGTTTACTCTTGTTTTTTTGTTGTTGTTTTCAAGGGACAATTTGAAGAGATTTATGTTCTGTATGAAGTATGTGAGTTTTTGTTTGGGTTTTTATATGTAAGAAAAAAAATATATATTTCGCTTATCGTATATTACTTTTATTGCAAATGGAATGCCATGCCAAGTGAGCGCTGCAAAGCTAAAAAAGGTGCATAAATCTATGGAAAAGTTGAAAGGGCTGAAAGGTGAAAGGTGAAAAGAGCTCTGGAGGAAAAACACGCATAGCCATAACTCTGTAAATATGGTTTATTTCCTTCCGGATATAGGAAACCCAATTAAAAGTGAAAAAACCTACCCAATAAATGGCCAATCAATCCACAATCGCATTAATTTACATATATACATATGTAAATAAAAAGGGGCACATTTTTTCAGATATTTTCCTGCAAGGGTCAAAACATCTGTTGTTTCAATCTTTGCAAATCGATTGAGTGATGAAACAACTTCACTGGATACGAGAATAATATTTCGTTATTTATTTGATGTTCCACCGCCTAGCTCTCATTTCTCATTCTATCTATCATTCAGTCATCTCTCTCGCTATGGAGTCCCTCTCTCGTGCACCTGTTTTGGCATTTTCAGTATTTATTTAGTTTTTCAATTCGATTGAATTTCCATTAACAAATTGGTTGACACAAAGTTTACCCCACCATAAATTTGTTCATGCCTGTACAATTTATGGCCCGCTGTTCTTATTTTATTTGTGTTTTTGTGTCACATAAAATGAACACACAATTTTCTTTCCGCCAACAGAAAAACATGCCATTGAAGAATCACATTTGGGATTTTATTTCTATGATTTTTCCGGTTGTATTTGGATGTTTTTGCAAGTTTTTTTTTTCATGACTTGTCAGGTCTTATTTTCATGCATTTTCAGGACTTATTTCTATGAAATAAAAGTTTATGGCATCAAAATTTATGAATTTGGTAAAGTTATGTTTTGAGAATTATTCTGTAAGAGGTAGATGCTACTTATGGTGGTAGTAAATGAAATTGTGTGTGTTTTAATAGTGATTAAAGCGAATAAACTTTTGGTAGATTTGTTGGAAAAGTATAAGTATTTACTGAGGTTTTCCGGTTAAATCAAGATACAGACAAGTAAATGATTTATTGCCTCTTAAATTTGCACACTTTCCTCTTGCGTTTTTCCATCCTGAGTAAAATCATATTCTATCATCCAACTAAGAAAAACAAATTTTGAGCACTTTGTGGTGTAACCAGAAGAGCACTTTACGTGCAATCAGGCGTCATTTACCTCTCTATCTCTTCCTACTGTATGTATGTCTCTCTCTCTCTCTCTCTCTCTCTTTCTGTTATTATTAATATTACCCATCTCTTTCTGTGGCAGAGCTGCCAACTCGCTTTTCCACTTGAAACAAAGCCGGATTTTAGCCCACTTTTTGGCGAGGTCTTTGCTGCCTCTGAATTATAAACTTGCCTTCATTAGAGATTCATCCAACACCTTGACCGCATGACAAGCTAGAAAATTGAGGTGTTGAAAAGAACCGCAAGGACATGGAGAGAAGTGAATGCTTTGCCGCATGCCACACTCACACAAGAGGCTTCTATGCCACATTCTGTCACTGGGATTTCAGGGGCTTCCATTCCACATTATTCCTTACTGTCTGTCTCTCTGGGATGTCAGGGGCTTTCCATGGCCCATAAATTCTGTACAACTTTCAAACCAATTAACCCACAAATTTTACACTCAATTAGAGCTGTCTCTTTGCACTCAGGACTCGCTCTCAGAGCTCTCTCTTTCTCGTCCTCTCCTCTTTAATATAATTCATTTTACCCTGACATTTTATCGCTTATTTACTGTGTTTTACTGTACTTTTCCCCCCAACAATTAGTCGAGAAAAAAGCAAATTACTTTCCGCTTTGCAGAGAAGGACAGAAGCAGAAAAAATAAATTAATAATTGAATAAGTTACTCATTAGAGAGGAGTAATGGGGATAACAACAACAACAACAACCTGTCGTTGTGTCTCTCTCTGTCTCTGTCTGTTATCTAACCTTAACATGCAACATTAAGTGGCATCATCTTCTTGCCTCTCCCTCTCTCTTTGTTTGTCTGCTGTCTGTCTCTGTCTGCGTTTCATGCTGCGTGAATTTGTCACCATTTTGTTGGCGGGGAAAACGTAAGTTGTGCTTCCTTCCTTTTCTTTTTGCTGTTTGTGTGTGTTTTTCTTGGGTTCTACCTTCTCCCCACATTTCCTTAGATTTCTCTGGCTTTTTCCTTAGTTTTCTCTTAGCTTTTTCTTAGTTTTCGCCTACCCGCCTCTGCACATATCCCGCTAGTCATTTATCAATCATAAATGCTGCCGAGTGACTGCTGGGAGTCTCATTAATGTTTTGTGCTTAGCACCACCGCCCTGGTAACCCTGGCTGGCTATCGCCCTCTCTTTCTAACTATCTCTCTCGTTTACTTCTTGCTTTTTTTTTTTGCGTAATTGCTTTATGCTCTGATTTATGCTTATCTTTAGTCATATTTTTACATTTACCTGTTTATCACACCCGCGCCATCTGTTGGGAAAATCCACTGGGTAGCGGCAGCGCCAGGGGCAGGGGTCAGGAGGCTCTGCCAGAGTTGACCTAATTTCATTGAACTTTATTTTGTGTTTGTGTGTGGGTGTCACGAAGTGCGGAGGAAGGTAAAATCTGTGAGTGTGATATATAGAGGGTGCTTTTTTTATGATTTATACGTTTTAAACTGCATTTTGTCTAATAGAACACCCTGTTTTTATTTCGCTCTCGAGTGACAATCATCATAAAATTGGCATTAGACGAATAGCTCCACCTGATGATGGCTCAACGTTCTACGGGTTTAAATGTGTTCATGCCCACCGGTGGGGTAAATGGCATCACGTGACGAGCGATGTTTATCCATGAAAAGTGACCATCAGGTCGACGAAGCTTTTTCAACGCCTAAACTAAAGTGGAGAGCATATTTTAATGGCCGACTGTTGGGGATTTTAGATGGTACACGAGCATCTCTCTAAATGAGAAAAGTCACCTAGTAATTAATGTCACTCATTGGAGACGTAATTTCATGCTGCGTTTACGACTTTTTTTAGAGGAAGGACAATGGGAATTTAATGAGAGAATAGAGGAATAGAATAAAATAAATAGAAGAGGTAGATTTGAGAAGGAAATTGTTTTGTTAACATATAGCGGAAATATTATTATCGAAATAATAATTTAAATATTTTACCCAAAGTAATTCGAAGATAAGTCCAAGTATATATTTGAAATGCAATAAATGTTGAAATGAAAGTGAGATATTTGTATAGCCATTTAAGAATTTATTGCAATCACTTCATTCACAACCAGTGAACAAATTCGTGAAAAAACAATCTTAATTCCTTTAGAAATTCTCTGGATAATACTAACACACAAAAAGTGCAATTCCAATTTTATTCACAACATTTCTAATTCTTTTGCATGGAAATGCACAACTAACTGTAGAATGTGCGAGTACGAGTATTTCCATCAAGTTTTTCATTTTGTCTGGTTTGTATTGTGTATGTCATAGACTCACTCTCTGACTCACTCATACATTCAACCATCCACAGGGAATAAGAGAGAGTGAGAGGGGAGACTGCAGTGGGGTGATAGAGAGAGACAAACAAACGGAGAGGAAAACTATTTAAATATAAAAAATCCCTAGCATACTTTAAGGCTCAGCAACAGAAAAGTTTTGTTCCATCATCCAAAAAGACAGACGTACCGCAGGGGAGCCGAGCATCAGTGCCAGAGTCAGGGGCACTAGGGAGGGGGCACGTGGCACAAGGCAGGATGACGCTTAAAGAAACAAAGAATTTCAATTTAAGCTTCATGCATTGTCTGCCTCTCCCTCCTTCTCTCTCTCTGTCTCTCTGTCTCTCTCTCTCTCTCTCTGACTGATATCTGTGCATCTCTCTCGCTCGCTCTCTCTTTGGTAAACTATTGTTGCATGCATTTAGGTGTTGCAGGCACGTACGCATGCAGCATGCAGACAGAGATACACTCGCTCCTTGTCCTGTCCTCCGTGCAACTTGTTCTATTTATGCTTTAATGAAAGCAACAACGAAAAACAGTGGAGAAGAGTGAGTGGGACGGAGAGTTAGGATGAAATGTTGCAGCTAAAGTCTCTCTGCAGATTAATGCCGAGTCACGCAGTCCAAAAGAGATACAAGGAAACAAGGGAAACACAGAGAGAGAGAGGCACATACAGGAGGCATACAGGAGGAGATGGCTCACCGCTTGACTGTACTTTTATTTAATTAGAACTGAAGCAAAATGCTACACAAGGATGCCACCCGCCTAAAAGCTGCATTCCAGTATTCTTTTACGGCTAGTAATATTTATCTATTATTTAGGAGGCTTCTGGGAATGCTTTTGTATATTTCATAACTATCTTACGCTTCCGTATTAATTTTTTTGTTTTCATTTACATATCTTAAATTATTTACTTAAAACAAGAACTATTTTGGAATAACCTCTTGTTATTCCTGTAGTTAACTGATTCTAAAGTTCGATTTTTCTCTTCTGCTGCTATCCCATTCCTATATTCGATCCCATTTATATTTTTGTTCAAAGCCATTCTCCTGAATGAGCTGCCAATCAACTTTATCGACACTCGAAGTACACAAATTAAGTGGCAGGCTAAATGGCAATGCCATATTCGTATTATTGATTCTGACAATTCCATTGATATGTGTCATTTTGTTATTAAATTGCATTTTAATGATGCTGAGGCCAGACCTCAAACATTGATAGACAGCTCAAATGGAAATTTGAATTGCTTTTCCCTTTTTACCATATGGGTTTAAAACTGCATGTTTGTCAACTAGATGATGTTTGTATGCAGATTTTCATATTGCGATGATCCCAACCTGACAGTTTGTTTGCATTAAAACCAGAAAACTTTTTAATTAAATGAAAAAAAAGAAACCAGAGACTGCAATTTGCATTTGGATGCATTTTTGTCTGTGCAGGGGCGAGTATAGAAGAGAGAGCACCTGACACTTGTCTCTCGCTTCAAAACATTTTTGTCTAGGCACACACACACACCCTCACACGGACTATCCCTTTCGCACTATCTGCTACATATTAGCCCTTTCCCTTTCCCACTCGCACTCTCCATCTTATTCTCTCGTAGAAGCAATTCAATTAGAATCTCTAGGCAGAGTGCAGCAGGAAGCAGGCACACACACATTTTAATTAAATAAATTTTGTGTGTGTTTGCTGGATGCTTGGGCGTCATAAACATTTTGAGAGTATACTAGTAGAAGCACATGGAAAATGAAAACATTTAACTGTTGGTTGCGTTAGTTTGTCCTCTGGGTTAGCAAGGGTCGTGCTCGTACTCGTAGACGGGCTGTGTTTGCATAAAATGCAAGAAAATTGCCTCAACAGCAGCAGGAAGAGCAAGAGCAGCAGGAGCCGAAACCACCGACAACATGGCAACATCGTTTTGTAAAACGTCAACAGATTTGTGCTATGTGCTGCAGAGTGCTGCACCACATAATCAAATTTAACTTGACTGCCATTGCAGAGAAAGACAGGCAGAGAGAGATGGAAACAGAGAGGATGTGGCATGAGCGGAGCCCCTGCAGTTGTCGAGTGAGTGGAGAGTGCTGCAGCATTAATTGAACTTCCTGCATACTTTTTGCCTCCCAAAATTCCGTTGCCGACACAGATACAGATGCGATGAGAGCCTCTCTATGCCGTTCGTTCCATAATGAACAGAGCCAATTTGCATCCGCTTTTCGGGTAATATGAATCCTTATGGTACAGCGTAAAGTGCCAGCCCCCGCTTGAGGAATAAATTGCTCTAAAATAAACATGCAATGTCTTTGTGTGTGTTGCATGGGGCAATAATTTGATTGAAAGAACTAGAAGAGATGTTTGGTTGGGACAGGATTTTTGTGTATCAACTAAATGTGTTAATACATTACACAGAAACAATAGTTTTATATCTTATACATTTTTTAATATTTCTTTAATTTAACAAACTATTTCCTTCGGAATGCTCATATTCATTACAGGCTAAAAATATGTCTCTAATCCCTTGGCTGCATTCCAAACTCGCTCTCAAATATTTGCCAGAGCCAGCCACAACACAACTTCAATATTTATCCTGCCATCCAAAAAGCGGCAACTAATTAAGCTATTTTTTATAGTCCCACCACCCCCTCCCAGTCCATCGGTTAGCCAACTCTGGACTTCCCATCTGCCACAGGACTCTGCAACAGAGAGCGCTTCTGGCCTTTGGTTTTGAATGTGGGTTAGGGTCTTCATGTTATCCTGTGGCTTTCTGGGTTTCATAGTAAATTATTATTATTATTATTTTACTGGGGGAGTCGACAGGACGGCCATGTGCTTGCGCCTTCTGCCAGCTGCAGAGCCTTCTGTCGCTCTTGCTGCTGCTTCAACTGGTCAGTCGCCAGTATTGTGGTATTGTGCGGAGAACATCGACTAAGATACACAGTGCTGAAATTTAACACTGTGCTGCTTTGGTTTTGTGGCTGCAACAAAATTAGGCAACACAGAGACAGGATAATAATTACTTATATTTGAAAGCAAATTAAACAAAGGCCAAGGCAATAAGTAATTCTTTGTGGATGTGGCTATAGCGCTGCCACCGCTGTTGTCGAAGTTTTAAAGTTTAATTGTTTGTATTTTAGCTTGAAAATGATTTGGTATTATTGTTCTTTGTGCCACAAAAAGTCAAACTTTTGCCTCAATTTCACTCTTGTTGCAACCTTTGGATCACAAAAATAATCATAACGCTTAGTGGCGGAGAAAAGTTTAAGCACAAAAAAAAAAATATAAATAAGTATAAGAAATATTCCGTTGGAGTCTTCAAGAAGAATAAACTCGAGAAACTTTAGGTTGAGCCTCCGCAATTTAATGCTTCGTTACCTTTATTCTTGTGTTTTGCTGTTCCGTCGAAAAAGTCTGACAAGTGGCTGCAACACTCGAGTGGCAGCGGAAGGTGGAAACACACAGAAGTTTAAAGTGTGCTCCACAAAAGAAAATTGAGTCGCAAGAACACGCCCCGTGGCTTACCTTTTATTGTACTCGTATCTGGGGGATAAAACAATAACTAGAAGATTTATTATGCTGGGGTAGGCCTCCATTTGGGTTCTTTGTTTTCATTAAACCGAAAAGAGGGAGTTTTCCATCATAAATTTCCCAGCAGTGCACTGCAGTGTGTACTTACACTTGAAGATGGCGGCTCCTCCAGAGCATCTTTCCAACATCTTTGAAGGATTGGTTGCTTGCTGTAATCAAGTGAGAAACATTGCGGCTTATGTGAGGAGAATGTGCCCCATAATTACACACCCCAAGTGGGTACCTGCAACTGTAACTTTGCATATGATTATTGAGTGGAGTGTAGCCAACTTTTCGGCAACATTATCTTGGGAACTTCATTGGAGATTCCATTGCCTTCTCTACCACACCTTCATTGACATCTCTTTTGCTTTCGTTTCCGCCTGTGCCAACAAATCCCTGAGGCAAATATCATTTTAACAATGGCATTAAATGAATTTACATAATTAGCTGCAGCTTAGTGATGTGCCGTGTGCCGTGTGCCGTGCCTCCCCTCTGGGGACACGTTTTTCTCTACGCCACCCCCTGCTGTCTGGGGTGGGATCTATGATGCATGTGTGACATTAGCCAGAGATGAGATACGCTTATGCCAAGTGGTTTTCGCACAGCGGGCGGGTGCCACACTGATTTGAGGATGTTCCAGCCACTTTCCTTGAGAGTGAATAGAGCACCGAGTATTTAAATGATTTAATTTAAAAACGATGTGAAAAGAGTCTAAAGAAGGAAGGAATTTATAAGGAACATAAAAAGGGTGGGAAATAAATATTTAAAAGTAGATAAGAAAGTAAGAGAATATTTTATAGCTATTTTCCATTAGCCAGTATTTTCACGGTCATGATTTGGGAAATCTAAGTGTAACTGAAGACGAAATGTATCCTTTTGCTTATGGGAACTTTTCTTATTTTAATACCTCCTTTGTTTTCTGGAATAACGTAAGTGGAAGCGTTGTATTTTGTGCCTAAATTGAATCCACAACTATTTCCCTTTTTGGCTTCAATCTCTCCCTAAAAAACATTTCTTAAAGGATTCCCCTTTTACGCTTAACTTCAGTCTCCAATCAAATGAACAGAAAATCTCTCATTCAGGGGACGGATGCCACAGGACTACTCCTTCCATTCTACCCTTTGGCAACTTTTGAAAATTGAACTCATTTGGCCATTTGCCAATTAACTTTTTTTTCAGGAAAAAAGAGCATTGCCCGATTAGTTATCCCCCTTGCCCAACTCTGCCCTCTTTAGGGTGTAGGGGGGCAATAATTCAAAGCAGCCCGCATGCCACATGCCCCGTGGATGCAGATGCAGCGCAACGCCTGCCCTTCCTTCCTGCCACCCTTTTTGGCAGGCCAAAACCACGAAAACTTTGAAAGCCTTTTGGCCGCAGGCTAACAATGTTCGCTTGAACAAACTCTCCCCCACTTCGTTGTCCCTGCCCCTGCCCCTCATGCTTCGATGCAGGCAGCAAGCACCCACTCTGCCTGCCACAGCCGCAACATTGTGTGTCCTGTAGCTGCTTCTGCTGCTGCTGCTGCTGCCGTGGCACATACACAGTTTTGCAGCCACTGATAGTGACATGCAAAAAATGTAGCACCATCTCATCCTATGGGGTATCCCATGGAATGTCGCCTGACCGCATTTGATTTTCATCCATGCAACAGAAAACCCAAAACGCACACACACACACACGCACACACGGACAGACAACTCTGGCACAACACAACACTGTGCTTTGGCAACCCTGGCTGTTAAGAACTTTGTTACGTTTTAGTTTTTAGTTGAATTACGCCAAAGCACATTACGTTAGAGAGAGAGAGAGGGGGGTCCTCCAACCTTCTTTGGCGAAGCGGCAGAGGGAGAGGCACAGAGGAGTCCCCTCTTTTTCGTACGCTCTGTTTGTTAAGTGCTTAATGAACTTTGCTAAACATTGCTTTTGACTCGACTTGACTTAACTTGGCCTCTAAACTTTCACACATCTCACTTTCACTCGGACAAAGTTCTTCCCCACATCATGAAAGAGAAAGCCAGAGAAAAGTGGCAATCGGAACACCCCGGGCAAGCAGCCTCTCTTAGAGAAGAAGAGAACCAGAGAGAGAGAGAGAGAGAGAGGAGGAGTAAATCTCCGACATTTCTCTGCAGTGAGATTTAGATCTCACGCTTGAGACTCCATTAACCGCTCCAAGCCATAAAATCTTTATGCAATTTGCATGTGTTTCTGGTTTCCGTATTTGCATTTTCAATAATTAATTGGCTCTAGAAAATATGCCTTTCATTCGATTTTGGGTTTAAGCTGCAATTATTGAAACTAAAGGGAAAGAATTAAATATTAAATACATATCAAAATTACCAAAACAGCACGAATTTACATTAGTTTGAATTTCAATAACGAATTTCAACGGATTAGATTTCAAATATGTTTCAAATATTTCATGGGAATTCAAATTAGCTTTAAAGCCGTTTGAGGAAAACCCTTTAAGGTTGTTTATCTGTACAATTATCTAAAAAAATTAATAAATGTGCCTTCCGTTATAAACCTTTTTAATTTTTAGCTTTAAATTTTGCCCTTTCTCGCTGTTTTCCCTCATCAAAAGTAATGAAAATTGACAACAAAAATGTACCGGGCATCATCATCAACGTAACAGCTGTCTGACATTAGGCATAGGCTATTTTGCTTCAAGATGTAGAAGCAAGGCTCCACGATTCACTTTACTTCAATCCACACTTGTCGTGTCGTTGATGGAACTTCTAGACCTGTCTGTGAGTGTCATCCTTTTTCGGCTGGGATCTGCCATCTTCCCTTGCTTCTGTTGTTGCCAATTTCAGTATGCATTCCATTAGCCTTAGAATATTATATATATTTTTCCACCTACTTTTCTTTGTTACTTTGACATTTTTTTCATCCCCCTTTTTGTGCTGCTAATTTCTCTTCCGTTTATTTTCCCTTCCTCATTGTTCTTGGGTTTCATTTTGGCATTCTTCTCTGCCTTGTTCTTGGTCTTCCATCTGGTCTATTCCTAAGACTTCTTTTGGCCATTAGCATAAAATTGTCTGCCGTTTTGCAGTCCACAAAGTTCTTCCTAATTATCCTCCTGAAGTAAAGAAAATAGCAAAAAAAGTAAGATGGAAATGGACGGGAAACCTTTACCTCTCGAAGACAGTTTTGGGATAAATCTGTTTCCTTACGAATTTTTAATAGGGTATACATATATGAATCTGTATAACTAAGTACTTATATGGCACTGTAATGGGGTTTATTAATTGGGTTTCCTCTTTTATTTATCTATTTGCAGATACATTTCATTGAATTTGTTTTTTAATATTTGGTAAGTAAATTAAACGAAATTTGAACTTACTGCATCAAAGATTATTTTATTTATTTTTTATAAAAGAGTTCAACTTTTCATGGAAAGGGAAATCTTTAAATTCGTTTATTTATTGAGAAATAATATTTATAAAAACTATCTTTAATATTTTTATATGCTTTCTGCATTGGGACTAATATTTACGGCTATTCAAAACTTAAGCAACTTTTAATTGTGGGAAATTATCGCACTTATTTCCCAGTAAAAGTTGATGGAAATTGTTAGAATTTCTTTGGTCAAAGAAATGCCATCGCTTAAATGCTGATTGCACTGCAAATGGGTGTAACTTTTCGGAACCACAGATGAACCCGCACCCGGCACTGATGACCCACTGCCCCCACCACGCAGAACTATCATTATCCAACCGAAAGGATGCAAATTTTGCAGCAATTTTAATTGCACACTGAATTTAATGCCACAGAATATGCTGCATCGCTCGCCCGTTCGTTCGCTCTTTGGCCCCTAATTGCAGCCCAAAAACATTTGCCTGCCCAATGAAGCATGCCACCATTAGCGATACTCTTCCTATCAGATCTCCGCCATTAAGGCCGCATCCTATCAGATATCACACTTAAAAGAAAACGCTAACGCAGATTCTGATGCCGGTGCAGCCGCAGCGAAAACGAAATGTAATTTGCAAGTTTTTGTGCGACGTTGGCGGTAAATTTTCCTCCTTCCACGCTGATTAAGCGAGAGCCCGCATATCCTTTTTGAGCGCATACCCCAACAGAGAGACAGAGAGGGAGAGGGAGAGAAAGGGAACGGGATGGAACTTTTGATGCCAGATGATTGGATTTTTGGCATTTGGCGTTGATTTGCTGCGGCTGAGCTGTGGGGCTACCATTCGTAAAATGTTTTTGGATTTCCTTCTGCTGCCAAAGCCACTGACGTTTTTGGCATTCTGGCTTAATTAACTGCCTCTATTGGGTGGTGATTTTGGGTAACTCAATTATCTGGATGTAGAGGTAGGACACACAGCCAATATCCTCTCGGTTGCTTTTGCAGATGACTAATCGCTCGCTCAGTCTGTGTCTCGATGCAGTGCTGTGCTGATGCAGTTTCTGTGGTACTCTTTTATGGGCCACACAGAACATTTTCGCTTGGCATTTATGACTGGGGTTAGAGATCGGCTATACAATTCGCTAACAAGTTGTTTGTCATGGGGAAAGGGGTCGGGTAACTGCTGAAAATGCTGAACACTTTTCCAATTAAGGAATGAAGTTCCTTTGTGGATATGATATTTCATTTTAATTAACTTTTTCGTTGAAGAAGAATTATGGCTTCGGAATTTCTTAGAAATTTTGGAACAGAATTTTAATTAAACCAGAATAAACCCAAACCCAGCTTGCAATTGTTTTAATTATTTTTCCAAAAATTCAATAGGGAACAAGATTTTGTTTGATGGAATATTTACAGCAAATAAACACTGAGAAATTTGTGCAGAAATGCTTGTCTCAAAATTTCAGAACCAGAGAGAGAGAAAAAATGCATGACCAGAATGCTGTTTTTTCCTGCCTTTCGCAGTTAAAAATGTATGAGAGAAGAATGTCATTCGGGTAAAACTGAAATGATGCAACGAGAGGACGCAAGGCACAAATTCCGAACACGTATGCAAATGCCAAACTGATAAATTTTCAATTAAATTCGTACTGGTATTGAAAGAGCAAGGGGAAGCATGGAAAGAACCCATTCAATTACGAAATTAAATTTTGGTTTTTTTAGGAGGAAATTAAATGTTTGAATGGTCCATCCTCTGATATGGAACCCATGCCGATGCGCCGCACAAGTGAGTCGTCACACGAGCGAGCATTCAATTCCAAATTGACACTTGAATAAATATTTGTTCTTCTGCCACACAATCCATAAAAAAGACAGAGTGATTCGTTGAATGTTTGCATAGTTTGAGGCGTACAAAAGGCACAACATTTCTGCAATTTTTGTCAAGCTCTAAAGAAAAAATAACACTTTTCCACAAACAACAATTAAATGCTCCATTATTCAGTTGGCAGCCTAAAAGCTTCAACCACAAAATGACTGAATGTGCAGCGGAGTGCGAAGCAACAAATAAAATGAATTAAATAAAGCAAAGTAAATAGTAAAATGTACTTGAAAAATCCACACAACTATTATATATATGCTACCAAAGGAGATGACAATATTTTATAGATCTTTGGCCACTCATAAATTGAATATTGTGCACAAAATGTTTATTTAAGCTTATTTAAGGCGGCATATTCCCCTTAGTATTTGTTAGGTTTGCAAAGGTAAATACACAAACAATTTGTACTCCCTAAATGTTGAATTCAAACAAAAGCCGATCAATGACTAATTTATTCTATGACAGAAAGGGGAATTCCACCCAGCAAATCACAGAACAGATTCAATGAGGAAATTGTGCGTAAAAATTATAAAATTTAATTAATGCAACGGCACACCATTTGTGGTCCCCTGCTTTCATTGGCATTGGCTATGCAACAAGTGGTGGCGCGTTGCGCAAAAAGGGGTGCGCTGGCAACCATCTGTGTGTGTTACCTTTTTATGCAAATTAGAGACGCGTCTGTGAATGCCACTTGGTGGAAAGGTACGAAGTTCTAATGGGAGAGGAAGTGCCGAAGCTCTCGATGGTGCGGAAACACGGAATCTCTCGATGGGGAACACCCCCCAGATGGTTGGGGTGGGACGTGTGAACCGATTGGAAATTCCACCACCACCCCTCTGAAGCATCGAATGCCGGAACGTGTCTTGGCATTTACAGCGTGGGGCCTGTAGAAAGAGGGGAAAATTTAATTGACAATTGTTTAGGATGCTCAATTTCCAATGGCAACAACCACACGCTGAGCTCTGGCTGTGGCTTTACAGAGTAGACTCCCGGACAACATTCAACCCCTTACCCTGCCCCACACTGTAAACAGGCGGCTACCCTTTCGTCAAAATTTATGCATGTGGGCGCTTCAGATATGTTCGTGCGGTTTTTGCGTTCATCAACATTTGAGTTTGAGTTTGAGTGGCTGTTGTTCAGGTGGAGGAGAATGATGATTGTGGGCGAGTATTGAATCTCCGGTCTCTGGCTTGAATCTATCATTATATTTCAACAATTAAATTAGCAGGGGAGCGGAAGAGCTTCGAAGGGGTTAATGGAGAATGGGATAATGTCAAGGAGAGAGAGAAAGAGAAATCATAAGGGCTGTCCATTCAGAAAATGGGTGTTGTGGTTTGTGGTTTAGTTTAAGGATTGTGTTGGATACAAATGAAGATGTGGGAGCTTGTTGAATGCTTAATTCTAAAAACACTCATTGCTTATATGAAAAATATATCGATAATTATCGTTACTTTTATCGATATACATTTTTTATTATGCTTTTATATTAAACAGCCAGAGTTTTAATACTTTTAATACATACCTCTGGGTAGGCATATATTTAGAAGCTCTTAGCTTTCTGTAGCTTTACTTTGGTATTTTCTAGGAACAACATTAAGTTTCTGCTTTCTGTTATGTTTCCAATTCTGTTATTGCGTTTACCCCCTTTCGGCTTGCCTCGTTTCGGTTTTTAAAATCCTCTGGCTTTTGAGTAATAAAGAAATACTCAATAATTCATTACTTAATTCCCGCTCCAGGGGTTATTTTTTACAGCCTTGTTTGCATCTCCATTAAGTCTTGGTCGTGGAGGGGGCCAGGAGTTTATTGTTCGCAGGTTGCGGCTTTGGCTTTGGCTTCTTAATAACCATTTGTGATTGTAACTGCAACATGCGGCTGCTGGATGTCAGGCGGCTGGCTTAATGATAAGGCCCAGGCCTGCCGTCTGCTCATTTCCTGCCGTTTCCTCTGGCCTCTCAATTTGCGTGGAAAAACTTCACATGACATCGTTAAAATATTTGCGTTGCATTCCCACCCATTTCGCGCACTCAGTTCTTCCTATTTTCCCCCATTTTCTCACACTTTTATCACCCCTTTCTCCACCCACTTTCCCGACATTAACTGCCAGTGTCGTACTTTGTCGCTTAATTGAGACTCTGTCAGTGGGTATGGATGTGGCAGTGTGGATGTGGGTGTCACGCTCTCGCTTATTAATTTATTTTTATGTTTAATAACAAGCACAGAGCCCCGATGGATGGATGAGTGGCGCCTTTCCCCTGATAAAAAATAAACAGCAACGAACCATGACAATAACATTGAGAGTGGAAGGAGAACGCTGGATGATGACCATAGTGTCCACGTTTCCTGGATCAGGTTGTAAATTAAAGAGGATTGAATGGTCCGGAGTGGAGTATTAATAAACAAATGTACCCTGGAAGGGGAAGAACGCAAGATGCAAGAAAAATGTAGAAAATGGTAGTATTGGTAGAAAATATCTATAGAGATAACAAGTCCAAAATTCAGTTTGATAGCCTTAAAGACTCGAACAATTACAGGGTGTTAAACCATCACAAAAACGCCATAAAAATGGCATGCGACATGCCATCAAAGGCGTTCATGCCACACACACATTATCTGTGACGCATTTTGATCAAGTTATCTACGAATGAATATCAGCTGTCAGAAAAAGTTTCGAGGAAATCCAACCATAAATATTGGCACCATTTTCCGCACAATTTCCTCTGCCTCCACTTGCCGCTTATTTCCTGTTGCTGTAGTTTTCCTTTAAAATGGGATGAAAAACTCTCACAGTTAAAGCACTCTCTGGGAGTCGCTTCTGTTGGCGAAACAGGAGGGATTATTGATATCGTTAATGGTGGCTGGTGCCACGTCCCTTGTCCTTCATTCTGCGGTCGTTTAATTAATACCAAAGCTGATTAATTAGCATTTTGTGGGCCCAAGACACGACCCCAGGGAGTGGAGTGCCTTTTCCCCGGTTTAAATTTGTGGGAATTGCATCACTCGCGTCTGCCGTTTGGCTGCAACAGTTTCATGCCACACTGCCAATGGAAATTGCCATTAATTTCATTAGCTGATTGTCGTCATGGCAGCAGCAGCAGCGGCAGCGTGGGCTATTCCCTTTGTGTATTTTATAATTGCCCTGAACCACAACCCAAAAAGCATGGAGAGGGCATGGGGCCATTATTGCATATGTTTTGCTTGCTTTTGCTGGACCCATAAGTTAATTGGAGTGGGCGCGAAAATGTGCACCACAGCTGCCTCCATTCGACCATCGAATCCATATTCCCATTACAACTGTGTACATTAAGTGGCTACTCATATTCCATGGGAAATCTTTGGCAATGGAGGGATTTGTATTTTAAATCAATCCAAATACCATTTAATGGTACTTTAAATGTTTCGACGCCACAAAACTTGATACTCAATACATTTTAATAAACTTTGAGTGAAATTTGTAGCAAATATCTTTTCCCCCTTTACAAATTTTGTTATTTTCCCCACAAACACGCATCCTGAAAATACATCAAAATTTTCCATCAAATCAACTCAAAGCACGTGCCACGCTAAAGTTTTCCCACCATTGTTTTTCCTTCCTCTCCAATCGTTTTGCTGTCTGCAATCGAAACTTCCAGGATTACCCTCTCGCCACAGCAATAGAAAAGGGAACACAAATTTTATATATGGATTTATATTGCATTTTTATTACCCGAAACGTATCGCATATACTACTCGTACAGATAAATTTGTTGTCAAAACAGCCGTCGGGCACGTAACATTTTAAAAAACAATTTTGGCCTGATACAATTTCTTGTATTATCACCCCCGAACCAAAAAAGAAAAGAAAAGAAATAAAGCAAAGGCGGAATGTATGCAAATATACACGCGGAGAAAGAGGACAAAGTAGGCACCGCAAAACAGGAGACAAAATAATACAGAGAAACCGTAGAGACAACGAGTTGTATCGTACAAAAGGGCGTATAAGCGATTTTTATTTGCATGCCGCTCAGATTCAGATTCAGATTCAGAGGCGTGTGGCGGCGCCAACAGTCGCCCTGCGGCTGCTTATCACTTTATATGGAGTTGTGTATGTGTTGTGGAGAGGGATGGGAAGGGAGACGTGTGCACGTGTGTGTGTGTGTGTGTGTGAGAATTGCCTCGCACTCCCAGGCTCTATAGGCACTCACAGGAGAAGTTCCATGAAACGTAATCTACGGAAAAGTTTTGTCATGTAATTTTAATGGAACGCGATGGCATGTCATTGATGAAGCTATTTCTGGTGGTATTTCTTTTCGAATTACCAATAGTACCTCATGGTTGATACTCAAATTGGGAACATTTGTCAGTACTCAAATTACGTATTTAAATATTCCCTAACTTCCCTAGAACTTTTCGAGTTATGTGGTACTTTGGTTATTTTTTTAAAATAAATATTTGGCACGGCTTAAATATTTTGTTGTGGTGTTTTCCCATTTCAGAGCAATCTGCTTCATTGTTATGACATTTTATATAATTTTTACTTGCACATAAAATCAACAAAAAATTGGCGGGGAAGTAAATAATGTCAGGCAACCTTATCGGATATATTTTATGTACGTATGCATGTTTGTATGTGACGGGTTGTGTCAGGGGGTAAGGTAATATGACAGCCTGTTGCGGGGGGATGGTGGAAGGAAAACGTGTGGGGCTGCAGGGGATATTTTTGTTTATTGTCTGACAAGGTGGCGCCTTTAATGCGTTTTCATGCCTTATTTAAAACGATTTTCCGAGTTTACCACTCAGAAAATTACTTTCTTTTATTGTTTTTATTTGACAATATTTTTCGGAGTGGGAATTTGTGGATGGGAAATTCCAATATCCTTTGATGATTCCTCTGCTAAGGTTAAAATTTCCTTTTGGAGCTCAAAGAAAAACCAATAACTCATATGAAAATTCATTTGCCAGCAAAAGGCAGGAGCAAGAGGAAATGCTGTGACAGACATTGCCAAAACCACAAAATTAAAACTCAATATGTGTTGCTAAAAGGCGACTAACTTTGGAGACGGCTTCAATTAATGGAGTGGAAGAACACACAAAAAGATGGAGAGAACTTTCGTTGAATTAGTGGCAGAAGGGCAAAAGACAAACAGAAATATGTGTGGAAGTGGCAGAGAGGGCAGCAAACAGAGTTGAAGAGGGGTAGAGAGAATTCCAAACTCTCAAAGAAAAAGCCAGACAACGCCGCCGAAGGCAAAAAAAAAATGTTGAACATCTTTTAGGGCGGACAGGAAAACCTACTGACAGCTTCCAGCATATTGTTAGATTGTGATATGGGTACCAAATAGATTTTCTAGTGGTATGTCGTGTATATAAATCGGTGTATATATAATTCAAACGTTTCAATAGGAAAAAGCCTCAAAATGCAATGTGACATTGCATAAGTTTGCCATTAGAAAACAATTCACAAACACAATAGACAGAGAGAGGGAGAGAGAGGAATATTCCCTCCCTTCCCTAGAGTCAAATCAATGTCTAAGTAACGCCCTTTGATGTTTTGGGCGTGGACTGAAGGAAAAGTAAACGAGAAATCTTCACTGTAATTGAATGTGCGTTGGTATGTATGTGTGCGTCTGAGCCTTCGCCTTTGGATACGTCTCTCGGCTTGTTGTTTAGCATAAGTTTCTCTCGAATCACATGCCACAGATCCATGCCCGCCCCCCACCGAACACATCTCTTTATGCAAATCCGTTGCCACTTTATTGCTTTTATTTATGTAATTTGTAGCATCTTCATGACATTTACTCGACGCAAACATTTGCATTTGCATTTCCCTTAGACTAAGTTTGCGGGCTGTGGAAACAGTGGAAAAAGCTTTGCTATTTGCCACTTTTAGTTTTTATTGTTGTGGAATCCCTAATCTTTTACGATCTTTACTAATGGAAACTTTGATTTACTTTAATTCCAGGTAAGTTCGCTCATGCAAGGAACCACTTGATGGAAGTCCCTCATTCAAATGAAGGCCAACACACATTTAAGTACAGTCTTCACATAGATTTCAAATTTAAATTTAAGGCAAAATTCGTATGCAATCTTCATGCTGTGCCCATAACATCTATTTCATGTTTTGTCTTCCTAATTCCACCTCAGGGGGAACACACACACACATCTTTTTTTTTGTTATGCCAATTAGACGCATATTTCGTTGATGTCCTTTTTCTGTTATATTTGCTTAAATACCAACACAAAATGGCCGCCGCAGACATGTTTAAAAAAAGAGAGCTCCAGCCAATAAAAAAGGGTTCAAAAAAAGCAGATGCCTGGCAGACAGACAGACCGCAAAAAAAGAACCACCCATTGGGGTTTTTATTGTTATTGCGATGTGTGCCCCTTTTTCCTGGGTGCCGTCTGAATCCTTTTTGCTGTCTCTTGAACCAATGATTGGACTAAGGAGGGAAGCGATGGATTCTGCTACACAGAATTGGTGTCTGGTGGCGTCTGGACTCCAGAAGGAGGCGGCATCAATCACGTTATTTCTCGCTGCTGTGTGGCATTTCCACTTCATTTTTGTCGATTTCGTGGACAATCAAGTGGAAATACTCGGGAATGCTGGCAGCACTTGTCAGGACTACTATGGAACTGATTCCCATTCAGAATCATGCCGAATGAATGCTTTACGTATTTATTAAGTCATGAATGGGACGCTGGCAGAGGGCGTGAAAACAATCACCAATCCCATCCCGTTTGACAGGACCCATTTTCATCATCATTCCCAGGTCCTGCGTCCTGGTCCTGTGTCCTGCATTTTTGAGTGTAAGATCCCTGTGTAAAATTGAGTTTTTTCCTTTTACATTCAACGAATTTAATTTTCCGCATTTTATGTCCTTTTCTGCTTTTCTGCTTGATTTGCGAAGCTTTTCCTTGATTTTTCTTTGCTCTGCCCTGTGTTTGGCTTTCATTGTGAGTGGATGTTTTTTCTGGAAAATCATTTAACATTCTGGTGCCTTAGGCCTCCCAACTTCTCTGGTTATGGAAATGTAAATGTTCCCTCCCGCACCCAAACTGACAGCAGGAAGTAATCAAGTCTATTGATGCCTCTCTTTGAAGAATACTTTCGTGGTTTTTCTAAAAAAAAGCTTGTATTAAGAGAGATATTTGGGGGATTTACTTTGAAAGCAGATAAAAGGTACTTATCGTTTGTATGTTTTCCACAAATCTTCTCAAAGAAACATTGGAAAACCCATGGATCTCGTATGAAATGTTGAGCTTCTTATAAAGCTTTTTTCACTTACTTTGTTTCTTCCAAAGCAACATGTATAAAAACCCTCCTTGGTGTCCTGCTTTTCCACTACATTTAGTCGAACAGATCATTTTCTTTAGAAACATTTGACATTTTTATGATTGTCACGACTTTTGGCCACTCATTCTCATCTGTATGGTCCATCAGTGGCAGTGATGCCCTAAGGCGAGGCATGGCAAGGCACAGCCAGACTCTCATTAGTTCAACAACTAAATTTGCTAGAGGCCACAACTGTAGGTCTACATGTCTTGGGTCTTGGCAATTCAATCAATGGTGGATGGAGGAGGACTGTTTTGAAGGGGGAAAAGTTTTTCTTTCCATTCTTGCAGCCAAAACGCATACTAAAAAGGCCGCCAGCTGATGAGGATAATGCTGCTGATGCTGATGGTGCGATGCCAATGGCGATGGAAAGTAGAGGGAAAGTTACGCCAAATTGAATTCTGTGCAAAAAGAAAAATAACGAAAGTAAAAAGAACAGAAAAAGTTTGCCATTTTTCCATCTTTTAATTCAATCTATGAGAGAGTGAGGAAGCCGAGAAGCGCAGCTCCGCTACCACTTTAAACTTGTGTAAAATTATTGACGTCTTGTGTGGGCTTGTAGGCGTATACTTAATATATTTTAGCATTTTTTATTTATTTTTTTTTTTATCCGGTAGACTTAGATTTTGCCTCTGTCAAATGCAGCTGCTGCCACCCGCAGGAGAACAGGAAATGAAAAGTCATGGAGCAAGCAGTTATCCTGGGACCTGCTCTCATCTTTTGATTTCTTTTTTGGGTTCTACTTTTATTTTATTAGTACGCTTTTTGTTACTGCTGACTCTGCCGTTGGCTTTTAAGATTGGGATTGGGATTCCTTCTTTCTACTCCACATTTGCATATCAATTTGTTCGCATTTCGTGTGTCCTTTCTTTTGGCCTTTTTCTCTATATCTCTCTCTCTCTCTCTCCATTTCATTGCATACTTTTGGGAGTCCTTGCTAAAGTGCATTTCCCATTGTTATAGCTGATGCTGCTGCGAGGAGGAGTAGGAGGACATTTGCTGAGTGAGGAGTAGATGGAGGGTCGCATAGAGGGATGAGGGCGGAACATCTGAAGTAGGAGTAGGTATGCGAGTAGGGGATACTCTGAAGAGCAAGGATAAAGCGGAAGAGACTGAATAAAGAAACGCGTCTGCAGCGAAGGCAGAAGGAGAAGGTCTGCAGGACGATCTAAAGAGGCAAGGAGTAGGCGGACGGGCGTATTGTTGCTCCTTAATCAGGCAAAAATCTGTTGTCTAGCTTTTAGTTTTGTTTTTGCGCTCGGCAAGAGGTTCTTATGGGGGGGGGTAACGTTTATCTGAATGGAACATTTGGGGGCTCTTGCGTTTGAGTTTTCCCATTTCCATTCCCATTCCCATAATTTTTTAGTGCCTTGTTTATTTGCGAGGAAGCTTCTGCTGTTTCTGTATTTGCTTATCGTCTCTGACGAATGGCATTTCCCTCGTACTCTTAGATAGAAGATTGGCTTTGCCACTGCCTCGCCTCTGCACACAAATTTGTCTAGTATTTATGGGTCATAAATCCACTGGAGATCGCTGAAGTTGATTAAATGTATTTGTTGAGACTTGATAAATGTTTAGGGGGCGGAATAGGCAAAACTTGTACAAGCCTTTGATAGTTTTCTGGAGTAATATTTTAGCTGAATTTCTAATGCCAAATATCATAGAAATTTCTCATCAGTTTGCAGAGTTTTTATAGTGAAATTTAATGCAATTTTCTGTGCTAAAACTGTTTCAATAATTGGTTTAAACTATTTTTTGTGCGCTCGTAATTGGTTTTATAAATATTTAATACCTTTACAAATTGTTGTACAACAAATGTAAATGAAAATTGCAGAGCAAAATCTGCCAGTTGCCCGTGGAAACTGTCATTTGTTGTGACATTTCGCTAATAACTGAAAATTAGTGTTTCCCGCCAGTCAGCAGTGGTTTTTTTACCAACAAATCCCCAGCGGAAAAAAGCGTGTACAAATGGGTTAAATGTGGAATTGGACAGGACTTTTCAGACCCAAAAGGTCTGAGAGAAAGAAAATCACAGAAAATGTACCTGCACATTAGTGAACTTTTTGGATTTATACATAAAATTACAAATAATTTAATTTTATTTATTAATGGCATCCAAAAGGTGTTTTCCTATGTCCACTAATTCGAAGAAGATTTTTAGCTTGTTCAGTTTTAATTATATTTTTATTTTCTTCAGTGTAGATTTGGCTTTTTACGTCACTGGCTTATGAAGCAACAAAGTTGCATTTAAAAATTGTTTACTTGTGCAATTTAGCCACTTAAAGCGAGTTGGCAACTGTGAATTTTCATGAATATGCATGAGGGAAGGATCACACACTCACACACTCACACACCCTCCACCCTCTCTAGGGCACTACTGAAAAAATCGCGACAATATGGCATCGCTAAGCCTCTCGCCACTCGAACAACACAATTCGAGGATTGAAGCGGAATGCCGAGTGCCGCTGCCGCCGCCATTGCTGTTGCCGGTGCACAATTTTTGCTGCATCAGCATCAGAGCTGGAGAGGGTTTTAGGAGAAGCCACTGATTATGAAGCGTTGTGCAAATATGGCAAAAAAAAACCGACAGATATCGAGGACTCAGGGGCAAAGATAGAGCACAGATAGAAGAGCTGAGCGTAGAGGTTACTCTGCAGCTCAGCCTTAAGTGTCAAGCAGAAGTCAAGCTCCATCCGCGCACTGCTTTCTCTCTCTCTCCCTCTCTGACACACATACACAAAGAGTGAAGCCACAACTATTTGTCATTGAAAACAAGGGAAAAACTTTCACAAAAATAACAACAACAAGAAGTAAAGTCGGAAATTGTTCCAGGCGTAAACTTTCTAATTGTCTAAATTACATAGACACCGCAGTACACTACACCTACGAGCTAATGAAGGGGCGGTAACCAACACTACACTGCACTACAAAGTGAGAGTTTGTATGGGGGTTTTTGGTTCTTCTGCTTTGTGTTGTGTGGTCTCTGTCTGTTGCGTTTATTTCTGTTTCTGCTGCGGCCAGTGGCGGCTGCTTTAGTGCAGCTTTTCCTTGTTAATTTTTATTGACATTGTCAACTCTTTAGGGGGGATACGATGGGGTTAACGCTTTAGTATTCGTACGGTTTAGTTGTGCTGTGCATGGGGATTTTGTCTGTGGTTATATTCGGATTTGGTCAGAGTCCTGCCACCGGGTGTCGCTTTGTTCTACTTTTATTGGTGGAATTTAGTGGATTGCTGTTCTTTCCGTTTGAATGGACAAGGGAATGTGTGAAGCAAAACTAGTTTGTTGTGGCTTTTCTTTTTCTAAATGTTTTTTTTTTTCACTCTAATTAATTGCAATTTTTTGAAATTTTCGACATGTCTTTTTTGTCTGTCAAACTTTAACTTAGTGTCATTAATAGCTCTGCATTTGCTCGAATGCCAAACTTTTGGCAAGGAATGCCACAGATATATGTATAAATAATAGACTTGCCAAAAATGTGTGCTGCAACTTATTGGACCATGAAAAAATTATTAGGGCACTCGGAAACACAAGAAATAACTTTGTTTGGCCTGTTGCCGCCTGTCATGTTCCACTATTTTTGGCAGTATTTTGTTGTGCGTGTAGTCGTGCTCTCGTTTTGACTCATTCCAGCTGGAGAAGTGGAGCAGGGAGCACTTGGCATAATAATTAAAAATTAATCGGTAAAAATTCGCACAAAAATCATTTTTTCCGTTGCATACATTTCGGCGCCAGGCTTAATTGAAACGCCAACAAGCGACAGCCCTACACAGTGGGAGAGGGAAAACTAGAGACAGGGAGAGGTGCAAAGAGTGACAGAAAAGAGAACACGAATAGACACGCATAAATTTGTGAACAAACAACGGGACAAGGATGCCGCCACCCCTCCTTCACTGGGAAAAGTACTCGCACCGAGTGGCCCCAACGTGTACAGCATTCTGTGAATACTAATGGAACCGCCGCTGCTGCTGCCTGCAACTGCTGCCACTGGAGGGCTGGTGGTGTCGTTTGCTCTGGTTTTTGGTTGCACCGACTTGGGTTCCCCCGCGGATAACTGATGCCACCATCAGACCACCGGCCCCGACCCTGCTGCCTGTTGTCTGCCACTCGACGGACTCCCATGTGGATTACCCCCTACGCGGGAACTGTTTTGGTGTTTTGTCGGTATGCTGCTGCAGTTGGAATTCAAAAATTTGTGCATATTAAGTTGTTGATTTGCTGATTTACACTCTGCGGATCTGCAGAACAGAAATGTTTCCACACCCACCCACACACAGGCACAGAAATGTCAGCCACAAAAACTGCGATTTAGCTGCTAGCACAAGTGAGCGAGATAGATATGCCACAATGTGGCACATAAAGAGAGAAGGACAAACAATTTACGGGGCAGAAAACAGCAGCTGCATTTTCATTTACATTTTCATTGTCAATGTTAATGCGAAGGGCCATCAAAAGCGTAAAAATGGAGCGTGGAATTTCCACTCAAACTGTAAAGTGGACACAGGACCTCGACTTTTGCTGCTTCTGCTCCCCCCTCTGTGACTCCAACTCGACGAGTTCTGGTCTTTAAACTGTGGCTGTCCCTCTGCTGCCTCCCCTCGGACTTCTGCCACTCTGCATCGCCTCCGACTTCTGGCCCTATGCTTCTGACGACTCCAGGTCTTTTGTGCTTTTTTTGGTCTCCCTCCACAAACAGAAGGCAGGCAACAATAACCTTCATCTTCATCAGAAGCCCCGCCAACAGCAGCCTCCACCTTCTGCCTTCAGCATCCAGAACAGTAGCAGCATTGCCCTACCATCTTCATCAGCTTCATTGCCACCATTTTCCTGCCACCACCATCATCATCATCAACATCCATCGTTTCCATCGTTGTCCTCCTCGTCATGAAGCTGCTCACCTGTGTGTGTTGCAGCGTCGCATTACCCATCTGCATTTCCGCTGCTCAGAGAAAGAGGGAGAAACTGGGAGAGGGGGAGAGACCGTGAAAATACAGCTGCAAGAAAATTCTTGGTGCTACTGACTTTTTCTGAATGACTTAATAGTCGCGCCAAGGAGTTTTCCCAGGCAAAAATGGTCAAAGGGAAACTTTATGAGAGGTGTAGAGTTCATGATTTTGGTAAAGGAATGATTTTGAAAGCGTTTTTAGGAATGTTCAGAGGCTTTGTGGAGAGAAAAAGACTTTGGAAGAGATTATAGAAAGATATTCTGGAAAATTGAATATAGGATAACACCATCTATCTCTTAGAGATTGAAGAGTATTGAGCTCTACTCTAGAAGGAGTCCCTCTGCTTGGATAGAGAAACAATAGATCCTTTTAGTCGCACCTCTCGCTCTCTCTCGCTCCTTCAATCACAATAATCCTCAAATAATAGGGTACTTTAATCTCCGTGCTTTCTTTTGAATAAAACAGAGAAAAGAGCCCGTAATTATTCCCCACCTGTGGGAGAAAGTTGAGTGTTTCATTGAGTGGTGGATGGAGGAGAGCTGTCCTGTAGAGTATCTCGCCTACCTCAAACCCTTTCTTCTCTCTGTCTCTCGTTCTGAGAGATTGCACTTGAGGTAGGTTCTGTTCTGTTCTGTTCTGTTCAGCTTCTGCTGCTGTTTTGCTTTTTGTTTTGTTTTGTTTTGTGTTGATGCCTTGAGGCGGCTTTTGTTTTGAATGAAATTTGTAAGGACTGTTTTTTCTCGTTCTCTTATCCTTTTTTTTTGTTTTTGCGTATACTTTTAGGCGCACGGCCGCTCGCCTCTTTTTTTTTAGCCGCCTTCAAGGTGCTTCTTACATTAAGCGTTTTCCCTCCTTCTGCCTTCCCTTCCTGGCCTGCCTGCCATTTTCCTCAAGAGTTAATTTCGCAAATGCAACGCAATGAAAAGAATGCAGAGCGAGTACCATGAAACAATGGAGGATGGAAAATCCCAGTACCACAGCGAAGACACATGTTTGGGGTGTACGGCGTGGGGGCATGCATCATGCATATTCCTCTACCATTTATCTTACGCCTGTGCCTGTGTCCTGGGTTGCAAGGATGATGCCTTCGTGTACCCAGCTGCAAGTGACCATGCAAAATCAATTAATGCTGTCGGGGCACTCAAATTGCATTGCATACCACAAGGCAAGGCACAGTTTCGTTGCTCCTCTTCTCTCTGTCTCTCGCTCTGTCTGCCATGTTTGGGTTTTTCTTTTCGTTTCTTTTTGGTTATCCGTAGCACTTAATGCGCATTCTTCTCTCTCTCTGTTTGCACTTTAAAAAGCAATCCGCAAACCCGAAACAAAACGAAAACGTAATGTGCGTTTCCCTGGGATAAAATACCTTACGGATGCAAAGATCCACATACACAGAGTACCAGTTCGTTCGTATATCATTCGTTTATGCAATGCTACACACAACAATGCAATATAATTACAATTTCTGTGTTGGTCAGAGGGCACCTGGCAGGCAACCTTCTTCCTTGGTGCATTTTGGGACCATTGGAAGAGGGGATTCATTATCGCATGAGGTAAATAATAAAATTACTTTCGTTCATTTGTTGTTCATTCGCGCATTGTTTTCCTCAGGTAAATTTGAGTATAGCCCGGCTGCGAGTCGAGTCACTCAAGAAATGAATGAATGATTGATGGGCTCTGCGGTTGTGGCTCCTGTGGCATCCGAGTGATTGGAATTGATTCAGGAATACACTTTCAGGCTGTACAAATACGATTGTACCCGAGAGTTGTGCATAAATATTGATTGAGAGATTTATGGCGCCTCTGCTCCTGTTTGTTCAGTAAATGCTATCGGAGCATTTCGGCCATTAATATTGTTTCAGTTATTTTTGGAAGTAAATATAGCCAAAATTTGTATTATGCAGCCAAAAGGTAGATCGTTAAGTCGTGTGACATATGAGATCGAGCTGCAAAGTGTAAATTGTTTCACCAATAGACCTTGGAATATCAATATTTATCTTATCTGGAGCTGTTTGTTAGATTCCCATATTATTTTCTTTAAGCTTAAAATGTTTATCTGTTTATTTTCATAATATTTTGTTGAAATTTCTGCATCTTTTCGCCTCTAAATAAATAGTTCCCAATACAAAATCTTGTCCTTTCAGTAGTTTCTTCATATTCTAACTTTTCCCCCTTTTTAACCTGAATAACCTTTTTTTTTTGGACTGTACTTTCTATTTAACAACCTTTAAGGAATAAAGCGGCTACAGAACCTTTTCATGTATAGTTTTCATACAATTTTCCACATTCCTCCATTCATTTCTCATCTTTTCATAGCCATTCCTGACATGACTGTACCTTTTTTTTACTGTGGGCTAGGCTGGCATCATCACAGGTTATCCTCGGACTGGAAATCCTTTGCTGATTTGCCCAAAAGCTAACTTGACTTGACAGCTCCCTGACGCTGCTGCTGCTGCTCTGCCATGGTCTTTCCTAGGGAAATTCTCACACCATCAGTCGCTGTCAAAGTGTCATTTAGAGGTGCAGATGTAGGGAGTACAGTCCCGCCGCATGGCATGCAGGCTGCACAAAAGTATGCAACGCCTTTTGTTTGGCGATCGTGTGCTAATACTCTGCACCTTCCTTCTGCCTCTTCCCTGCACCCTCACACACATGACTCTCTTTTTATGCCTCTGCTGACACTGAGCCACCTCTCTGCCCTCTGCTGTGTGCTTTCTTTGCTTTCTTTTTTCTTTTCTTTCAGTCACCACTTTTCTGCGGGCGTTACCCGCCGCTGCATTCACCGCTTTGTTGTTGACTTTGTGCTCCAGTTGCGGGTTGGGCGCGGAAAAAACTAAACACGCCCATGGAAAAGCCAGTGGGCGCGCGCGTTAGAGAGTGCACATATTTCTCTGTGTGTGTGTGTGTGATGATGTCTTTGTGTGTGTGGGGAGAACTATCATTAAACAAGTGAATCCACCAGCAGAAAACTACAGCCACATGCCACATGCCTCACCTCAAAATCCACCCACACGAAACGCATTAAAAGCCGAGAGACAAACAAAACGAGGCAGCGGCAAAAGAGAGCGAAAGAGCCTCAGATTCTTGACGCCTTTTGACTTCTTGCCCTGCAGTTTTTTGTGGTCGTTTTTTTCGAATGCACTTTCCTCCCACAGAGCTCTCCTCTTTCGTGTTTCTTTTTGGAGAGTTGCTGAGTTTAGAGTATTTTAAGCTTCGTCTCAGGCTTTTCTTTGTAAGCCTCTAACTGCTACTACTTCTATTGCTGTTCTATTGCTTCGTTTTCTGGTTTCTAATGCAGGTTTTATGCTGTTCCTTTTGCTGTTGCTGTTTGCTCCGTCTGCTGTTGCTGCTTCCTTTGGCTTAATGTGTTTTGCTGTATAGTCCTTTCAGTCTTAACCTGCATTTGACATGGTGCTTTGCATGGGCCGCTGATTCGCTGAGAGAAGAGTTGTGAAAGGATGCCAAAGCAAGCAGCAGCCAAGTGTCAGACTGTTTGCCCGAAAAATGCCTCAAGGATTGTTAAACCGATGCCTGGCATTGTCATCTAGCTCTTTTCTCTCGTCCTTTGTCTTCCCCTTTTTCCCTACTTTCTATTCCCTGTTGTCCTGTTGCCTGTGGCCTAAGCAATTTAAGGATTTTAGTTTCTGCGGCCATTTCTGAGTGATTTCTGATTTGTTTGTGTGGAAACGGAAACTCTGGGTGAAAGAGAAGAGATGAGAGACAGAGAGAAACCGGTAATAGATTGCCAGATAATGGGGTAAATCTTGTGGAAGACTTTTCTGGGATTTTATTGAGGAGTTTAATGCGGTTCGTTTCTGCTTTAGGAATGCCCACTCGAAGGGTAAATCAATGGAAATCGATTTTAATACCGTTTTATGGTTGGAATTGAGACATCGATTTGATTTATCGTATTGAGAGCAATCGATATTAAAGTAAGGGTTGTAATTCGATCATAGTATAAATTAGTTACTTTTAAATTGCTGGAATTTGTTATCGATAATGATGTATCGTATTATATATCAGTGATATCGGCATAGAATCATTCGATTATACATAAATGGTACCATTATAAAGCGACAATTAAGCGGAATACATCGAAATGTATATTTTTGAATCTATTTGAAATCCAATTCTAATCCCAAAAAGTAGAGAAAACAATCTCCAAGCTGGTCCAAATAGGTGCTTGAGGTATAATATTAAACAAAAATCCACTTGTAGCCTTTCATCCTTGGCCAATTAGGCACACAAATGGCCAGCAGGAGACACAATCAATTTGGCATTTGGCAAAGACAGCCACAGAGCCAAGTTCTGGCTTCTTTTCTGGCAACTGATTGATCGAATGAGTACTATATGGGGCTGTATGGCACATAAGCAGCGCATCATCACCCATTAATTGGGGGAAAATTGAGGAAACAGAAAAAATATTTTTTGGCGAGAGAAGCGGGGAGGGCAGAGGGTTGTTAGCCAACGTTTGGAAGTGTGCCCCGAGCGATGACTGTGTCCACATTTCCGACAGAGTTCCGACACAGCGTCTATCTCGGTCGAAAAGCCATGGCCATGACGGCAGCAGCAGCAGAAGCAGCAGCAAATCGCATTGATTGTCATCCCGTGGACAAGTTTCGATTGCAAATGAGTTCCAGGGGCAAAGAGTGGATACGAGTGGATCCTAGTTGGAGGAGTAGCTTCTGACTAATGCCCATTGTCAAAATATGCCCATGACTGATGACGGCCCAGAGGCAGGGGAGGGGCAGGGGCAGCCAGCAGCAAGCATCCGCATTGACAGGCATATTTCATCTATTGATGAGAGGATTTCTGGGATTTCTGAATATTTCGAAGAGAGGGGCAATGCCAATAGCAATGGCCGAAGGAGGGCATAATTAAAGCCAAGTGACAGCGGAAATGCCAAGGATCACAAGGAGATGGATAGATTTGTAGTGCTGCTTCTGCTGCTGCTCGAAGGATAGCACGACAGGAAGCCAATGGTGTGCACAGTTCATGGTACGGGGCATACCGCAGCATGATAATCAATTGTTAAGTAGATAGGAAATTGAATTTCTGTGTGCGTGTGGGCCAACTGCTTAAAAAAGTCAGATTTCAGGATTAGTTTTTGGAAAATTCCAACACTTTTCTCTATGGAAAGTAAATACCAAGATCAAAAGATGGTAATAAAGCAGACAGTCTGACAGACAGTCCGAAGTACATACAGCAGAAGAGATCCGAGGCGACTGCTGCCCCCTGGCACTGGCACTGCCACTGGTGGATGCACCTTTTGTGCCTGCAAATTTCTTCCGCATTGAGTCATCGTCAACACCATCTACATCACAGGAGCAGTTCAGGCTGCACTGAGCCCTCTCCCGGAGTCGTCAGCAGTAGCAGTCCCAAGGACTTTGACTTTGAGTGACGGCATTTGTCAGTGGCAGACACAAAGTAATCATTACTTGCAGCAGGCAGCTCCGGCCGCTCCTCTTTGCCTCCACTAAGCGTATACTTAATAATAAGAAAATAAGTGCCATGTCAACGTGGAGTGGGCCAAGAGGGCAGAGGGTATACGGGGCCGCAGGACTCACATGCTAACGAAAAGTGGAAAACGGTGTCAAAGTCAACGACAAGAGCAGCCACTCGGCGGCATCCTACGGCGGTCGCCGACTATGGATGCACAGTTTCTGATGCGGATGAAAGAAACGTTGCTGTTGCTCGTGGAGAGAGAGAGAGAGAGAGAGTGAGAGAAATGGGGGCAACTTCAAAGTGCAGCAAGGAACAACCCGACGTGACGGCTGACATCTTGAGACAAATTGAAGCGTTGTTTCTACTGTTTATAAAGATAGCTCGTAAAAGCAGAACACAACTGATGCGATGCTCGGCGCTGTGGCCTTTGGGGTCGAGAGGCCGCAATTGACATCAAGAAAAAGTTCAGAAATAACCAAAGCTTGCAATGAAAAGCAGCGGTGGTTTTCAGTCATGTGAAATGTGGTTGTAAAATGCGAATTGTGTTACAGAAAGCTTACACGAACGAACAGCTATTTTAAGTGAATAAATGATAAAAATAACATTTTAAAATAACAAAACCATTCCTATAATTATAAATAATTTTTCTATAAAAATTGTATCTTTGCAGCATTATCAGAGCAAAAGCAACAATAGCAAAATCTACTTCATCCTGCCGCTGCTAGCATTCCAAAACAACAATAATCAACATTTTGAAAAATCTTCTCGCAACATGAAAAACGACGTCGTGCGATGGAGCAGGCAGCCAACAAGCAACATCATTAGTAGAAGCAGCAGCAGTAGCAGCAGCAGAAACCACACCAACAGAAGCAAATGCAACAAACTGAATGTGCGACATGCAGCAAAAAGGAGAGCCTCCTCACACACAAATGTTGTCGCCAACACTGCGTTGCAGCGGCAACACGCAGAAGGACAACAGCAAACAATCATTGAATGTGATATAAGAAATTTCAATTTCAATTGCAATTTATTCAAAAATAGTTTTTTAACGCAATGCGAAACGAAACTAAGTGGCAACAACAACAACAACAGTAGACATTTAACAAAAACGAAAAGAACAACAACAAATGCATCGTCGGCATTGCTGTTCATTTTGAAATTTAGTGCCGTAGTTTTTTTATGTAATTTTAATGTCGGTTTCGTGGCCGGAAGTGTGGGAGCAGCCTCCGCCTCCTCCTCTGCATCAGCGCCACCAACGCCCGCTCCTCCATCACTCAAAGTGGATGCCGGCCAATCGCCAGTGCTGCCCCCCTATGTCCTCGATTATGAGACGGGTGGCAGGGCCAAGTTGACTCCCAACAATGGGGGAAAGTATGGAAACTCTGGAGGCAGCGGCGGCGGCGGCAGCAGCAGCAGCAGCACCAACGCCATCGGACACTATACCCACACTTGGGCGGTGCATATACCCAATGGGGATAATGGCATGGCCGATGCGGTAGCCAGGGATCACGGTTTCGTCAATTTGGGAAAGGTAAGTCAAAGCTCATGGTTTTTCTAGTAAATTAGACATTAGACATTATGTTTATAAGGAGGAGAATCGGAGTAGGGAGAATATACTTAAGTCCGATTCAAAAATATTATTTTTCCAGAATGTTGTGCTATTTATTTTCTTGTATTTTTTCATATTCTTTGAAGTGTCTTCTTTTGTTCATTGTATATATTATATTTTTCCTATACTTTCTTTGATATTATTATTTTCTGGCATAATTTGTTCATTTTCCTGAAATCATTTAAAAGATTTCATTAAAATTCTTTGCAGCATAACAAAAGTAATTAAGCTTTGATTATTATTTGTGAAATTTCCTTGAACAAACATCTCGCCTGCCTCCTGCCTAGCATTTCAGCCTACTTAAATAAACAAACTAATATTCCGTTTCTTTTAAAAGTAAATCCATCTTCATAATCTAATTTTTCCCGCTGTTGCTACTTTCCACCCGCTTTACTCATTTGTCAAAGAAGTTTTCTTTCGGCCAGCACCTAAAGCAATCCACAGTCACGAGGCGAAAGTCGGTCTGTGTGGCACAGACACAAAGGCAGACGGACACACGGCAGACTCGTTAGTCAGTTTAGCATATCATTAGAACACTCAAATGTGAGACTGTTAAAACTTTGTCGCACACACACAGAGATTTAGAGAGAGAGAGAGAGAGTCCACAGAGAGATAGATGGAACTTTCTCGTTATGGAAGAAAGAACTTGACTCCTGAGGGGGAAAAATGTTGATATGCGTAGTCGGAGTAGAGTGCATTTCTGGACAAAGTTTTTCTACACCGCAGGAAAAGGGGAATCAGTGGCTCTCTCACGTTGCCTCTCCTAGTTTGCTTGCCAGTCACTGAAAGGGGAAGTAGCATTTTGGGGGAGGTACGAGTAAAGTGGAGTCGACTCGGGTTGCACAGGACACAGGTGTTGCCGCTGGACAAGTTTAATCCACAAGTACATTTCGACCGCTGTACTTTTCAACTGATACTTTTGATACACCACTCCATACACCTTCTGCTGCTATTTGTGCTGCTCCTCATCGTGGGATTTCCTCTCTCCACTTTAAATCGTAGAGCAGACGCGAACCCGCTAAGTGACTGTCAAGTTATCCTGGCAACGGGAATGTCTAGCACAAATGGAGCTCAAATCGCCTTGTAATGGCATCGTTTGCCATAAAACAAGGCACCCACCAAGAGAGGAGGAGGAAGAGTAAGAGCTGCAGGAGGAGCAGAAGTTAAAACAGCAGGAGCAGCAGTAAGAGGACTGGCAGTAGCAGCGGAACCAACAGGGAGTGGAGTGGAGTGGAGTGGTGGCGTGCCAAAGGTTGCCCTAAGTATGGGATTTACAGATGCTTCAAGTGAACAATACACTGAGAGAACGAATCTTGATGTTAAAGAAATGTTCCACAAAAAAGATATAATTAGTAAATAAATTTAAAAAAAGTACAAAACTGAGAACCAACAACTCAGAAATTTCTTGTCTTTATCCAAAAAGATTTTAAATTAATTTCTTAGTGCCACGTGTGTCTATATGGTTTTTTCATGATTCTTTAAACAATGAAAATTTGGTTAATGGAACAAAGAATGAAACATTGCCTCGCTAAACAATTCGATGAAAATATATTTTGTGCTTCTAAATAAATTTGATTTATAAACCTGGAGAGTTCCCCAAACATATTGTGCAATTCCTTTAACTTTCTTTCCCACAGTGTGTGAGTGCACCGTTCCACCACACCATTCAGCATTCAATGGAACAGTTGAAAGTAAAATGCATACCAAACAGTTATTTTTGCGGCTGACAGGGGTTAAGTCTGCCTCACAGCTCCACCATTCTGCCTCATGATGCTGTCTGAGCCCTAAATGGAAGCTGGCATTTGAGTTTTCAATTGAGGAACGAATGGCACAAGGGGCAGCCGGGGGAAACCTGAGCTGCGAAAAGAGCGCAACTGTGTGTCGATTTCCATTACACGGAAGGCAAACGGCACTCTATTGTTCAATGGAAATCCCTACTCCATTCAGGACATCGGGGAATGTGGAGAGAGAGGGAGAGAGAGGGGCGTCTAAGTAGCCTACGTGTCCGTGGAAATTAGTATCATTCTTAAAAGGGGGGCTATTGGGGCGGCCTTGGCCGGGAGCATTGAATTAATTTACAGAAACAAAATGAGAAAAATGCAATTTATGAAAAGGCAAGAGGACAAAAGTCTTGCCACTATAAATGGCAGATGGAAAATGGCAAATGGTAAACGGAAAATGGGGGAAATGGATGCTCCGCCGATTCGACTCCATTCAGCAGGAGCAGTAGGACGGACAAGGCGAGAAAGTTAATTGAAAATTAATTTTAAATGGCATTGTTAAAATGAATCCAAGGATGCGAAGGAGGAGAGTCTACGAAACTGAAATGTCACCTCGACCCATTTTGCATAATTAGAAGTGGCTGTAAAACTGTAATGAGTTGGCGGAATCGGAAATGAGTGCCCATAGAATTTCTTACGTTTATTAATTGGCAGGAAGGCAAAATTATACTTGCAAATGCCAGCAAGGACAAGAAAGTGTCTTGCAGATTTTTCAAACTTAAACGATGGAAGTTTTTTTTGCAGCTTTTACTTCCACCTGCAGTCCTGTCTTGCATCTAAAAACTTCACCAATTAAAATTCGAATTATTGCTGGTATCTAAAGGATATTCCACTCCTTCCATATTGATGAATAGAATGCCAACCTGCTGTATTGCTTCATATATAAAAGGCATTTTCGCTAACGGGGCAAAAGTTGTTTATGAACTTTCTTTGCCCCTTTTCAATTGATATTAAATTCTTTGGCCAGAAACAAACGCAGAACTTTTTAAACCTTGTTCGAACTCTAGACTTAAGGGGAACTCCACCCGTACTCTACACCTTTTGAACTTTGGATTTAGCAGAACTCTAACTTGTTGGGCCATCCCACAACCTCCTGACACACACCCACAGCCATAGTCTCCTGCATCACCTCCAGTGCCATACAATAGTCTACTGTCCATAGCCATAGCCTCCTGCACACACCCTTTTTGCGTATTCTATAGAGAATCCTTCGAGCATTTGGAAACATAACTCTCTGGCACAGAAAAAAAAGTGTTGACAAACATTTCGCACTTTGTTGTTTCGGGCAAATGTTTTCCCATTTCTGTTGCTGATGTTTCTCCGCCTCTTTCTTTTTTTTGACAAGAACTAAAAACAAACTCTGCGAAAACCAAGTTACAAATGCAACAACAATTAATAAAAAAAAGTAGACTCCTAGAAGTGCTGTAGCTAGGAAAAATTGTACGATTTTTCGTCCGCTGTTTGTTTTTCCAACGCGAGAATGACAACAGTGCCAGGAGCCAGGAATAAGCATCAACAAAATTCGTTGTGTCAGAAGTTTTAATGAAAACTAAACTAAATATATTTGTATCTGTAGTATCTGTGGGAATCCCAGGCACTCAATTTGCATCAAGTTTTCAGCGTCTTTTCCTTGCTCGCTCTCTAAACTTTATGGCACTGAAATGATGATGATAAAATAGAGAAACAAAAAGTTTTCCTTCGCGAAAGCAATGGGTGGGTATTTCGGAGGGGGGTAGTAGATGGAAAATCTCATTAACTTTACTTTTAATTTCATTTGCGTTCTTTTCCTGCGCTAATCAGTGGAATGACATGAAGATAAATGGAGAATCTACTTGGTGGAAAATGGTAGAAAAATCGCTAAGAATTTATATGAAATGTGCAGTATTATTCTTGGGGGATGTCCAATGCTGTCTGTGTTCTTTTCTAGCTTTCCTTTGGTTTTCTTTATTTTTTCTTCTCCTGCTTTTCTTAAGGTTTTCTCTACCAGCTGCTGTTTGTCATTTGCTTATCTGACTGTATGTTTCTCCTGGATTCCTTTTGGATTCCGTATATCTGGCTACTGCGTACGGCTCCTGCCTGCCGCTGCTGCTGTATCCAGCTGCTATTCCTCTCACTGTTGCTCTCCTTCTTTGTTCATCCTTTTGTATGGCGTCATTTACATAACACTCTGGCTACAGCTTTCCTGGAGGCCATCCTTCAGGCCTCCCATCCGTCTCCTTCCACTTTTTCTGTGTGGGTGTGTGTGTGTGTGTGTGTGTCTTACGCCGTCTATTGTTGAAGGACTTGCTTCCTTTTGCTGCTGGATGGACACTCGCTGATAAATGTTATCCCCCTGGAAGGCCACTCATCAATTTAATTGGGAAGGCAAAAAAGCAACGACTTTTGCTTTACTTTTTTCCCCTCATTTGCCTCCCGATCATAATGATTGTTGCTGGCTGCTCTTCTTTAATTAATTTCAGGCCATTTTCCTTGAAGGTTCCTCCCAATTCAATTATTGATTGATTGATTTTCATGTTGTGTGTGTGTGATGGGCCCTTTGGCCTTTTGGCCCTGCGGTTGCATTCGCTTTTGCTTATAGCAGCATTCGTGTGTAATTAAAATCCGAGAGTAGAGCCAGAGAGAGAAAAGCTCTCTGGGTTCACTGCCCTTTTGTGAGGACATTTTCCATTTTGCACCTCAAGGAAATCTCCACTTTTGATGGAGGTCAACGCTGGAGAGGCTCATTATAAAGGTTCCTGGCATCCCCGAACCCGAGGCCTTCCTCCTGGCAACGGCTGGGCTTTGTCTTAAGCTTAAGCTGAAATGTGGGCTATGTTCCTACCTTTTCTACTTGGATTTTCTTCCTAGGGGTTTCCTTTTCTTTCAAAGGAAAAGAAAAGGTGCACCAATTTTTTTATGTATTATCTTTTTGAGAAGGGCTTAATTGGTTAACAATTTGACAAAGTTCTAGGAAGTGTCGCCGCTGAGCTGAAAAAAAAGGAATTTTATTAATTAGAAAAAAAGGGTGTACCTCTTTTGTCTTAAGACCTGCTTAAAGGTGTCATTAGGCTGAAGAAAATAGGGAAAATAAAAACGCGGGAGGGAGAGTGTTCTTTTATTTACAATATTACAGTTTTGGAGCTATGTGCCTAAACAGTTTCAAAGATAAATGCGTTTAGGAGCCCAAAATTATAGCGCATTGCTTAAAGCTGGTAGTTCTTATGGTTTTGGTAGCACTAAAATTGTATGCCTTACAGTTTCACAGCCATGTTTTGGCATACTTCCACTGGCAATCTACTGGCGTTATCCGAAATAAATCTTGCAAATAACACACACAAAAACTCTCCTTAAATGTGATTTATTTGATTGGGAACGACTGGCATTTCACCTCTCCACCTTGCCAAGGGCTTACTCTATCACCTTTAACCCTGCAGTTTGTATGCCACTGTAACTGTAACCCACAGTTTTACGTACACTGAGACCGACTGAGTCTCCAAACTTTTAACACCAGCAGAGTTGACAAATTTTTGCAAATATTTTTGTGCACTTTTGTGCATGTCGACGCGAGAACTTTTGTCGCTCCCCAAAACAAAAGTTAAATATGTATATACTGCCATGTGTGTGTGTGTATGTGTGGGTGCACATTTGTGTTATTCGCTTGCGTGTCCTTTGTTCTCTCGTGTTCTCATGGTGTCTGGTGGCTGTGGGGCTGGCAAAGGCGGATATCGTTGATAAATTTTAAGTCAAAAACTCGGAAAATATTTATGACTTAACTTTTTGTTTAGTAACAAAAGCAAACACGCACACACGCACACGATGATAAACACCCACAGATAGAGATGGGGGCAAACATACACACACACACATGCAAAGGCATTTATCTTACAGCGAATCTGCGCCCTGCACTTTTCACCCACTCTGCATCCTCCCTGTCAGAATTGTCACAGAACTTGGGATTCAGCTATGCAAATAGCTGGAAAAGTATATGTGGATTTTCCCTTTACTTTCCCAGAGAGAGTGAGCGAAGTTTTCTGTGCAGCAGAACTTTAATCACATGACATGGAGAATACTATTGCTCGTATCTCAAAAGTTTACATAATTTTCTCCATTTTTTGTTTGCCATTGATCCTTGAAGGGAAAGTTTTTACTGCAGCAGCAGCAGGGAGAGTGGAGAAACACAAACTCATTCCTAATTGAATGTGTAAACCCCCGAAATGCGATTGAGTGTGAAATGAGTGTGGACCGAAAGTAGATCCAAAGTAACTCTGCAACTGGCATTCCAATCTACAAGTACGAAATTCTACGGATCTACATACATACAGGCAGAACATCTTGCTGGCAGACATTTTTTTTTTCGTTTTTCTGGCAAGAAGACAACCAATTGAACCAGACAAGTTTTTGATACCTCGCAATTCGGGGTATGTTGTTTACGTTGTTCCTGAACCCTTAGGGAGAGGGATCAAAGAGAAATACCTATGATACCTTGGGAACTGTAGAATATTCTTAAAAAAATATTTCCTGATTAACCTTAAAAAAAAAACCAATAGGATCATGTATAACATAAAATTTAACTAGTATTAATACTTTTAGCTGAAATTTGAAAGAAATGTCGGTGTCTACATCCTAAAATGGGGGCAATAAACTAACAGGATACCAAAAATGACCTATTTTTGAAGACTTTTTGGCTCTCTTGCTCTATCAATTAAATTAAATTTACAAGCTTATTCTTTGGTTACCTTCCCTCCGCATCAAAGGGTATCTGTTGGTCTTACACCCTCTAGACGCCCTTATCCTTTGCTTCGTTGCGGCAGCCTTCGATTGAAATTAAGTTTCCTACTTTTGTGTGCCGCAAATGAATCAATGATTGAGCCCAAAGAGTGAGTGGCGGAGTGGAATGAAATGGGAATGAATGGGGCGAAAGCGAAACTTTCCTACATTTGCCAACACTGCGGAAAAGTTCTAGCTGCTGGCTACTGGCACTAGAGGAGCTAATAAATATTTCGCAATTCACTGGAAAGTTTTCAGTGTGTGTGCGTGACCCCCAGGAAAAAGAAGGGAAATTTACATCCCCCAATCGATTCAATTTCCCGTGAAAAGTGTAAGGCCATAGAAATTACAACACTTCACTGAGAGGACATTGTCTTCAAGGCTCTACCTCTACTTCCTTAACCTGCTCCTGCCTCTTGCTTTTCCTCTGTGACTCTCTCTCTCTCTCACTTCTACCTTTAAAAGGTGCGTCCTCAATTAACTTCGGCAATGTTTTCCGTTTCTCTGTTCCGCTTGATGGCCCCAACAACAACCACAATTTCCTGCACTTGTGGCCAGGAAAAATAAAATTTAACAGCTTCGCTTCTGACACCTGACCTCAGACCTCAGACAAGATGCTGTAGAGGAAGATGCTTGAATGCTTGAATGCTTGTCTGTTGCTGCTGATGAAGATGATGATTGGTCTGGTCTGGTGTTTGCTCTCCCAAAAGCAGGCTGTAAAATGAATTAGCTAAATTTATGAGACAGTTGCGTAAGGAAGATCCTGTTTCCGTGTTAATTAATGATTGAAATAAATGTCAGGTGAAAAGATGCTATGCTGAGCTCTCAATTTCTTAAGTACGCTTTAAGTGCTGCTATCCTATCCCTAGCAATTATTTCTTTAAATATTCCCAGATTTCTTTGCATAAATGTATTATAGATGGCTCCAACGCTCCATTGCTCTATCGCTTGCCATAGAGAGAGCTCAATCATCAAGTCTTTCGCCCTTAAGAAAACTTTACTCTTTTGCATGTTTCCTCCTTCCGGAATATTTTTTGGGATAATTTTAATGCATATTTTGGGGCGTTTCAGGCGTGCTCCGCTTTGCAGGGAAATCGCCAACAAAACATGAATAACAAGAGACCAGAAACGAAGAAGAAAATGCGTAAGAAAGTTTGCCAGCCTTGAGTTTTCCCCTCTCCAGAGTTTCCTTGCTCCGTTGTTAACGCCCAATCGCATCGTGTTTACTTGGCTTATCTTTGGGTATGCTGACAGTTTTTTTGTGTTTGGAAAAATGCTTGAGAAAATATTTTGTAAAATAGGAAAATAAAGCAGACAGAAGCTAAAGTAAACGGGCGGTGGTTTTTTCGCCTCGGCCCGGCTTAAGGGCCACGCCTCTCAGACTTAGGCTTGTGAAAATCTTTGCTGTGAAGCTGGGTCTGGTCTGCCTTTTAGTTTCCTTCCCATTGGAGTCTTCCAAAAATCATTAGAGAAGCGCGTTTTAGCTTTTGTCTGGTGTTCGGACACGCCCTTTGGATTTTCTCAATGATCTGTCGCTTTCCCTGCCTCTTGCTGGACAGAGAAATTGGCGTCAGGCCTCAGTCGAGTGGAAAATTGCTAATGGCCGAAGGAAAAACCAAACAGAACAAAAAACTGTGACTTTTGGTAAATGGTCTGCCTGTGATTTTAATTAAAAGTCAGCGACCAAAAGTCGATGTGGCAAGTGGCAGTGGCTGGTCACTGGAACAACGGCGGTAGCAACAGAAGCAGCAAAAGAACCTCCTTTAGGGTCCTTTCTAATTGCCCGGAGAGTATAAAAAAAAGTGTATATATAAAGGGAATACTCGTCGTAAATTTATACATTGCTCAATCAAGTGGAACGATTGTGTATTGCAGAGCAAAAGGCCACACACAAAGAGAGGGCGACAGCAATGGCGACAAAAGGAGATAGGGAGGGAGAGCGGGAGAATCACGGCAAATATTTCCCTTGCATAAATATTGAACATTTTTGTTGCATTCTTTCTGGTATTGTATTTTGGTCGTTGTGGCCCCTGAATTTGCCTCTTCGTTCTCCCCAGCCTTCTGTTCTGTCCAACTTTCCGCTCTGTTCCCCCTTTCCATTCGATTGTATATTTTGCTTAGTCAAACAAATCGTTAACAATTGCACTCTGGGGTTGTGAGGGTCGTAGGTCAAATCAAATCAACACTTTCCACTTGATTAGTCCAATATGGAAATTTGATATTTCCCAGGCACCAAATTGAGGGACAGTTTTTGAGGCCAATTACAGAGAAATATTTTTGTGCAGCATAAAATATTTATATTTGAAAATATTTGGAGTGGAATGGAGTTTGATTTATTTCAGTTATTTTTAACTGAAAGGTTTATTGGGGCAAACGAATCCAATGGTATATTTAGATGGTTTGAATTGAGAATTGTTTGCAAGTTTTGAAATCAGCTTATCGATTGAAAACATATTTTCCCTTTAAAATGGGCCTAATATGTTTTAAGTAATTTGGGAGCAAATCTATTGAACAAAGACAACGTTTTTTTCTGCTAATGACGCTACTAAGTATTAACAAATTCGAGTCATTAAATGTTAACATATTTTTACGGTTTTTTCATACATTTCTTGCGTGTTTGCTTAATAAAATCTTGTGCAAATTACGTATTTGCATAGATAATATTTACTTGCTTTGAATTACATTTCTAATGTGTAAGTGTTTTAAGTCAACATTTACCTCCACATTCCACAATAGTCGCCATAAATTATTGACTTCCTTCCAGTCCACTATCGCATCCACATGCCAAAGGACAGTTTGAGTTATTAGACCCGCCCTCAACAACCCGAGAAGCAGATGCATATATCATGGTTGGAAAATTGGATTGGAGTGGCATTTTAATTGCCATCCAATTTCAACGTTCAAGTGCCCGCCATTTATCCAATGAGGGCGGAAGGGGCTTTTTGAATGATGCGGAGATCGTAATTCAAGTTCCAGCATTAGTTGGAAGCCTGACGGCCTGGGGAAACTCCAAAGGAAATTAAGTGAAACTCTTCTGTAGTGCTCGAGTTTCCACTATAAATTAAACAACAATTCAATTGCTGTGCTATCAAATGCGCTTAATGGAGAATGGAAATTGTGTGTGTTGTGTGCTTTGATTGTTAATTGACAGATGTCTCGGTACTCGGTTTGCCATTTCGATCGATGGCTTCTGCAAGGCAGTGCCGTAAGCTACTTGCTTCCTTTGAATTTGTAATGCCTCCTTCGAGTGCCAATTCTTTTTCAACGCTTTTCTATTCTTCCTTTAGATACATTGTTCGTACCTTTAGATACATTTTTAATTAAGTTGATGAAAGGATTCTTCTGTTGCCGAAGAGGAAGCAGGCGTGGAGAGTGGCAGAGCCTTCCCTTCTGTCCTCTCCTCTGTGTCCATCTCTCTCTCTTTTGGCAACGTTTTGTCCTTGTCATGATTTGGCATGCATTCAAAAAAAAAAAAAGGAAAAACTATTTCCAACGATACAAAAGCGCTTTTCTGACATTGAAAAAAATAAGAGGAACGCAGACGCAGACGCACCCAAACGGATGGCAATCAACGGCTGCAATTATGTAGTTGTATATGCAAGAGTGTGTGTTACAACTGTGTGTGCCTCAGAGAGTGTCCCTGTGTGTGTGTTGTATTGAACTTGCTGCTGACCTTAGCCTGCTTTCAGCACTTGGTGCCTACAACGTGCTTGCTTAGTCATTTTGGCACTGGAAAAATGGCAAAAATAAATAATAAAACGACCAACGAATCATTAGATACACTTTAAGTTTCATATATAAAATATTTCATAATATTTATTTATTCTTCAGAAAGATATATGTGTGTATGATATCTAGATCAAGAATATATGTACGAAAAGATGAACTTCTATTGCAAAAGTCAAAATCACAATCACTCTTCTCGAAAGGGCATACAAAACGAAAAGTCTGTGGAAAATAGTTTGCATAGTTTTAGGCTGCCCTTACAACAGACCACATGATTTCTCTCTCCCCCTTTTCCTTCTCCCCTTTCACTCTTGCTGTCTCTATGTCTCGTTCATGGCCACACATGCCACACACACACATTGGCATCAGCTTGAACATCATCGTCGTCGCGTTCAACGTCAAGTGGCCCACTCGGCATTCCCCACTTGAAGCGTAATGAAAGCATTTTTGCCACTAACACATGTACTAGAGCCCTTCGAAAGAGAGGCCAAGATAGTTAGTGAGAGAGTGAGAGAGATAGAGGGCTAGACACTTGCTTAACTTTTAGTGTATTGCGACATCAGATTGACACTTGTCGAAATCATTTTTGTGTCTTCCACTGAAGGGAAATTTTCGAGCTACCCACATGGGAGCCAAGAGTAGCTAAAAGAGCAAGCCAGATATTAAGTCTCTACTTTCTAATCTGTCTCGCTCACTCTGTCCTCTTTATCTACTTTATAATCTTCACACTTTTCTCTCGTTGGCACTGCTTTTCAATCGGGTTTCCCCCTTTGCCCAAAAGGACACACAGATTTGTAATTCCATTAAGATTTCTGTCTCATTGCACAGAAAGTCAAGTTCATTTATTTGTGCAGAAGTCCAATGCTTGCTCGCTCCTTCACCTGGCTGCCGAGAGAACAATAAAACACATTAACACCTATTAGGGGGCGGTCATAAAGGAAGAATGGTGTGTGTGTGTGTGTGGAAGGCAGGGGGCATGGCATGGCACAAAGGCTATTGTGTAAATGGGAACATAAATAAAAGCGACTGTCTGCCAAGTTATGAATAATAATGACAATAGAGACAGAGCGCCAGATAAGGAGCAAGAGCTAAACTGCTTGTACGAATGAGTGTGTACGAGTATGTGTGCTGATTATGTCTGTGTGTGTTTCTGTGTGAATGTGTAATGGTAATTAAGCTTTCGGCCTTAGAACCCAAGCAGGCAAGCAGAGAGAGAGAGAGAGAGAGAGCCGACAACATGGCTCCGCTTTGGGCCTTTTTTATGGTCATTTGTGCAATGGAATGGAAACGGAACATTGAAAACAGAGAGGAAAAAAACGAGAGGTAAACTGAAACAGAGAGAAGGGATTAGGCAAGCGAAATACTTTGTGTAAAAGAACGAATATCAGAGTTTTAGGGAACGGAAGATGGAATGGAGATGTACCTAAAGATTGTGCTTAAACATTATTTTTTCTGGTATTTATTTAAGAATTTTGTTAGTATGTTTAGAATTAAGAATTAATTAAAGTAAGCCCAATACACCCTCAATTACCAGGGTATACAAAATAGAATATCGTCCAGACACCACAGGAAACAGAATACACATGTGGAGGGGGGGCTATAACCTGGTCTCCAGATAAGAACCGACCAAAGGATGAACCTTCCACCAGGTGTACGTACATGGAAGGGAGTTTGTGTTGATGTGGATATGTGTATACAAATCTCTGCGCTAATTAAAAGTCATTAGAGGGCTGGTGATGCTGGTATAATTGCATCTAAATGAAATGCCAGGAAGGGAAGAAGCTTCCCTGATCTCCCGCCGGGCGGAGATAAATCAGTTAGAGCTTTAAGCCCAGATACCCAGATGATTATGTTGACGTTTTCTAATTACATGTTTCCCTTTTTTTCTGTTTTGCAGGTAAGCAACAACAAATTGAACGCCTTTGAAACATGAAAATCTTATGCCGGAGCGAGAGAGGTGTAGGTAAATATATTCAGAATTAAGAGGCCTCTTTGGAAAGTTCAAAGGGGAAACCGACCGAATGAATATTTCACCAGCTCACTTTCATTTAGCACTTAGCCGATGTCCTGTGTGTTTGCGTCCCGTGTGCCTAGTGGTTTCCATGAAATATGAATCGGGTATAACAAATGCAAATGCAAATGCAAATGCCTAAAAACGAATGAATAAGTAATCATCGAGTGTTTCTATCGAATGCGAATGAGAGTAGAATTAGATGGCAAGCAAAGAAGTGATTTAGCCTTACCCGAAAGTCCTTCAAAGATTCAATTGCGATGGCGATTGCGATGGCAATGCTGCTCACTTTGGAATTTTCGTCTTCATAAATTTGCAGCTGTTTCTCGGCTCATGAAATATGCAAGTGGCAAAGCAGGCATGAAAATGCCGGAGCTTCCTTCCGTTGCAAGACCATTCCGGACTACAGGGGACCCAGGGCCATTCTTTTTCTCTGCCTTTTTTTTCATCCTATTATCTTTGTCCAAAGGTTCTTCCCGTTGTTTTGTTCTCTGCCTCTCGCTGGGTGTGCTGCTTGTGCCTGCTGTTTTGTTTAAATTGTCAGTTTGCACGCAAAACGCCGTAGTTCCGGCCAGTGTTCATTTCGCTGACTTGAACCTCCTGTCCTGCCGTCTCCTGCTGCTGCCTCCTGCAAATTACAGCCAGAACTTTTGTGCTTTTCCATCCCGATGGCTGCTCTCCCACACTTGGCTATTTATCCTCGCTTTCGCGCTCTGCTCAGATATTTCTTTCCTGTTTCATATTCCATGGCAAATATTTATGTGCAGATATTTTTTAATAAAGAATTATTATGCCTTGTAGAGAGGAGAGAGAGAGAGAGAGGCAAGGATTTGCCTGTGGATGAAGTGAAGGCGGAGTTCATGCTGCTGCGATATCGTTGATGAAAGTTCTTGCTCTTTGCTCTTGGGTTTTATTTATTATTGGCATTTTTATTGGTATTCCTCGTACATATTTGCAGCAACTACTTTTAGACTCATTTAATAAAGCAACTGATTTTTGAGTGAATTTTGAGCTTGCATCTCTTTAATGTAATCTCCAAACAGCACACCCTCAAGTATTATTTCGCTAAAAGTAATTTCCCTCACATTTGAATGGCAAAGGAGCTTTCTCTCATTACGCATACCGCCACGTGTCAGCCTCATCATGGACCACATCAAAGTGTTGCCAGAAAAGATACTTTCCCAGAGAGATACACGCGCCAGAAATACCTTTCGTACCTGTGCTAACTCCCTCTTTTTTGCTCGGGAACACACACACACTTTATTATTTATTGGCATAAACACTTTAATGGCAACAAGGCAACAGCAGGCGGCAGCAGGCAAACACGATAATCATATTTATTAACATTTTAACTTAATTCAGCGGGTGGTGGTCTGCAGGTTCCACTCCTTTCCTTGCGAAATGTATCCTTAATGTAAGAGCAGGCGGAGGAGGAGGAGGAGGAGGAGGAGGAGGTATCCTAATCATCAGTCAGCGGGAGTCAGCAGGTGTTTGTCATCACACTCATGAATGAATGACTGAGTGCTGGCAAATATTTTAATTCAAATTTTATTCACACGCAGAAGGGGAAGAGGCGATACGAAATTTCTTTCACTCATTTGATTACTTTTTACTCTGGGGTTTACTTTGCACAATCATTTTCTCTCTTTATCTACCCATCTGTATCTTTATTTATAAAAGAAACACCACTCACAGAAGAGGTTAATTGCTCCTGCAAAGATCCATCATCGGGTGAGGCCCATGGAACTGCTCTCTTCCTGCGCCACACACATACTCGTCTGCCTGCCACTGAAAGCGTTTTCATTTAATTGAAACAAATGCGTGCTGCGTATCAATTGAGGCAAAATGGCACACCATACATCATACTCTCTCAGTCGTACTAAAATAAATATGTGTCTCTAAGCAATAAAAACTAAATGACAATAAATTCAAAACAAACAAAAAAGACTACAAGAGGGGCGGCATGACACCATTATTTCTGTGGCGGTGCTCGAGCAAAAGAGAGGACAAACATTATGTCAGGTGGCGCATTTAGCGCGTTGTCCACCAATTGAGTGGCCCGTCAATGGAGGGCAGCAATGGGGGCACTATATACGTATCCTATAGATGTGGCCACCCCCCTAGATGATGTCTGATGTGTATGTGGTGTCAAAGCGATATTAAAATCCATGTAAATTACACACAATCATCATAACGCTCCTCTCCTCACATGTGTGGCTCTGTGTCTTTGAGTGTGCCATAAAATGACACCAAACACGAGCATATGGATCGACTTTTTATGGTTGCTGACCATTTGACATACTCGTTACAGCAACAGATACAGATACGAGCACAGCTAAAGCTAAAGCTAAAGCTACAGCAGCAGATACAGATACAGATACCAGTGGCAGAGCAGATACAAATACGTGTACAGCAACAGCTACAAATATCAGATGACAGATAATATATGCAACGTGCTTTTGGCTTAAAGTTCAGCTGTACTCGTTTTGTGGTGTCTATATATACGCAGGAGGATTTGGTAGACGGTATGAGAACATATCATTGTTATACATAGTTTCTAGCATTCGTTACTTGACCTTGAGTGCAGCAAGACAAAGCTATTTTGTATCTCGGATTCCTCATATAACTTCAATCAACCGTGTTGCAAGTAAAATATACACGAAAATGTATCTGAAAATGGTTTCAAAGGTGAACGATTCTTTGACAATTCGTAGAATATTTTTACATTTTTTACATTTTACATACATAAATAATGTTATTTATTATTTATTTAATGCATTATTCCGTTTCGTGCCTTAACTTTGATAGCCATTCGAAAAGTGTTCAGCATATTGTGGCTTATTATTATGATTGTTGCTCGTCTGCGTGTACCAAATGCTCTGCGGGGTGTTGTGTGAGGGTTTCTGGGACTGAGAATGAACAGCCGATTCGCCAGTGGGGCCGCGTGGACCACGTGGACCCGTGGGTCCGACAGGGCCTCGCTGGCCAGGAGGACCAGGCGGCCCAGGTGGACCAGGAGGACCAGGCACAGGAATGGGTATGTAGGCAGTGGGACCCAAAGGTTCCTCCTTCTCAGCAGCAGAGTCGCCATTCGAAGGATTCAGAAGATTCAGGTTGGGCCAATTGAAGCCCGATTGTCCTTGGAGATTGAAGCCCAGCTGGACACGTGGAACCATCACATAGGACAGGCCCGGACTGATTCGGTTTTTGTTTTGATTCTGACTGGAGATGATGGAGGGGCCATAGGCCACGGGATAGGCAGCCACTTGGGGCACCACATACTTAACATTCTGATCGTTGACCATGGGAATCGAATTGGAATAGAGATAGTCGGGGACTTTGCGACTGTCCTTTTCTGCCTCGGGCTCTGCTTCGAGAATTTGTGGCTCCTGGAAGGTAACCTCTTCATCATCCGATCGCTTGATGTGTTCCCCCTGGGATGAGTAGATCACAATCTGTGGTTCCTCCTGGGCACTGCGACCAGAGCCATGGACACGACGAAGTCCCGAAAGACGCGCCTCGATCAGCGGGGAAAGAAGACCCAAAAGAACTAGGGAAATAAATGGTTTCAGTTCGATATTTTCGGATGAAGCTTGATTCTCTTTTCTTACCCAATATTTGCACACTTGGCTTCATGCTGGACAACTGTTTGATTTCGCTTGGTGTGTGGTCTGTTTTATACCCAAAAATTAACTTGTGATAAGATCTGCCAAAAAGAGTTCTTGGGAGTGGTTCAATCAACTGTTGGCCATCTTTGGGTCATTAATTTGAAGTGTCTGCTTAAAAGTGGGTCAGCATTTGGAACCCGTTCTAATGGAAAGGTTCTACTTATCCGCGAATCTCAATCATTACTCAAAAAATAACATTGCTTGGGAAGAACCCTTCTACCTCGCTCTCGCGCTCTCTCTCTCTCGTTTCAGCTATGGCTGATCTCCTTTTCTATATTTAAATCACAGAACTGTGAGCTCTCCCCCCATTTGCGGTGTATTTGTTTTTTGTTTGGCATTTCCTACTTTAAAAAACATTCATTTTCATCAGTGGACAAAGCAGAAGCCAAAAAAACAAATGCAGAAATCCTAGTGCTAGTACGAGTGGAAATTACGAATGAAATTGAAAGTTCAACCCATGCCAAAGAATTCGTTTTTGTGTGTGGAACAGCCCAGAGTCGTCTCTTAATTGAATTAAATCAAAAAATAGCAAGAAGCAAGAACAAAAATGAATCCACAATTAGTGGGAGAAGCGAACCCCTTTTTTCGTTTGTACGTCGAAGCAACACCCGCATCCGAGGCATGCCACATAGCAGCAGAACAGTAGAGCAGTATCGCAATGGGGTCGACCACTGCGACAGTTGTCTGATCTACGGAACAGTTGTGCCACTTGCGCCGTGGCGTGCGCGTCGTTGGGCGCTCACCAACGCCAACACAACGAAAAAACAAAAATCTAGGTGTCCTTTCTCCCGTACAAAGTCTCTCGCGTGTGTCTGTGTGTGTCGGTGCCATGCGGCTGTGGCTCTGCCTGAGGCTGCTGCCTCTTGTGGTGGCTTGTTGGCTGCCACTTGTGACCCCAGAGCCTGCCTCGCCATCGGCAACGGGCGGACAGCTGCGTCGACTTTGGCTGCAGGATCACTGCCATGCGGGCATCTGCACAAATGTGGAGATTGGACGCAGTGATTATGTGATTCTGTCGCAGGCACCCATCCCCAATCAACTGATGCTGACGTTCATCAATTCGAGCATTGCCAAGATACCGCATCTGCTGTTTGATACATTTCCGGATCTGCAGATGCTCCGCATGGAGAACTGTTCGCTGGAGACATTCGAGAAGCCGCAGTTCGAGGGCGCCAGCAATCTGATGAGCCTCTTTCTGGGCCTCAATCGTCTCAAGGATATACCCAAGAATATATTCCTGGGAGCGGATAATCTGGCCACGTTGCATCTCCAGGCGAATCAGCTGAAACATCTATCGAATCACAGTTTTCATGCCCTCAAGGAGCTGAAGGAGCTCTCCCTGGCAGACAATCTACTGGAGCAGCTGCCTCTCGGGCTCTTCGGTGGCATGCGAAAGCTAATGGACCTAAATCTGGCTGGCAATCGCCTGGAGGCACTGCCTCGTGGCATCTTTGATAAGAACTTGAATCTAACGAGAATCAACCTGGCTCGCAATCGTTTCACGGCCTTTGAGTCGGAACTGCTGAAGCTGCAGCCGCGTCTGTCCCTCCTCGACATCTCGGGCAACATTATCCAGGAGCTAACGCTGAATTTCAGTCTCCTGGAGCTGGCAGTGGCACACAGCTGCGATTTGAGGCGACTAACAGTCTATGGGATAGTGCGGGAGCTTGATTTGCACAACAATTCGCTAAGAGAGGTGCCCCACATACCGCAGGCTATCAATGTGACGAGCTTGGACTTGTCGCAGAATCCGCTGGGCAATCTTCAAGGGAATCCTCTGAGGCGCTTCACAGCTCTGCTGCGACTCAATCTCTCCACAACCAATGCCCATGAGCTGCCCGAGGGTGTACTGAAGAAGCAAACGAATCTCCAGATGCTCGACATATCAGGCAATTCGATATACTCGCTGAAGATCACACTCTTCGACAGTTTGAAGGCCCTGCAGTATTTCTACTTTCAGCAGAACAACTGGAACTGCGATTTTCTGCAGCTGTTGATGAGTTCCTTTGTCAAGCGAAAGGATCTCTCCTTCATGGAGGACCTCACGGCACCCGAATTGGTTGACGATTATGTGGATGGCATTGCCTGTTGGTATGAGAGCGATAAAACATCCAAAAAGTGCGATGCCAGCAGCTCCGATGCGGCCCTCGAGTTGTCCGTGGTGCGGAATGAGATCAAGGCCTTCACGGAGGTGGTAGAAAAGAAGTTCCTCAAGGTCTATCGAATGTTAGAGGAGATGAAAATGAAGCTATAAAAAATCAAACCATAAACTATCAATCTATAACCTATCTATGAAATATTTAATCAACCCACCAAACATTTAATCCAGTATTTAATCGCATTCTATAAACATAATTTATTTGACACAACGACAAGCAATGACATGGCTATTTTTAAGAGATAATGTTACATATTACATATACCACAATAAAGTTCTTCTTTCGGGAAATCTAGGGAAAACAAAACAGAATGGTGATTTTTTAAGGAGAGGTTTTTTCTTTATTGATAACTATATTTGGATCATGAAAGCGATACATCAAAACGATACACCTCTTTGATGCTGCTCCCAAATGGCTATTCAATGATTTTCCCAATTCAATTATACCCTCTACCATCATGCATTGAATTATCAAGTATTCATCACATATTTATATCACCCACAAATATTGCATTTTTTCCATACTTCTATTCCATAAAATACGAATTCCCTTATGGCGAAAATTCCTCTATGGTTGAGCATATTAAAAGAGTTTATCAGGCGATAAATCCCACCGCAGAAATTGGCAGAAATATTCCATTTAAAAAAACAAAATTTTATACTCTTCTTTAACGCTCAATTTAATGCCATAAATATTTTATGCAAAACACGAGGCACATAAGAGAAAGGAAAAAGTATTTATGGCACAACAAAAATATATATAGATATATTTTTTAAATACGAAAATTATCAGCGTAATCAGAGAGGGAGAAAGAGAGAGGGCAGCGCGACAGAGACACTTGAAGACCGACAAAACTTAATTAAATGCAGACACACAGGCACACAAAGAGATGGATTTATAGAGGGGAAAAAGAGACTGTCACGTTACAAAAAGTATAAAATGGTTATGAGGGGTTGGAAATATAAATACCCTTTCACAGAAGTATGAAGGTAATCAATTGTTAAGGGATATTTATTTCTCTGTCCTTAAGGCACTGCCTATACTTTTACTTTGAACCTCGTTCTTTGTCACTTTGTCTCCTCTTATCTCTCCTTGAATTTCTCCTCTTGCAGAAAGGGTATCACAAAAGCATACATCAATGGCATTAATCTTTTTTTGTTCAACCAACCAATCATCGGACAGCGGGTCCGATCGCTGGAAAACAGTGCAATGATAATAATAAATGAATTTTGTAAATATTTTTTCAGCGTCTGTTTAATATGGAGTGGATGTCCCTCCTGCCATCTCCTATATCTTTATTTGTATCTCCTCATGTGGGTGGCTGAGCGTGTCTTTGTTTGTGTGTGGATAGTAGATTATGTCTGAGTATATGTGTGTGTGAGTATATCAAATAAACAAACAAAAACACAGACAGTAGACAGAGCACACACACAGAGACGTGTGGCGTGGAATGCCATTAAAATATGGCTTACAGTTGATTGGACAGAAAATTGTGTGGTGCAACTTTTTTGCTTGCCTGCCAGCCAGCCTGCCTGCCGCCACAGAGATATGCAAGTTGTGTGGCAACTATGAAAAGTTTGCTGCCAGCAATGGAGTTGACAATGTGTTCTAGGAAACTCCCTACCAGTTTTTGTGCGGCCACTTTTGATGATTTATAGCAGATGATGGGTGAACCTTATCCTTAAAGAGCTGCATGAATCCTTCTGAAATTCGCGTTGCTGAGAACTGTGCCAAGGCTCTCTGTGTCGCCGTCTCTTATCTGAGAAACCATTTCCAATAAGCATCATTTGCATTTTCGATGCTTTGCCATGCCGTTTCCGGCTTTAGCCACTACCATTCTCCCCCTTAAAATCGTCGGACGGATGAAAATTTCTATGCAAAAATCTTGCAGGGGGAAAGATGAAAGGGCGAAAGTACGGGCCATAAAGTACGCAACACATTTTAAAGCTTAAGCCATTAGGATATCTCTCTCTCTCTCTCGCTGTCTAGTGTTCCTCTCTATTCGCTCCCTTATTGGCTCTCTTCTCTGTTCTGTATGCCACTCGTTCTGTTCATCTGCTGCTGCTGTAAGACTCTTACTACGCTTGTAAGCAACTTCCGTTTCCGTTATCCGACGCGTCGTTTGTTCTGGCATTGTTGCCACTGCAGCTGCTGTCGCTGCTGCCATTGTTGCTGCTGCCAGATCTCGCCATCCTCCTCCTCTGTTCCACTTTCTGTTATGCCGTAACGTAACGTTAACAACACTAACGTGCTTACGCTACGCAACATATGCACAGTGCCCCGCCTCCACCCTCCACCCTCCACTCTGGCTTCTTGTCTTGCAGCTTAAATGCATTTTGGCCAAGTTTATGAAATGGTTGTTGTTCTTGCTTGTTTGTTGTTTTTTGTTGGCCCCGTAGTTTCAGTTGTTGCTGCTGCTGTTGTTGATGCCACAACTCATTAAGAAAACAAAAGCTCTACACAAAAGTTAGTCGTTACCCAAAGGCCCCACCTTTTCTCTTACTTTCTCTTAGTTTTTGTTATAATTAAGTTGACTTTATTACTCCTGCCCACGGCCAAAATGTTGCACTGTTTGAACGCACATTTGGCCTTGGATTTTAGTGTTTTGCGCCAGCCCCGCACCCAGGGGTTAGCCGCTTGAACATTTATTGAACTTTCATTATGGCGATTTTATGACCAAAAGTCCAGGCAGAAATTGTCTTATTACCTTAACAGCTGTTGGGGAGGCACTTTACCTAGAGTTTATGCTGAGGTTAGAGGTGCCCTGTAAAGGGGATGGAATTGTAGGAGAAGCATAAAGGGAATATAGCAACATTTTATAATCAAGGTGGGAAGATCTCTTCCTTCATCTTGCTTTATTTTATGCTCGTATATAATTTTACTTGTTTAATTTAAGTGTTTTTCCCCCGTCCGTCTCTTATTCTCACTTGTAATTTACTTAATTCTCTCTTATCCAGTATCCGCCTCTCACGTTCCATCACTCAAATGCCCGTTACGTGCCACAAAATGGAATGCGTGCTCATGATTTCCACACACATACACACAGAAAAAGCGAACCAAAACCACACAACAGAGGAGTGTGTCCCTCTAGAGACTGTTTCCATTTGAATGCTTTCTGAATGCCTGTGGAAAGAAATTTAATATTTCTAATTTCAAACCTCATATTATAATCCAACAAATCATTCTTGCTGGAGGGGGGAATGTATATATATTTTTTGGTCATTATCCATAAACAATGCACACGCTTCGGCTGCAATTATGTGCGCAATTAGGTGTTGGGACTAATTTTTATCAAATTTCTCGCAATTCCTGCACAGGGAAGGACAGACAGACGGCGCGCAGCCGAGAGAGAGAGGCTCATAAATAAAGCTTAATGGCAAAAACAGTTGGTCAGCCTCAGGCGGGAGGAGTGGTAGGGGTGGGCATTAAATTAAAAATTCCGCCCACTCATCTTTGTAGAGTTGTGGGGGGTAGAAAGAGTGTGAAGTGCAGAAGAGAGCGACGAAAAAATATGTTGCCTACTTTTGTGGGCCTGTGCATAATTGGGCAACATGAATAATATATGTATTTGTTTGTGTGTGTGTGTGTGTTTTCCCTGATTATGTGTATGTGTGCGTGAGTTGCTAGTTTGGCAAACGAGGCGTATGCACAACATGCGTTTGCATAAATTCACGCTTAATTAGCTCTCACTACGGTCTCTCCTCCCTTGCCCCCTTGCTGGTACACCCACGCATTCCCTCATTCCGCCACTTAGTAACAGTCCCCACCTTCCCATTCGTAGCCACAGTTTCCAGCATGGAAGCAAGTTGTAACGCTTCTAATTAGCGGTTACCAAACACTTAAATGTAATTTAATAAAATATTTCAGAATATTTTTACATTCCAACAGGAATATACACTGTGACAGAAGAAATGCTTCCAAATAGGGAATAAATTGTAGAAAATGTGCAAGAATTTTGTTGGATTTAGGGGATTTTGGGGAATTTAATCTTCTTATATATGTACATTGGATATATTATAGCTATTTCTCATCTTTTCCTCATTTAATTTTTAAGCCTGAGACTCGTATTAAAAAACACTCAAAATGTATAGAAAATAGTACATATAAGATTAAACAAATTATAGTATTCCTTTTAATAAACAGAATATTTCTTGATTTTATCTCAGCTCCCTCCAATATCACTACATAACAAATATGCCATAAAACTAAATTTAAAAAGAATTGGGAGGAAATACAGCTCCACTGCCTCTGAGCTGCCATATCATTTGTATGGGATATTGCATTTTCCCAGTGTACCTGTGCTACCTGCAGCATTCTTATCAGTATAAAAGCTAATTGGAGAACAAAATGGGTAAAAAAAAGGAAGAGAGGAGAAGAGTAGAATCCCCAGCACAAATTCAATTTCATTTGGAAACACAGTTCGTGTGTGTGTTGTTTGCGTTTTGGTTGCCATTATTAACTGGCTTTTTGGCGCAATTAAGGTGCCACTGAATCCCATGAACCCCATACCCCACGCACGTGTACCTGTACCGTGTACGTGTCTTTGGCGCATTTAGGTTTAATTTGCAGCTACAGTTGCAGCAGCAGCAGCAGTAGGAGGAGCAACAGGAGTGGCAGGAGCAACAGTGGGAAACAGGAAGCAGCATCAGAAAGTTCCTCCAAGTATTTTGACTGCTAATGCACGCACGTTTTTGCAGCAGGACGAACAAGCCAGCAGGAGCTGTGTGTGGTGTGGGGTTTGGTGTGTTGGTGGTTCCAAGCCAGTGTTTTCTGAACTTCTAACCAAATTGTTTAACTAAGTAGCAAAAGCGCATAAAAGCACGTAAGACAAATGCACATAAACGTGTGCCCAAGAGATAGACTAGAAACTTGCACTTGCAAAAAAAAGAAAGCGTTGGGAACACAATGAATCATCATTTGTGGCGGATGATAAATTCTTGGGGAATTTTGAAAGTTAGTTTTGCGGATAAACCACACAGAACCGCGGAGATCAAAAGTTGCTACAAATGGGAGTTTTCTTTTGGGAAGATAAATGCTTGATGGGAAACGCGAGAGATTCAGGGGAGAATGTGATACACAAAAATGCTCAAAAATTCGAGCTTGATATTAAGAGGACACATTTCTCTTGGAATTTACGCATTTATACTGCATTTAGGAAATTCCTTTAAAGGAGCTTTAAATTTCTCTCAATTATTTCACTTTGCTACCAATATTCAATCACATGCTGGAACTTCTATTGCTTCTGTGATTCATTTTACCATTCACATTCAGATTACACTATAAGCTGCCGGAAAGTTTCATTAGCAGAAACCCGAATCAAATTAGTCGACCAATCATTGGAATGGAACCTGGAACACAAATCAGTAGAGAAACCATGTAAACCAAAAGACACAGACACAGAGAAAACAAAAAAGAGAGTGAGAGAAAGGGAAAGAGAAAGAGAAAGAGAAAGAGAGAGCCTTAACCAACTATTTAAATCTCCATTTAGGATTGGGGAGACAATACGTTTACCCTAGCTGTACGGCTATCCTCCTCGATGCATTTGTCATTGCAAATTGAATCGAACATCCAGCATCCCAGGAAAGAGCAGAGCTAACATGACAAATCATTTACTTATTATACCCACAGGGGGGGGGGGGCTAAAAGTGGGTAGAAATTTCTGCATTCGACAGTGGTAGTGAGACCAAAGAAAAGCGTATATTGTGCCACAGAGAAAGATAGAGAAGAGGTGGAATGTGCCAGACAGCGAGGTGGAACAGAGCTGGGAAATCTCCCATGGAGAAAGAGTCAAAAGAAGCAGGGTATAGGATGCCCCAGAGAACAGTAGAGCAGCAGGAGCAGCAGCAGCTACCACCAAAAGGTAGAACGAGAAATCAAAACCTAAATGGAACACACAGGATTAGATAATGGTTTTCGTTTGGCAGGAGCAGAACTTTAGCTTAAAGCCATCTCGCAGCATGATATTGGCAGTGGACCAAAAGAAAGATGGTGCAGTGGCGTGTTGGCTGGCAGTACATGCCTTCCACTTGAGTGGACAATGCTGCAACACCCAAGCAATGCAACCATGTCCCACCCACTACTACTGCATTGAGCTGCACTCACATGGAATGCGCAGCTGCACAATTTATAGGATATCCAAAAGGAGAAGGATGAACAGGAGGCTGTCTGCACGGAAGGAAGCAGATGTAGCAGGGGAGTGGGTGAGCTCTGATAACAAGCTTACTCCCGTCTGTCGTGTCTGTGTCCCGTAAAATCTTATAAATTGCAAATTGAATTTAACGATAAACATCGGCATGCTGATGCTGCTGCTGTTGCTGCAAACGGAATTTGCCCGATTGAAATCTGTGTGGCTTGTCGGTTCATTGTTTGGTTCACTTAGAGCTGCTGCACTCCTTCAACTCCATTTGGTATGCTTAAACAACATCCTCACTCCCGTCCCACCTCCTCTCCGTTGCCTCTTCCTTGTCGTAGCCCCATTGTCCGAGTCCCATACTGCGTATCCTTGTCCAATTGAGACTGATTGCATTTGTCAACTGTTGTCTGTGTTTGTGGAGTTAAACAAAACACACTTGAGCAGAGATTTGTAGTTTAGAGAGTCTTGAATTGATTCCCAAATTGATATTAATGTCTCATTTCTGCTTTGTTTTTTCTTTTCTATCTTCGCAGGTGAGTTGAATAATCCATGAAACCCATGAAACACACATCCCGGAATCAATAAAAACTGTAAGAAACAACCGACTACAAAGTACGACGACTATATATCCCACTTTAATCATCATCTGTCTGGCAAATATCATCGAGTCTAGACCACTTACTTTGCCCCTTATTCGTCGCCTCCACTTTGCAATTATGTTGCCCGGAAACAAGTTTCCTCACAAACCCCCACAAGAACTTTGTTCATAATTTATAGATACCCCCCAAAAAAAGACTGGGAGGGAGACAAAAAACAAAATTCCAAAGACCAGACAGCGTGGCGACGACAATGACGATGGCAAACGGTTTCCAACAGCTGGAAAAAAGAGGTAACACCCGGCAATATAAAAGTGGAGATGGGCAAAGCAGAAGGACCGACTAAGGGACACCCTCTTTAGCAAATCTATGGGGAAAAACTGAAAAATAAATTATAATTTTATTTCTATCCATAGAAAGAGTCTAAAAAGTTTGATACTTATTCCTATATTCTTAAGGGCACACGTCCTGCAGCAGCTCAGCTCCGTTCAGCGCTTTAATATTTAGTATGGATCCATTCACTAATCCATTTAAATTCTACTAACTCTCTTCGCTGAGAACCCATTTTATCCCTTTTGCTACCCTCTAGCTACCCCTTCAAAGGAACGAAAACAAGAGAGGAAAAAATCCCAACGAATTCTGGCAGCCAAAAGTCAAAAACTAACTGCCTTTTGTTTGAGACCAATGCGCCATGTGTCCTTTACGGACACAAACTCCTGTTTCTCACTGTCTATATGTACATGTACATGGATTTTGTATGTGTGTGTGTGTGTGTGTGTGTCTAACGAAGTGTCAGTGTGTGCGTGAGTCCCTCCTGCTGTTCTCTGGCTTTGTGTTCGTGTGGCACGTTCTACGGTTTAACCTTTTTTTCTACCCCTTTGGCCATATTGTTGCTCTGTTGGCCCCCATATTCTTCTCGTTGCTATTGTTGCGGGCATAAATAATTCAGAACACACACACAAAGAAACACAAAGATACAGATACAACTAGAACCTGGACACAGCCAGAATCTGGTCATAGATATACTCTCGGAGCAGTTGGCCTTTTCATTGTTTTTGCCTCTTGACTTTTTTCATGCCTACTTTTTGATATGTTCTTTTGTTTAGGTTAAGAGAAATGTGAGGAAAAGCCAAACGAGACAGAGTGAGGGAAAAAGCAACATAGACAGAATGAGGGAAAGCCAGAGAGAGTGGAGGAGGAGAAACCCCAGTGATTTGTTGGATATTTGCGTCTTTAACTACTTTCTAAGTCGTTGATATCCACAGACACAATAAATTAAATTCTGAAACCTGCAACTTTTTGTTTAGTTTACAGTTGGCAAATTCCCTTACTTCTACTTAACATTACACAAACTTTTTTATTTAATTTTGAAACAACTCCTCGGGCTGCCTCTGTGTCATTTCTATTCATTAAAGAAGTCTAAATTTATACAAAATACTTGTCTACATATATTTATATGTTGAATTATTAGATGTCTGGCCCGCACTTTAAGCTGCTTGTGTGTGGCCCCTGGTGGAAGCTGTGGGGAAAATTCATTTTCACATTTATGAAATACTTGCTGAAATGCTCAACCAAAAAGTTGGCTCCTTGATTCCCACACATAAATTGCGAGCAGTTTTTCATGATTTATACACTGGGAAGGAACATTTGCACTGCTCAGCATTTTCCTCTCCACTCCTCTGGCAATTATATGAATGCCAGAGTTTCTGTGGCACCACCATCTCCCGTCACATACTCGTACACACGAGTATACGGGTGGACGACATACTCTCCTAAGCGATTTCTCAATTTGCATATGTTTCGCACACACACACACACACACACACCCAGTAGAGGAGGAGGGAAAGTCCTTAAGGGACCCTCTTAAGTTCTGGCCTGCCCTGTCCTGGCAGTCAATTTGTTAAATAAATTGAATTATGTTACAGTTTTTGGCAGTATTTTTTTTTTTTTTTTTTGCTCTCGTTTTCGTTTCGTTTTGGCCTCTAGTTGACCTTTTTGTGGGGGCGCAGGCTAATAAAATTATTTCCACATATGCGACAACTTTGATGGCCAGAAATCCGTTGCCGTATGGGAGACGTGACAACGATATCTCCTGGGCGTATTGACATTGGGCTGCTAGTTCAGAACTAATTAAAAAGTTTTTGGGGGCGACCCAAAGAGCAATGGAAAATGAAGAAGCCACTGAGCGGCTTACTTATGAGAGCTTTTCCAGCACACAGCGAAAAATAAAAAAATTGCAAACAAAGAAAAAATGTATTAAAAAGCAAAACCAAAGCCAAAATAAATATCTCCTTCCCGCATTTGCATAGCAGGAAAAAAGTACCACAGTGGAAATGAAAAATTATAGCAATGTGTGAATGCCAGACAAAGCTTACCCCCTTTATAAATTTCCGAGCATAATTAATAACGAGAGCGTACGGAGAGCGGAAAAGCAGAACGAGCGGAAATCCAATTAACATTTTAATGTTTTTCTTTTGTTGTGTTGCTCTTTGGCTACTTCCGTTTCCGGGTCCAAAAAAGAAGAGGTAAAGTTTATGTGGAATTTTTAAGCAAAATGAAAGAGAAATTAACTCCATTCGAGGGACACCAGCATGTGGTATACGTAATATGTGCGTGGATTTTAGTGCCACATCGTAAAATCCATAGCCTTTTAGGGCTAAAGGAGTCTGTAGAGACAGAGGGGGGAGAGAGAGAAAAGGCCAATTGACAAACTTTTGGTCCTCGTTGTCGTCGTCTATTTTTTATGACTCTCTCCAGGAGCTATTAACGCGTTCATGGGCCTCTCCTGCATGCAGCGTCCGCTGCTGCTGCTGCCTAATTAGATTTGAGGCTGTGCGAATATGTCCTCAATGTCCTGTGGGGGGTCTGTCTGCCTGTCAAGTGTGGGACTGTTTTTTTTTTTTGGGGCCAATTGGCGACCATAAAACGTAAGCGTAATAAACTGTCTACTTTCTTTTCGGTTCAGAGGCAAAGTGAAAGCATTGCTAATGGAAATTAATGTAGTAGAAAAAAAGAACTACGCGAAAGGGAAGAAGAGGAAACAAGGACTATCAGAGGCGAGAAAAGAAAGGGCAAACGCACAGGACTGTCATTGGTAGTGAAATGGGGATAAGGGAGAACCCAAACAGTGGAGGGGACAGCCGGCCATGGCAGTCGTTGGCGATAACTAGGCATATATTCGTAAGTTACTTAATTAAGTTTCAGGTAAAGTTACGGACAAACAAGTGATGCTAGGAAAAGTAAGAGAGACAGGCAGAGTACATGGAAAGAGCAATAGAAGGAGCCAATAGAGTACCCAGGAAAAGCGAAAGAGCGAGCGAGCGGAGGAGTAGTCCCAAAGAAAAGCTTAGCGCTTAAAGAGGTTATACTCGTATAAAAGTTGGTTCCTTTTGGGCTTAATTAAAGCATTTATGAAGGGGCAAAAGTTCTCCTCTTCCAAGAGATGCTTCAATCGTTGCGCAAAGTTGTTGGCCAGGAAATTCAGTTGCTTGAAAACGATTTGTAAGCCCTAATTAAGAGTGAAAGATATTCCAAAGCTTCAGAAGTGATATGAAAGGTAAAGAAAATTCCGCCATTAGAGTAGAAGTTGGCTTGAAAAAGTACTTGTAATCATTGCAAGAATTAAATGCTTTTAGCATTAGCATTAAAAGCAATTAAATGCCAATGGGTACAGGAAGGATTTTCTATCTGAAAAACAAAAATATTTCCATCCGAATTTTTGCAAGAAACTCTACAAAAAATATCTGCCTGCTCCGTAAATCCATTTCCTTTCGGTCTGTTATCCATTTTGGAATAGCCAGAACTAAAATAATCTCCGCTCCCAACTTTAATCAACATTTCCTTGAAACAACAACAAAAGTGATTCGTTGTTTCTCTTCTCTTTCCTTTTTTGAGAGCCACTCATAGTTGCTGGTATTACCCCAACCGTAAGCCAGCCATGGCATTCCCCCACTGATATATTTACCTTTCATCGAATGCACCATAAAATCCAACAGTTTTTCCCACCCCAAAACAAAAAAAAAGAGGAAAGAAAAACAAACAGCAGACCAGCCCAGAGCAGAGCAGATGAGAGGTTGCTGCAGGGACGCGGTCCATGGAGTTGTGTGAAAACTGCTGCTGAAAAGCGACTTTCAATTAATATACGAGCATGGTGAATCGAGGGAGAAAGAGGCGTTTAAAATTCGCAGACAGTCGGCCGAGGCTTTGCTGTGGGAACCCCTTTAACAGGCAATAACGAGGGAACGAAGGCAAAAGCCACGAGGCAAACACGCACATGTCCTGTAGAGACACGTCCCCCCAATGTGGCCTTGTTCCATGGTGTCGTCCTGTGTCCTGTCGCCCTTTTTGCACAATTCTCTCATTTTTAAAAATACTTTCAGCGGAACACGCACTTGTCCCGCACGCCCCCTGGGGACTCGTAAATTGTGCAATTTCTTCATTGTTGCTAATTTATATGACAGCCAGAGTGCTCCACACAGAAAATCAGTAAAAAAAGAAGGGAGAACCAGAGAAAGGTGGGGAAGTGCAGACAGAGAGCAGGATCATCGCCGGACAAGGCGCTAATCCAAAGCAAATAATGTGAAATACCAAAAAATGTCATGTTTCATGGCCAAAAGCAAAGGCCCCAGAAGGCAGAGCTAGAGAATTAGTAAGAGATGGACGCATAGAGGAGAATAAGCCGTTGGAAAAGGAGAGCCAGAGGTGGAGAAGCAGCGAGAGAAAGAGAAAGAAAGAGAAAAAAGAAACAAAAGAAAAAGCAACCAAAAATCGAGAGGCTGGGGAAATAAACCCAAACAGCACGTAACTTTTGGTTAACCAAATGGAATATGACGGTGCTCCTGCTCCTGACCCTCCAGCGGAGAAGGGAGAGACAGTCCCCCACACGCAGCCTAGAGAGAGAGAGAGAGAGAGAGAGGGAAAGGAAGCAAATGGGAGACCTTCTCCCCAGGCGCAATTCCATCCACCGTTTGGCCTGTTGTGTTAGTTCAAATTACCTGAGAGTCCTTTTGGGCTTTTGACTCTCACAATGCTGCAGGAAGGATAAGGGAGGAGAGCGTAGAAGGGTAGACCACTGCAATTTGCTGATTCTTGGATTTGGGAATCACTGGGAATATGACATACATATGCATATAGGGTATTAAGTGGCATAAGGAACGGCTTAAAGGAACCCTTGGCCTGGCGAGCAGGAAGGACATTTGTTACAACAGGAAGAAGAGATTTAGGGAGATTTCCTTGTGGTGTTAGAGGATTGTAATTGAAGGTAAAGAAAAAAACGGTGGGAGAAAGTGTGTCTGAAAGAACGGGCAAACTATTTGGTTGCGATTTTTGGCTACCTTCCAATTAGTAGAAGTAACTCTTTCCTTGAACGTTTAATCGAATATTTTAGGAAAAATTACTGCTGTGTTCCACTTTTAAATCGTCCCTTAAAGAATACTTAAAGTTCTGTATACATTTGGGTTTAGTTTTATATTTATTTTAATATTTTTTTTTTTTTTTTTTTTTTTTTTTTTTTTTTTTTTTTTTTTTTTTTTTTTTTTTTTTTTTTTTTTTTTTTTTTTTTTTTTTTTTTTTTTTTTTTTTTTTTTTTTTTTTTTCTCTCTCTTTATATTTACAATCTGTTTTTAAACAATAAGTAAATTGTATAATTAATATTCAATTAACAGAAATAGCAGTTTTCCAATGAGCCCTGCTATTATATATAACATCTTTTTAGTTTGTTAAATTTATCTATCAGGGATATCGAGAATGTGGTATCTTTTCAGTCTTCTTACTGTTAGGCTATTGTCTAATAGACTTAAGGCTAAATTATTTTCGTGGTTGTGGAGTCTGTCGATGTATTTCTTACTAGTTTTCTTTATTTCTTCTTTAATGGTTGGAAATACATCGACAGACTCCAC
>NW_022995750.1:2091373-2496853 GCF_900245975.1 Drosophila guanche | reverse complement strand
ATCATGGCCTGGTGCTTTTTTATTGTTCAAGCATTTGATTTCTGTCACAACTTCTTCATATTTAATGCTTTTAATAGGCAAGCTCATTTGGCAGGGTGACTCAAGGAATTTTTCTACTTCAGTCTCTGTTGTATAATTATTTATATCGTTTGGCTGAAACACAGAGTGCAGATGTTGTGCAAATGCTTCCGCTTGTTCATTATTAGACCTACACCAAGTTTCGTTGTTTTTGCGAATATTTATGTTTCTTTTAGCTGGTTTCTTAAGGTATTTAGTCGCCCTCCATAGGTTGTATTCATTGTTGCTTGAATTAGGGTCTAAGTTTCTCAGATACGCAGCTAGAGATTCATTGCGTAAGTTCGACAGCAGTTGTCTAAGCTCAGATGCAGCCTTGTTGTATAATCTTTTGTCAGCAGGGTATTAATATTTAATATTATTTAATATTTAATATTATTATAATATTTAAATTCGCTTTAAATCCCTTAAAGTTACTCTCCCTAAATTCCTCGACTGTTTAACCTTGAAAGTGTCTGTCTTTTTCGCCATCTCACTCTAACCACAATTACTACTGTCCTGAATCACAATTACAATGCTTAACCACAGAAACACAGAGGAAGAAAGAGTACTGTTGGTGAACAGTTACCACCACGTGCTCCTGGCTCGTACTCGTACGAGAACATGAACCTAATTACCAAGTTTCCAAATCTAATAACTTTATGGCTCTCTGTCTGCCTGTGTGTCTGTCTGTGGCTTTCGCTGGCAAGTTGCTGCTGCTGCTGCTACGCTTTCGGACACAATCCGCTTAAGTCGTCCCACCGAAATTTGTGTGTGAATTAAGAGATTGAGATCCCCCTTCCCCTCCTTGCAGCTCATGTGCAAGGAAAAAGATGAAAACTCATTTAGACATTACAGACCCTCTGTAGCTTTCCCTCCTAATCCTGGCCCAAAAAAACTTTGTTGCATTATTTCAAGCCAAGTTTTGAAATAAAAATGAGGCAAAAAATTATACTTTTCGGTGAGTGGCAAGCTCCATGGAGTATCTATAGGATACACGGAGAGCAGGAGCCAGAGCATAAAATGACTTACAGTAGAGGTAGAAGAGGCATCCAGTCAGGACCACATTGTATGAGGTGCTGGATGGATATTTTTGCATGGAAGCCGAAAAGTTGAAAGAATATTTAGTGTTCTGGCCATAAACTGAACAATTTGCTGTCAAATTATGCCTTTGAAAGGCAAGGAAAGACACGGCACGGCACGGTACGGCACAACTTTGTACAGAGAGGGGCATAGCGGGTGCGCAGTGTCGTAAAAAGCGCATGAAACTGTGGCAACACTTGAAGAAGAGAAGAGAGTATATGCAACATTTTTGGGCATTTTTATGGCGAAACGGCAGCAACGGAAATGAGACGACGATGAGGATGAGCACGGAGGACTGGACAGCAAGTGAGGCAAGGAGGATAGGCACTCTGCAGGCTATTTATTGAACAACAAAGGGGCAGGAGCAGTGTATGAGGCAAGAAGCACGAGGCAGCGTTTCTATGCACTTAACATGTGTGAAAAATGCGTTCAAGGCAAAAAAACAAAATCGAAAGGAAAGGCAGAGGCGAGTAGGAGGCCAGGTATTAGGTTCGTTCTTTCTTGGCTCTTAGTTTCCCACAAACAAACACACACTGTCTTTTTATGTGTTTGTGGGTATGTTTTCCATTTTCCCATTCTATTTTCCGCTTCGTTGTGTTGTTTCGCCTGGCAAATTGCCATAGAGCAAACACGAACAAAAAAACTAAAAACAGAAACAGTTTTCAAGCCCCACAAAATATGCAGCACACAAAATTCGAGCATACCATGCACTGCGTATATGTGTGTGTGTGTGTGTGCGTGTGTGTAAGTGTGTGGTGCATTAGTGTGGTGTGCATGCGTGCGGCATGCCCCACAAACCATGTTAAAATGTGGCGCATTGCATTTTCTTGCTGCACACTCTTCCACATCGGCTTGGCTGGCGATTGGATGGGAAACTTTTTCGGCTTTGAATTAAACAACGCACGTACTTCACACCTTGCCCCAACAACTGTGGCACATACACACTTTATGTGTGGGTTTGCAGGTGGCATAGGAAACCACTACCTTGAGGCTAAACGAAACGCGTTTACCCATATGAGTGACGACTGACAATTGTGTGTGAATGAACTTAACCGACTGAAGTGGATTGGATGGATGACTGCCTCGTTGGCTCCTAGCTGCTGCCAGCTGAATCCTGACGGGAAATGAGTGATAATTCTGATGCACATGAGATGAGTGTTTGCGATTCTGAATAGTAATCTTCATGGTGCATGAAAACTGCAAATAATTTCCTCATGCGAGAAAGCAATTTAAATTCCATTTACTCGAAACGTTTTCCACCTTGATGGCCTGTCGGTATTACAGCTCAGCTGCTAAAATTCATTTTTCTTTTTATGCCAATTATTATTTGAGGAAAGTATTAGGTAATGCAGTGCACGGTCTCCAGCCAACTGCACCACATACTAACCACATACTGTGGCTATATTTCCCATCGAAATGGAGACACGTTCGTCAAAGCTCAAAGGCTCTTTTGAGACACTTAATTCCTCAAGTACACCATACCCTTTGTATACCCTTTGTAATCGAATATCTCCTGGTCAATCTATTTGCACCTTTACGCTTAACCCCCGGCAGTGCCAATTGCTTTAAAATAGTTAAACTATTTTTCTATTGTATTTGCCAAACACTTTAACTGCGAAGTTTTCAAGTGTAGCTAGTCTTCAGGCTACTTAACAGCCACAACCTGTAAATTGCAATCACACAGACACACAAACCACACACACACACACATGCACACAAGCAGCATCTAACGGTGACTGCCTTGTGTCGCCTTTTATTTGTAGTTTTGTGGGTGTGGCAATGCAGGGTGCTCGATACGATGTGAGTGAAGTGGAAAGAAATCGAAGCGAAGGTAAACTCAGCTCTCATCCCACTTTCCGTCCCAATACTTTTCCTTCGAGTCACGCACAACTTTCACTGATTGTTTAGACTGGCAACGCGCATTGCGCTCCTCTTCGCGTCTCCTAAGTATGCAACAAATTGTTGTTGCTGCTGCTGTAAAACGTCGCCCTCCGCACCGCCGAAACCCTAAACCTCTCCGCCCTAAGTCACAGTTCTCGAAGAGTTTTCCCCCGCTTGTGTTCTGCTTTTTTTTTGGCACTTGACTTGACGTGGGGTTACCCCTGTTTTTCACCTTCTGCTTAACTTGTTTTAGTTTCCACAAAACTGGGGCTGCCGTGAGTGCACTGCAGTGGGAGACGGTTAAGGGTTAAGGAGTGGCTGGTGGCTGGTGGCAGGGGTGACGTGGTAAGCCTTTAACGTGACGCGTTTCCGGAGTGTTCTTGCCGTTGTTGTTCCAATGTTGACAATGTGTAAGTGCTTGTTCCGGAGGAGGAAGGCCTCCACGATTTTTTGCTTCATTAAGTTCTGCGTTTTCATTACTGTGTGGCCAAACACGCAGCAGCAGTGGCAACATATCCCCCTCTCCCTGTGTCTTTAGTTCTTGGTGTCAGTTTTGGAGTTTTCTACCTCATGCTTTTCCACTGTTTTGTGACCTTTCTTTTCCTTAAAATTTGCCACTATTCTGCCTCGTGTTTGTGTTTATTTAAGACAACATTAATGTCCGTCTTGATCCTTGGTGGCGAAAAGTTTCCTCCTCATTCACATTCGCTTATTTTGCTCAGTGAACACTAGAGCCACCCATCCACATAGCTTTTTTCCTCTCCACATTTGTGCTCTGCATTGTTCCCTACGTTTCAGCACTTTTCGCACTTTTTTAAATAGATTTTTCCGGTATTTGAGTTTTGTATTTTAGGAAATTAAACGAGGCCCCGAGCCCCAGCTATTCTTCAATGTCTAGACGCTGACGAGAAATAAGAGAAAAAGGGAAAACTCTGCCGCGGTATTAGTTCATGTCTATGTGTGTGTGTGTGTGTGTGTGTGTGTGTGCGCTTCCTAATTTCCGTTATCGCTTTCGGCCAGAAAATTTGCTTTTCGCTTTTATGGTGTGTATTTTATTTCAACATAAATCTAAAAACCTTTTCCTTTTGTTTCCCTTCCGATATCTGATGTCTGCCCTGAAGGGTCTGCCACCACACTGCCGCCCCACTTTGAATACCATAACTGTTTAAATTTATAGACCAAAGGAGTGTGTGTGTGTGCTTGTGTGGGTGTTGGGCGATATTTTAATTAGTTTTTACCCAAAAAATAATGACCTTTTCGCTTTATCTATAAATTATGATTGCCCAGCACACAGCAAGCGAGAACACCTCCCGTATTCCACCGAAAAATTTGATTCCCCCTCGGCAATATTTGATCTCCCCTTGGGTGTTCGAATTTCTTTCCCTGCCACAGCACACCCACCCCCAAGTGAAAAGCAAATTGAAACCTCAACACCCACCCCTCTGCTGCTCGCTGGAAAAACAAATTTGTATTTTCCTTTATTGGAAAAACGAGCAACCCCCAGGAAAAAGATGTGAAGGCAAAAATCACCTCAACAAATTTTGATTAATGCATTTCAATAATAATTTGTGCCATTTTCCTCTCGGGGTGAAATAGAGATTCCTCGTTTCATTTCTCTCGTGAATTCGTTTCACATTTGCAACATTTGCACTCTAATGGTTTCATTTCAATGTGTCTCGGAGCCATGGAGCCACGGGGCACGTGGAATGAATTGCAATCTGCTGGCGCTGCCACCCCTTTGTTGCAGGCGCAACTGCTGCCGCTATTCGTATAATTTGTTATAGAGTTACTTGCGATTTCCTATCAGGGTAAAAGTTTTTCAATCATTGCAGATTGAATAGAGGAAAATGCACATGAAAGAATGCGAGGGTTAAACCAGGAACTATAAAGCTCTTGAGTGGATTTTTTGTTGTTGTATATATTGCACATCCACACCCCACCATCCCTCTCTCTTCGAGCCCTTTCATCATTAATTGTTTGCCCTGGCAGTCTTTTGTTTAAAAAGTTTTTTAGCTTCTCCCAACAATTACATTATTTCCCCTGCTGCTTCTCTACCTCCTCCTCTTGCATAAGTTTTAAGTAATTTAACTTCTGGCGAGCTTTTGCAATCCTACCTCCCTCCCTCCCATCGACTGCTCCCCGGAAACACAAAGAACTTGCCAAAAAGATTTTATGCAAATTTTTGCTTTTGAATTATTTTTTAAGCGTTTAAAAATTGTTCTGGCTGCCAAAAACTATTGCAAAATTTTGCAAAAGTTCATTCAAGCGTGAATTGATTTTCGTGCGAATAATAGACAAAGCGAAAAGTGTGAAAATGTATAATTTAAATATTAGAAAACATTTCTCAAATAAAGCAGTCTTGGGGTGAGGTACTCTTTTCCACTCGTATTTCTGTTCCACTTTTCATCTTCCATTTGGGGTAGAAAAACTTATCCAAGTTCTCTTTCAGCTCTTTGGAAATCTCTTTCAGTCCTTGAGACCCCATTAGTATTTCCATAAATTCCTAGAAATAAAAGCAGAACTACGCATATAAAATTATATTGAGGCAAAAGCCCACTCAGACGACGACGACTCGTAAAGTGCCAAAGGCTGGAGGCGGACACCCTCCCACACTTGTGTTTTATGGGGGTAACCCTTGCACTCACCCACCCCCACCCCCACACACATCCTGTATTTATGATTATTGTTATTGTACTACAGGTACAATCTATATATATATAGAGCAAAATATGTTCATACATATATCCTGCCTGCATGACGCCATCTTGCGTGCACCTGATGTTGTTTTTCCGGCTGTCGGAGTCAATTTGTGTCAGCCAATGGGTCGGAGTGGGGCGGTGCAGGGCGCCACCATAAAAATAGTTGCCGAAGCCAGAGAGGCAGAAACGTGTTAGATTATTCGTTGAGAGAGTTTTGCAGCTGGCTGAGGGGGTTGCGGGGAAGTGCATTTATTTTAAGTTCAATCATAGACTGGCAAATCGTGATACAGAATAAGGAAGTTCTGTAGATAAAATATTGATGGGGTAAAGCGGGTTGCCTTCCGCTGCAGCCGGTCGCTGGAGGGGGAACGCATTTTTCTGCTGCGGAAATGATTTGCTAAAATTCTTGCACCGGTATTTCTGAGGAGTTATTTTATTCAAAGTATTCATATTTTTGTAGTACATTTTTATTTTTTCACCTGACTTTCTTCTGCCTATCTTCTTTAGTGCTTTCCGCCTTTCTTCTACTTTTCATTTACCGTTCAGCTCGTTTTCTTCCATATTTTCGCCACACACCTGTCAGGCAATAGGAATTGCTCAGACATTGAGGTGCAATAAAAGCTCTCTGCCGCCTGCTCAGAACTATGCAGCATGTCTTGGATGCTTCCACCCCATATGGAATTTCCAGAATGTGTGTGTATGCATGCGTGTGTAAAGGAGAAGACAATGCATTGCTTTTCAGGGTATTCCTTTAATGAATACAAACTGCAGAGAGAGAAACGGATAGTCTAAACCAATTACCAAGGCTCAAAATCTTCCAGAAACAGAAAACAAACACAAGAAGGTAACACGAGTGTGCACAGACAGACACAGTGAAGGATGGAGTGGCAGGGGAAAACCTAATTTCAATCACTTTGTGCCCCTAACAAGCGACAGATTGCCAACCTAACGAATCAATTTGATTTCCCAAAGAGAAAGACAAAAGAAAACCCGACGACAAACGGCAGCAAATTTCGCATTTCATTACAAAACTAAAGGCAGTAAGCGGAGATGTGGGATATTTGGCAACAGATGCGGGCTTAAGGGGTTTAAGGGGCTGGTCACAGCTTGCACTAAATCGATTTGTTGCAAGTTGCAAGCAGCGTAAAACGAGCAGGCGTGATGAGAGGAGGAGCAGAGGGAGCAGAAGGAGGCGAAGTGGCATCATTACTCAAGCAAATGGGGTCATCATCAACAACCCAGAGTCGATGCACAAGGGTCAGGAGCCCCAAATCCGAAACAGCCAGACAACAAGTGCAATCAATTTTCGGGGTAAAAGGCAATGCGAATGCATTTCCTCACTTATTCATCCTCAATCGCCACAATCCCCCAATCTCTTTTCGCTCTCATTCCGTGACCCATGGCCTGATGCCGGCAATTGAAATGCAAAAATATTTGGAAATTTCTTTGGATCCTGCCACTACCAGAAGGAGTGAAGTGAATGCGGTGGAAGTGCAACATTCTTGCGGCTAATGAGCATATCCTGTGTGCCCCAACCACCCATCTCCCAGCAATTATAATGCACTCCCTTTAAGTGCTCATCGATTGGAAGGAGATGAGATATTTTCATGATTGATCGATTCCGCTGAGCGCCAGTCGCTTTCCCCTTTCTGTCTACTGGATTGTGGTGCATTCTTTTGATGGCTTTGCTTACTATCGAAAAGGAATACAGTTCTCGGATTGGATGCGATCTTATTCCTCTCAAATGCAAACATTGCCTGCCATTTCCACTCCCATTTACCGACCTTTTTCCAGCCACCGGAAAAAAAATTGGTTGATAGTCCAAAAGCCAATAAATTCCGCTTGCTGTGACTGTGTCCTCTGCTCCTCTGTATGTTCTGAATGTTTGCTAAAGGACAACGAAGGTAGCATGCAGGTGCAGAAGGTCGGCTGGATTGGAAGACTGGAAAATGGCCAAGGCGGCCTTTTATTTTCCCTCCCTCCCTCTCTCTCTTTCCCCTCTCTGGCAATGCAAATGTAGCTCCAGTTTATTCGTCGCTGAATTTCCCACAAAATAAAGAATTGGCTTTATAAATGGAGCGAGTTTTTTATGTACTCTTTTGACTGCATTCTCTGCGGCAAGTGATTCATCAAATGCTACACTTGCCATATATTACAGATGTATATTTTGGCCGAGACAGCAGAACTGACTGCTCGCCACTGTCGTTTGTTTGCTCGAATGACAGAGTTGCTTCTGATTCTTTTTACTTTTTTGTTGCGAGTAAACATTCCCCAAACCCATTTGTGAGTCAAATCTCATTCGCTGTCGGCGTGCATTGGCATTCTGTTGCAAATGGGAAATGGTTGGGAAATTATCAATTCATTTGGAATATTAATTTTCCAAAGGCCATCATTTAAATGGACAATGCTCGTTGATGTATTGTCAGTACTCCACATGGGTTGGGCCATTAAATGCGAGAGTAACATTTCATACGTGAACCAATTCAATGGACATCAATTAATATGAAAACACATTTGTTCCTGTCGCCTGTCCTGTCCGCTGCTGTCGCTTGGTTTTCTCTCCTGCTGTCAATGTCATTTATATTTCACAGCCACACGCATGCCACACGCTTTGCTGCATAAATTAATATCAAATTACTCGGGTCGGTGGGGGAGGGGGCTGTAGGTTTTTTTTACAATTAATTTTCAACAATAATATGTGGAGAAAAAAATTCAATATACCGCATTCATTAAAAAGAATTTTCACATCAGCAAATGAATCGGTAATCAGGGGGCGGTAAACGGAGGTAAATCAATAAAAATAAAAATTAATAACAAATACAGCAGCAGAAAAATGAAAGCATTTTAAACATGCAGTGTCCCTCAAACTGGAAATAAAGCAGTTCTTCTAAAACTGAGGAATCGAGCTGAAAGTGTAAGCTGCATTTATGTAAAATGCCAACTGCCAATAGATTTTATATAATTAGGTTACGATAATTTACACTCCCAAACTGTGATGAAGGAATTCTGTAAAAATGCAAACAGGACAAATTAAACGCAAATCACACGCACAACTGCTCGAAAGCTGTAGTCGTCTACGTGAATGTCAAACTGCGCAGAAAGAACTGTTGAGGTCCGAGAACAGTCAGTGTTTTAAAACTGTAGTGAAAGCAGTCACCATAAAACTGCTGGTCAAGAGACTTCAAAATCGGAATGAATTCTTATTGAAATCCGAAACTATCGCAACATCTTCATCATCGTCTTCATCCTCCATATCCTCGCATCTATCCACACCATATCCATTAGGAAGGGATATTTGCAGAGTCCAGAGGACACGCTTGTTTGTTGTCCGACTCCTTTGGGGTATGTCCTAAGTGCAGTCACTCTTATCCTTCGGCTTTGGTCTAGCAGCAACCCTCGTAAGATGAAGATTTGCAAAAAAAGAGATATGTGTGTATTACTCCCCCAATTGCCATAAAAACAGGGAGAGGAGTACTCGTGCCGAGCAGGGCTCTCGAAAAGGTCACAAATTTACAACAGCTGATCCTCTGGGTTTATTAAATTTTCTCTGCTGTCTGATGTGTGTGCGTGTGCCAGCCTCGGGGGACAGTTCTTGCAGGGTTGTGGGCCTTTTACCTGATTGGAAGACCAGAAAAAGGACGACCACCGCCCCACAGTCATGGTTGATGGTCGTCGTCTCAATCTCTAGCTCTCCCATGGAAACAATTATGTATTTTGGATGTCTAAGATATTTCCATTTCCTTCTTCGCTGAGGGTAGGATTTTCACCCTCAGGCTGCACCTTTGCGGAAAGCAGGGGGAAAACAGTTTTGTTTATTCTGCCATAAAAGTAGCCCCGGGTTACAGGCTGCATGATGGGACTTTAACCTATGGATGGATATGTTTAACCAAATGAAAAATATGCAAAAGAACGAATCCATAAATATGCAATGCAAAGTGCGTGTGTGCCCTCGAATGAGCATAACCTTTGGTTGGTCTTTTACTCCTGTAAATTTACCTTTACACCCGTTTCGCTCTCAATTGTTGTTTGGCACAAATTGTCGCCATTTTCTATAAATATTTCAACAAAAGCCGAGCAGAGAGAAAACTTACAAAAAAGGTACAGAAAAACCAGAAAAACATTTTCCCTTTTATGGCATCGTTGTGCTGATGAGGGCAACAGAAGCAGAAACAAACGAAAAGGGGCCACGCAACACAACACACACAGGAATCCAATATACATATGCAAATGGCAGCACTGGGTGGTCTCCTCGACAAATGATTGGACAACACTGTGGAGCAAAGTCCAACTGCGAGGTGTGTGGGTACTCCCAAAGAGTGGTCTCTCTCCTCCGGCAGTGCTCTGGGGATCAGAAGTGGAAGTACTTTGGAATATGTTAAGGGATCGTATGTTAAAAGGGGGAGAATACTCCCTGGAGTAAAGTGATGGATGGCACAAATAATGAGAATTTACCAGCAGCAACTTACAGCAGTGCTCATCGGTCGATGATAAAAAAACGCTTACAGTGATTTATCCAATATGAAAATGCTACCGAAATCCACAAAGAAAATATGGAAAATCATAGAATCAATATACACATAATTCCCTGCCATTAAATCTTTAAATACTCGCTTCACAATGCACCGGCATATTTTTTATGACTGTTAAATTATTTGTATTATTTTTAACCCGTTTGGAGATTGGCAGTGCCTGTGGGGAGCATGGTACTTCCCGCTGTCGCCTTTCGCTGCTGTTGACACCTTTTTTACACACAGCTTTTCCTGTGTGACAGTTTACAGCTTTCCCACAGCCTCTGTGCGCTTTCACGGCATTCACTTGGGGGGCGCCCCCGAGAGAGAGCGAGGCCTTTCACCTGCACGTGTCACAGGCGTTAACAGTGTGTAATATTTTCCTTTTGGGTAGCCAAGGAATCATCGTGCAAGTACGAGAACGAGTACTTTTACCTCTTTTCCAGCGACTTCCCATCCGCCCACTTAATTGAAAATCCAAACTGCATTTCCCGTAACAGCAGCTTGAGAGACGGGGCGAAAAACGCTTTCCCCTGAGTGGGGGCTAAATTAATTAGCAGCTAATTAAATGGTGCACATATTTATATACGACGAGTAGGGTCGCCGTCGTTGTTTCTTCCTGTCTGGCTGCCACCTGGAGGATCCTCCTGCCCGGGGCGGTGGGTTCTGCAATCCCTTCATTTGCGGTGTTTAAAAATTAAGCATTTTCATTGGCAATTGAGCGCGGGGCTTATTTCCCTTTTTTTATATTCTATAAGTAAACCGCATTCAAGTCACTTGGCCACATGGGTTCCAAGGGTGCCTAACTAATACTTCCCCGATTTCGCCCCCTCTTTTAGCCATTTATCAGAGACGCCACCATCCGCTGGCTGCATCCACGAGTTGATTAATTAAATTGTTGACAATTTTAAAAGCTACCCCATGGTGGAAGAGAGGGCATTATTCACAGCTTAACATGTCGCTCTCTAGCTCCCCACGCTCACCCTCTCTTTCGCGTTTTTTCACACCAGCATAGAGCTCCCCTTCTTTTCTTCCTTGTCGCTCTCCCTCGGTCTCTCTCTGTTTGTTTGCTTTGTGGTTTTATTGCTTTCCATCTCCATCCATCGTCCATCGTCTGTCGTCGGTGACAAATGCAGTAGAAAATTAGCTAGCTCCTGCGGTTTGCTGCGGATAAAAACAGAATACAATGGAGAGCATACGAGGGAGAATTCAATAAACAACTTTGGTTATTAGAAAATGTAATCAGGCGAGTCCTCTGTATATGAGTGCCCTCTTCGTTGGGGAATCAACCATATGCTTTCTATGTCACTCATTTACTTTGATGAGTCTCCAATGGCCTGCAAAAGTTAATATTCTGGCGCATAAAACTAGGACCTCTCCTCTCTATTACCCACACTTGCCATTAATTTATCTACGTGCAGTGCTGTGGCACTTAAATTTGATTGGAGACAGGAGCAGCAGGCGGCGGCAGGAGCCTTCAGAGCAGCAGGACAGTGTCGTTCCATAAGTCAATTTTAATTGAAACCGCAACAAAACAATTAAAACTAAGCCCATGGCCAGTCCTAACCACACGTGAAGGTTTAGCGTTGTTGATACCCTCTAAAGGAGGGTATTATGAAATATAACTTGGGACGATTCTAAGTTATTTATGTATTTTTGATCAGAAATAAAATAAATGGGAACTTCTGTGAAATATTTTGTAGGATCAATTCTGTTGATATTTTTACAGATATATCTCCAAAGTTTGATCATTATATTTAATGGGTAACTGTGGCTTCGATTACGGATGCCCATAGTTTCCACTAGAGTATCCATAGCCTCGCCTGTTGTAGACAGGGCCTTCTTTCTGTTTCCCGTTTTATGATGATACCCTTAGGGTGCGCTCTCCCCACTGCGTGTTGGAAGAGAGCAAGAGTGCGAGGGAGCGAGCGAACGAGAGTGCAGGAGAGCGAGGTATTAATTTAACTTTTTCCACCAAACTCAATTAAAATGTTGGACAAAAATTGCATATGCATGGCAGCAGGCGGAAAGTAAACAAATCTATTCAAGTGTCTGTGTATCTGTGTGCGTGCGCGTATATCTGTGTGTGTGTGTGTGTGTGCTGCATAAATTAATAAACTTGATAGAGATGGAGAGCGGTGTAGTGGGTGAAGGGAGGAAGAGGGATCCCTACCGGATGAGGCACTCCACGAGCAGCATAAAAACTAAACGAGCTTTGTGGACTGAGAGGGGAGCCACACGTACGTACGCAGGGGAGCAGTTGGAGACAGGAAGCTGCTGGGAGAGAAAGAGAGATGGAAAGAGTCTGAGGTAAAGCGGATGTTAGTGGCATAGAAAGAGAGGCAGAGAGAGAGAGGGAGCCGGAATGATACAAAGAGAAAGGTTGAGAGGAGTGGCAGCAATTAAAATTTTAGTAGTTGCCCAGCCGCGTGGCATGAATGTTGGGAGGAACGGGGGGTAGGTGGCCCAACCATGTAGAGGCTGGTGTCAACACGTATGCCTCCGCTACGCTCGAGTCGCATCCTATTCATGACAAACACATGCCAAACACACACACACAGAAAGATAGAGAGGAAATGAGAAGAGGGAGAGCCGCTTCCGGTGTTGCCAAATCGACGGCGACATCCTGCTTCTGCTGCTGTTGCTGTTGTGGCGGGGGCAGGCATAAATAAATTGTGTGTTGCATACTTTTATGCGTTTACCTGAAGACCCACTGGCACACGGGACTCCTCTTTCCAAGGTATGTTAGAGGGGAAAGGTGAGCCATGTGCCTGTAGTCCCCGAATCTCGAATGATGTTTGCAAAGCACTTAATGATGCGTTCATATTTACATACGTATGGAGTCCTTTGTATTACGATGGGCCCCTGTTTATGTCCAGAGAGCAGCAATACACTTGCAATTAAGCAGCAGTCATGTGCAAGTTTTTGGCAGTGAAAGGTCTCCAATTTTCGACTGTCAACACCACAGATACGGGTACTCCTCCTCCTGCCATCTGCCTTTCAGTCTGCTGCCTGCTGCCGACAAGTGCATGGAATTTTTAAGCAGTTTCCCAAACTATTTACTATGTATGTACATATGTAGTGTGCACAATGTGCGAGAGGAAGCCAGCAATATGCAGCCATAGAATGTATGCCAAAGGATAACCATTAAAATTGGAGAATCCTTGGCCCGGCAACAAGATTTAAATTCTATGGGATGGCCATACATAACTAATGCTGTCAGCATAATGGTTATTGTAATTACAAAATGTTTCTGGCCTTTTGTGTGTGCAGCCTTTAAATTACAATTTGCTAAAGAATTTCCTGGAAACAATGAAATTCAATTAACAAAATGTACAAACAATTTTTGGCCAAACATGTGGCACAGCGGGTGAGAGAGAGGGAAATAATTATGCATACATTTTCCAAATAAATATGAACATTTTAATTGGAATGACACGCACAGAATCGATGTAGTTTTATGTGGTAATACAATTTTAGTGTTGCTCCTAGCGATCTATCTCGCCAAAGACTATATCGAGGGAACCAATAATGGCCACCACATCGGCCAGCAGATGAGTGGGCGCCAGTTTGGCCATCAGTGCCAGATGAGCATAGGATGCCGGACGTATCTTGCAGCGATAGGGACGTGTAGAGCCATCGGACACCAGATAGACACCAAACTCGCCCTTGGGCGACTCCACGGCGGTGTAGGTTTGTCCGGGCGGCACGAAAATGCCCTGGGAAAAGTGCTTAAAATGGTGGATGAGATCCTCCATTCCTGTCTTCATGTTAACACGCTGCGGTGGGGTGATTTTGCGATCATCCACCTTGATCTCGCCCGGGGGCATGCACTCGATGCACTGCAGGATGATGTCCAGCGACTCCCGCATCTCACGCATGCGGACGAGATACCGATCGTAGCAGTCCCCATTGGAGCCCACAACGACATTAAAGTCCACCTCGTCGTAGGCATCGTAGGGCTGCTGCTTGCGCAGATCCCACTTGATGCCACAGGCCCGGAGCACAGGGCCCGTGCAGCCATAATTGAGTGCATCGTGTGCCGTGATGCGTCCAATGCCGATGTTGCGCATGCGCCAGATGCGATTATCTGTGATAAGATCCTCTACCTCGTCCAGACGATCGCTGAAGTGATTAATGAAGTAATACAGATCCTCGCAGAAGCCCAATGGGATGTCGCAGGCCACACCACCCGGACGAATGTAAGCCGCATGCAAACGGGCCCCCGAGGCACGTTCCGAGAACTCGTAGAGCTTTTCGCGTTCCTCGAACAGCCAGAAGAGTGGTGTAATGCCACCACAATCCAAGATCGAAGAGGATATGGCCATTGTGTGATTGGTCAGACGCATTATCTCCGCGAACATTGTGCGAATAAATCGTGCACGACGTGGCACCTCGATGTTCAGGAGTTTCTCCACGGCCAGGGCGTAGGCCTGCTCGTTGGCCATGCAAGAGACATAGTCCAGGCGATCAAAGTACGGCAAGGCCTGCAAATAAGTCTTGTACTCGATCAACTTCTCAGTGCCGCGATGCAGCAGTCCAATGTGCGGATCCGCCGAGAGCACCGTCTCATTGTCCAGCTCCAGGATCATTCGCAGCACGCCATGGGCCGCCGGATGGGCGGGCCCAAAGTTGATGAACTTTGTGCGAAATGTGCGATCCACTGGCGGGGGCTTCTTACCCGTGGCGCTGGGTCGCTGCTGCCACTGGTCCCCGGTGGGGTACATGACCACACTGGCAGATTCCTTGAGAAACTCCGGATCCGGATACCAGTGGTGTGTGCCGCGTGGCTCGTAGTTGGGCCCTGGCTTGTAACCAAAATTATCCTCACACTGTTTGGGTTCTCCTTTGGGGCTTTCTTCTGCTTTAGCTGTGGGTATTTTCTACAGAGTTTACTCGACTTTTGAGTAGGGTTTAGCACTTACTGTCTTTATTCACTGAGAAAAAACGTGACTTGCCCAGAAATTGTGAGCCAAAATTTGGCTTTAGATTTTTCATATTTAAAAACCTTTGACTCAAGCGTTTCTTGATGGCCAGAAAGCGTGTAATTTCTTTGGGTGTAAAGAGATTGTGAGCCAAACGACGAAAGTGCTCCATTTTCAGATCTTTAAAGCAGAAAACTTTTAAAACTTTTTACTTTGTTCAACAGATAAATGAATAAAGAATGAAATTACCTTAAGTTTTAATGATGTTTGTGCAAAATGCTACTCTGTTTGCATATTTATCTCCAATTTCGAGTACAATTTCCCGCTCGTTTGTTTTCTTTTGTCAGATCTTCGAGGATCATTATCACTTTGCACATCACAAGGTCTCGAAGCGTTCCCTCTCACCTGCCACACATCACCAGACGCGTCTCGACGACGATGAGCGCGTGCATTGGGCCAAACAGCAAAGAGCCAAGTCCCGCGCCAAGCGAGATTTCATAAGGATGCGACCCTCCAGGACCTCATCGCGTGCCATGTCACAGGTGGATGCCATGCCCTTTGACGATGCCAAATGGCCGCAAATGTGGTACTTGGTAAGAGATCAAAAAAGATTCTATAAAATAGCAGATTTAATGACTTTTCTTTAATCCTAGAATCGCGGTGGTGGCCTCGACATGAATGTGATACCCGCCTGGAAGCAGGGAATAACCGGCAAGGGTGTGGTTGTCACCATTCTAGACGATGGCCTCGAATCGGATCATCCAGATATCGAAGAGAATTATGTAAGTGGGCAGAAAACTAACCATAAAGGGAATCTAATTCGAACTTTCTGCATTCCCTAAAGGATCGCAAAGCCTCGTATGATGTGAACAGCCACGACGATGATCCGATGCCGCACTACGACATGACGGACTCAAATCGACATGGCACAAGATGTGCGGGAGAGGTGGCTGCCACGGCGAACAACTCGTTTTGTGCGGTGGGCATTGCGTATGGGGCAAGCGTGGGCGGGGTGCGGATGCTGGACGGTGATGTGACCGATGCTGTGGAGGCGCGTTCGCTCTCGCTCAATCCGCAGCACATTGACATATACAGCGCCTCGTGGGGACCGGACGACGATGGCAAGACGGTCGACGGACCCGGCGAACTGGCCTCGCGCGCCTTCATCGAGGGCACCACCAAGGGCCGTGGCGGCAAGGGCAGCATCTTCATTTGGGCCTCGGGCAACGGTGGCCGGGAGCAGGATAACTGCAACTGCGATGGCTACACGAACTCCATTTGGACGCTGTCCATCTCGAGTGCCACCGAGGAGGGCCATGTGCCGTGGTACTCGGAGAAGTGCGGCTCCACCCTGGCCACCACCTACAGCAGCGGCGGGCAGGGCGAGAAGCAGGTGGTCACCACAGACTTGCATCACTCGTGCACCGTCTCGCACACGGGCACCTCCGCATCGGCCCCGCTCGCCGCCGGCATTGCCGCATTGGTGTTGCAATCAAATCAGAACCTCACGTGGCGCGACCTTCAGCACATTGTGGTGCGCACCGCAAAGCCGGCGAACCTCAAGGACCCCAACTGGTCGCGTAATGGCGTCGGCCGCAGGGTCAGCCACTCCTTTGGCTATGGCCTAATGGATGCCGCCGAGATGGTGCGCGTTGCACGCGCCTGGAAAACAGTGCCCGAGCAGCAACGCTGCGAAATCAATGCCCCACATGTGGACAAGTAAGTGACGCTAAATTTCAGGAGTCTGTCCCCCTCTCTTTGGTGTATTAAATATGAGATTATTTTGCTCGTTTAGGGTCATTCCACCACGCACACACATCACTCTCCAGCTGACTGTCGAACACTGCCGCTCTGTGAACTACTTGGAGCATGTTCAGGCGAAGATTACGCTAACATCCCAGCGAAGAGGCGACATCCAGCTGTATTTGCGGTCGCCAGCCAACACCAGTGTGACGTTGCTAACGCCACGGTAAGGGTTTCCCTTTGTCCTGGCAAAAATCTGTTGCCCCCCTACTAATGTTCGTCTCTCATCCATCCCTCCAGTGTCCATGACAACTCCCGCAGTGGCTTCAATCAGTGGCCCTTCATGTCGGTGCATACCTGGGGCGAATCTCCGCGTGGCAACTGGCAGCTGGAGATACACAATGAGGGTCGCTATATGGGTATGTACAGAAGGAACAGAGTGTGTGTGGTGTGTCCTCTTATTAGATACTTATGCTTAACAACGAAACATTTTACATGCTGCGCGGCTTTTGTGGAACTCATTCCCTTGCACCAACATCCCACACATCCACACACAGGCCATGCTCTGCTCAGAGAGTGGTCTCTGATCTTCTACGGCACCACACTGACCATCGATCCCAATGATCCCATTTCGGTGCCGCGTCCAAATAGTGCAGAGGCCACCACGCCCAATACCAGCAGCAGCAGTGGCACCACCAGCAATCTCCATCAGGTCTACTCACCGCAGTACCCACGGATATCGCCGAATAACTTTGGCAACCCGCCATCGAGTGGGGCGAAGCTGCCGCTGGGTGGGAAATCAACGCCGAATAAGTCCAGCTTTGTGACGAATAATCCTCTGATGAATTCGGGGCCAATTAAGCAGGGTTATCAGCAGATCTCAGCCACGTATGGTGTGATTCTTGGAAAGAACAATCACAACAACAACAACAGCAGAGGGAACAGCCAGAATAATAATCAGAAGTCGAACAACAAGGCAAACAAGCAAAAAGGCGGGGAGAGTGGCAGCAACAAGGAGCGCAATGGCAAGAATAACAATGCAGGAGGCAACCGAAAGGAGCAGACCACACAGAGCACCACTGCAGCCAGCAGCACCACCAACAGAAACAAATACTATCGCATTTCCCAGCAGCAACAGCAGCAACAGCAGCAGCAGGGGAAGGCCAACAAGCAGGATAGGAATGGAGTGCAGACACAACGACCCAAGGCCAATTCGGGAGAGAAATCCTCCTCCTACGAGGACAAGGGCCGCAAGGTTGTTGGGGAGATCAATTCCAGTGGCAGTGGGGGACGCAACTTCTCCGCCGCCTCGCAGAACCTGCCAGTCAAAGCAACCAAACAGGTCAAGGGACAGGACACCGACTCGCGTATACCCAAACTCTTTGAGCGATACGAGAAGATACAGGCGATATTCCCCGAACTAGAGCCCTACGAGAGCAGTGCACCCAAGGCCAAGTCAAACAACAACAACAACCAACCACGGAAGCAGGGCAAGCAGTTCGAGGTGGACATGTTCAAGCCCACAACGGGGGGAAACAGTCGTCAGGGAAACACCAAGAAATCGCCATCGGTGCCGCCGCCATCATCACAGATGTTGCCTGTAGTGCCGCAGGCAGGGAATAGCTTTCTGCCGGATTTACCCGCAGGCGGCAGTAGCTTTCTGCCCGATCAGAAGATACTCAAGAAGCAGCAGCTGCTGATGGCCGCCGCTGGGGTTATGGCACCCGTCGAAGTGGAAGTACAGGACTCATCCTCCTCCTCCTCCTCCACCGCTCAGGGAACTGCCAGGAAGAGCAGCAATGGACCAAATGGTAGACGATACTCTTTTGGTTTCATTTTGGTTTTCTTTTCCTCAGAGAGTATTTCTTGGTTTGGTAGATACCTTCATCCTTCGTTGCCTTTTTCAGTTTTAGCCATTTTTTGTTGCTGCTCTTGTCGAAACGATGGTTTGACAGCCACTGAGTGGCAGCACTTGCCGGTGGCTTGCATCAATCAAGAGTGCAACTTTAAAAATGATTTTTCCAGCCCTTGCTTTCGGTTTACCTCTTCTTCTTTTTTTGATTGTTTGTTTTGTAGCTGCATTTAGCCTTCGACACTTGATTTTTGCCATATACTCGTACATTGGCAGATTTATTGGCCCCTTCACTTCAGTAGTTTGCACCCGCAAAGTGCAATCTCGAATATCTCTGCAATATATCATAAAATTGTAAAACATTTTTCATTTTTCATTTTTCATTTTCAGTTGATGTTTGCTGTTTGCTGTTGATTTTGTATAGATTTTCCTCTCGTATACATATATTTTTTGTACACATTTTATATTTGGAGTCTGTGGCAATAACTAAATGCATTTCTCTACCATGACTTTTGCAGCTCAAATCACACAATGGGACATGATATTCTATGGCACGGAGACGCCCGCCCAGCCCGAGGACCAGGCGAATGTCAACCAACAGAATCAATTTAATTTATATGGCAACGATATGGCACACAATGACATCGAGTACGATGTCACCGGCCAATGGCGGAATATGCAGCAGGTGAGTGGTTTGTCATGGCAACTGCAAGTGCAAGTTGATGTAATTGCAACTTGGAGCGTGAATACTCGTATCTCATGGCTGCATGCATAGCTATGAATCACTCAACGCACAAGTAGATGGCATTCCGATCAGGCTATACATATGTACATACAGTGAGGGCTCCTCCGAGTCGAATTTTCAGTTGCTTTAATGAGTTACTAGCATACGTAAACATGGAAATTGCAGCAGATAGAAGCAACAATTTAGGAGCTGCTAAACTAATATATTCTATAGAACAGTTGCCCTACTGCAAGTCCCACAGGACTCTAAAAGGTAACCCAAGTATAGGAATTGATGGGTACTTTCTGTAAGAATTCTTTCTTTATTAGGAGCTTCCACTGTCTTAAGCCCATTGCATATTTTAGTTTGTGTTCTCCCCTTTTGCTCCCATTTTTTGTTTCCTCTTTTTGATTTCTTGGTTTTGCAGTGCTTCGTAGATGGTTTGTCGGGTAGCGATCCCAATCCGCATCAGAATCGGGGCACAACATTGCGTGCTTGCATGTGGCTTTCTTGATACATAATCTGTGATATATGGGCAGTCGCCTTCCAACTGTATCCAAATGCTTTGCAAACTGCGTGTGGCAGGTAGCTTGATTCCTTAGCGTTTGAGTTTCATTTTGAGTTTGAGTTTATTTTGCCAGCATGCCTCTCCTTTATTTTCTTCTATTTTCTTGTCATTAATACGCGGTAAATTATTTGCGCCAGAATACTCTCCTTCGTTCTGTGCTCGCTGCATCTTAATTCCATTTTTTGGCAACCATTTTCCCGGGAAATTTCGTTTGCGGCACTGGGCATAGCGCCAGCATGGCCAAGACTTCGTGTCAGGGGCAGCGGTGCATAAAATACACAAATTTTTACATATTTCCTCTGGAGTTAACGAAAGGAACGAACGAACTAGAGAACCAACCGTTCAAGTGCTGGTGCTGCTGCTGGCGCTGCACCGGAAGGGGAGACAGGCAACCATTTTTAACCTTTTGGCACCTATTGTGCCTCTAAAAGCGTTTCTCTCTCTTTTTTTCTGCACACTGGGGTTAAAGAGGATGTGCCTGTGCCTGTTATAAAGGAAGAGTGCAGTGACCTTAGTTCTTTATGTCTTGCCGCTTGGACTGGCAGCAAAAAACTTTTCTTTTTTTGCATAACAAACACTTTTTTAAACCCTATGTCCCGCTCTCTAGCGCCGCTTTCTGCACGCGACGTCATTGCATGTGAACTTAGATACCGTCAAATGGGCCGAGAATCAGGGGAGGGGGAATAGGCACATCAAAGACTAGGGGACAGACATTTTCGGGAAGGGCAGCCCATAAATAAACACACACACAAGCAGACATCACTGAGGCAGAAGCCATGAGGCAGACACACATAAGTACTTAAAATGCCAGACAGTGCGGCAACATGCAATGAACCACAACTATGAGTAGCACTAGGAATGCTCCTTCGTTTCCAAGTGCAGGAATCAGACAGCAAAAAATACAAATAAAATACCAGACAAACTTTAAGAGACTTAAAGACTTTTTCAGAGATATTTGATCACAAATTACGCAGAAATTTAAGTATTTACCATACCATATAATATATTTATATACTAGATTCCTGATCTGTAAGGGCCACTCTGGAGACTTAATCATTTACAAAGAATTTCCGTTAGGAAAACTAAAAGTTTAGTTACTAAATATAAAGTATACTTGTTCAGTGCACGATTCCCCCAAGCTCTTCTACTTACATTCAATAAATACTCTTTACTATATCTAAAACATATGTACATATCTTTTCCACGTAAACCCATTTTCCATGTTCTGTTTTTTGTTTCTTTCCAATCTCTTTGCAGGTGGGCGATGTGGGCATGGCACAAGATCGAAGCAACACCGCTGCGTGCCTTAAGTGGAGCGATCGAAAGTGCTTAGGTTTGTCAATACTCTTTATTACGATCATGCAAATCTTCTATCTAAACTCTAAACATGCCAACAACAACAACAAGAACAACATCATCAAAAGCATTAGATAATTTAGCAGCAAACCACAAACAAACAAACAACAGAAAGAAAGAGGGTGAAAACCCGCTATAAAATCGAAATATAAATCGAAACTCTGTATAAAAAATGAGATAACAAAGAAATTCCAATTAAAAGTTTGATGGCAGCTGAAAAAAAAAAAGAAAACGTAAGGAAAATAGAGTAGGAATGACGAAAATAAAAGGAAAAAAATCACTGCAAGTCCAAAAAATATATACTAACATTTTTGTAGTTAAATTTAAATGTAAGCGTAGTTTTACAAACCAACACACACACAGATGAATGTATTTGTAGGCGTGGTCGGAGGATAACAGAAAAGGAAGGTTGTTCCATTTTTATTTGGTGTGCTGCTAAGGGACGCACAAAGTACATTTTGTTTGTATTATTTTTTGAGCAATTTATACACAGACACGCACACATCTATTATACAAAACGACAATATATATAGTTTATATATTTACATCAATTTTAATTTAATTTAAGCTTTTAGTTCAAATTTATTTGATTGTTTTACATTTTACATTGTTTTATTTCATTTTTAAATTTTGTTTAGTTTTGTGTTTTGTTTTCTTTTTTTTTTTTGAGTTTTTTGTTTTGCCTGTGCACAGTTTTTTGTGATGCACTGTCTGCTGCAACTGGCTGCTGCCGATCTGTCCGATCCGTGTGTATATAGACAGTTTATCTGCTAACTAAATGCATTATTTCAGATATTGCCAAGCCAGGAAAGTAGTTTTGCAACAGAACAGCCACAAGAGAACGCCACAGCTTTTCCAGCTTTTCCAGCTTATGCTTTTTCGCCTTTTGCCCCTTTGAGAGTCTTTATATTTTGAGTAATTTTTTGTAGCGAGCAGTGAACAAGCGTCAACAGTTTAGAGTTCATAGTAAAAGACTGTTTCTTAAAATTAAAAACAATTAACTAAACAACAAAATCTTGGAACAGGGGAAAAGATAAACCAAAACTAATGTTTCTAGTACTTAAGGCAAAAAAAAGAAAACAAACAATTTTTGTAATACGAAAAAACAGAGAAAAAGTCACAAAAAAGAGAACTAAATGCTAAGGATGGTAGGGGGATAATGAAACTTAGGCAAGCAAACGATAAATAAAATAAACCAATAAACAATTGAATTCTAATTATAAATATACTTAAACAATTTATACAAAACAAGTTCCTGCAGTTTTCAACAAAGTTGCAACATGACACAGAATCTTTGACTCTTATTCGCAAAGTCATCAAAAATAAGTCATCAACAGAATACTTAATAATAATAATGATAATTTAGCAAACAAATCAACTTTTGTTTTATCCACAACGCACACACAAAAACAAACACACGAACACGACACACACACACACATACATATCTCTGTTAAAACTTTGTTGCTTATTTAAATCGTATATTAAACACAAAACAACAAATCAAAAGGCAACGCGAGTGCAATAATTATATTTAATTCTCTCTTAAGTCACAGAAAAAAGCCCTTCCGTTTTTTCGAAATACAAAAAAAAACGACATATCATTTATTAGGTTTTTCTTCGAGTCTTCGGTACAAAAATTCAACTGAACTTTTACCTGATTTCCATGGTCTTTGCATTTTGCTTTTGTATGAATAATCATATCGTAAACCGCACAATAAGCATTAAACATTAAACCTTAAACAATATCAAATGTTAATTTAATAGAAAAGTAAAGAATAAATCTTTTGTTGTTGTTGTAATTAGCAAAAAATAAACACCCACACATCTTACATAAGAATATACACACATAAATGAAACTAAAGAAAAGAACTAGCATTTCTCTCTAAACGAACAGAATAGTAGTTGAACCCAACAATCTTTTATTCTTCAAGCATATACTTACTATACTTACACTAGCCGAAGGAAATATATTAACCAAAACCAATAAACAAACAAAAAACACACATGCAGAACAACAATACACGTATTAACAGCAAATAGATTTCCATTTCACATTTCGCTCCATACGAATATTTTGTTTTGTTCTCTTCTTGTCTATCAAAAATTCACACAAACACACGCACGATGGATGCTGTACTTATTTATCTTCAAGAATAGGGAAACATGATGAGGAAAATTCTTATAAGCTCTGAGACACGTAATTAGCAGAAGAAAAAGCCAAATTAATATTTAAGCCTAATAGTAAAAAAGCGAACAATTCAAAGGAGAACATTTAAGCATACAAATAATAACTGGTACTAGGGCCTGGGGTAGCAATTAGCAATAATAAAAAATCGTAATAACTTTAAAGATTTAAAGAACAAAATTGTAATATAAAATTTGAACAAAAACCAATCTAAATTAATGCTTACACGAAAAATGAAATTACAAAACTTTTATAATTGTAAAGAAAGTGAAAAGTGAAAACGAAATTGAAATTGAGAATGCCATTCGCGCCATTCGAAAACTCAACCAATTTTTTATGTATGTTTGTGTATATATCTATCTATATAAAATATATATATATCTACTATATGAGTAATTAATAAATGCATTGAAAACATATAAAAAAAAGCAAAGAAAAGAAACACCAAACTGAAGCATATTTATTATCCAACAAAGAGTTCAGTTCAAGCAAGCGAAACATGCTCAGAAAAAAACATGCCAATTCCACGAGGAGGTTCATTTCGATCCTTAACATACGAGTACTCCTCTTCCAAGCTCTCGAGCTTCGACTGCATTTCAGAATTACAATATTTTCCTTCCTTGAGAATTTTGAGAATTTTGAGAATTGAATTGATTGAACGACAAGGTGAGTTTCGCACAACAAATTTTCCTCATTCTCTAAGTATTTTTCGTTTTTTTTTTCGTTCACTCTCTTTTTGGATTAAAACGGAAAGTAAAGTCCGACCATTGCTAACCTACTGCTAATTTCGTTTATTTCGTCACCGTTAACCTCCTATTTAACACTGCTGTTTCACTTTCACACTCTCAATGCCATATGTTCATGAGTAGCTTTCCAACACTGGTATGGTCCTACACACACAAACATACAATATATCAATCGTATCGTACAATTGCGCCCACTGCCTCCCTTTCTTGCTAATTTTCGAGCATGTTTTTATCGGACTGAACGCTTGCTTTAACTACAATACATTTATTGAATTTTTTGTTGTTAATAATAGATGTGTTTTCAGAGAAAGAGAGATTATATTCCAAAGGTTTCGATGCCACGACAAAAACAATCTCCAATACAGAAAGTTCTCTTTTGTTGCTGCCTCTAATTGTACACACATAATCCGATTCTCTCAAGCTTTCTCTCCTCTGAAGCTCAGCACAATCAGGGCTGAGGTTTCAGTACCAATGTTTAGCTGAGCTTCCTTCCATGTTCATTCTCTCTGCTAACCAACTAATTTCCGATTCTTTTCTCTTCCATTAATCACTGTTTCTGAGGTAAATTCATCTCCTAGATCATCCCAGAACTTCAACAGTTGCTAATGTGTGTGTTTCCCCACTTCCATTTTCCACAGAGTGCAAGGATCCGGCATACATTTACGAGGGTCTCTGCTACGATCAGTGTCCCAGGCACACCTATCCCCAAGACGATGCACAGGATCAGGATGATATAATGGAAGATGCCAGCACAGAGAGCAGTACCACAAGCGGTATAGATCACCCCAACATATCCAACAGCATAGACGACAAGCAGGATCCTCTGCAGGCGGAGGACCGTCGACGTCGTCGTCGCAACTCTCCGCTCATTACCCCGCTGCTGGTGGCACAGAGTCGCACATGCGCCGTGTGCCACAAGAGCTGCCTGGCCTGCTACGGGCCCCTGGCCGCCCAGTGCAGCACCTGTGGCCCAGGCAGTCAGCTGCGGAAGACACTCAATGAGACTCTCTGCTATGCGTATGTGGTGCGCAGCACGGGCATGGCCACTGTCGTGGAAGTCTCCGAGGAGGGTAGCCAGAAGCAGGCACTGCAATACATGGCGGGCACAACGGTGCTGCTCCTGATGCTCGTGGTGTTCACCCTGCTTGGTGTGGCGGTGGCCGGTGGCATTGTCTACAATCGTCGTGCATCGGCGGCGCGATCCAGTGAACTGTACTCTAGGGTGGCCCTCATGGCCGACGACGACAGTGACGAAGAGAACGAGGACGAGCTCTTCAGGACGCACATATTAGGTAAGCCCAAGGAAGTGCTCGAGTATCGGGACGAAATAAAGCCCGAGAAGGCGCCACCCGAAGAGATGTCCGAAGCGGAAAACGACGATGATCAGCTGGAGAATAACCAGCTGGTGCCCTCCTAGATAAACATACATGGATACTATATTTATTTGTGTGTAGACCTCATCTGCATTTAGCTACTTTTTACCCAAACCATATACCACCAGACCAACGATGGGTGAATTCTCAGCAGCAAACTGATTGACGGATTCGACATTTTGGTTAATATTTTTGTTACATTTTACACACCTATTACACACACTGTTATATACGTATAAACCAAAACTCCGAACATAGATTAAAAAGTATTAACAGAAACAATCAAAAATAAATAAAATTATAAAATTATAAAATTTAAATGTTAAACTATTTTTCCATGGGAAGCTAATTGAACTTAGAAATAGTTTCTTGGAAACTACTAGATAATTGTTTCGTGCTTAACTAATGTTTCGAAATGCAATGTAAGACTGAGTTCCTTTATTGTTATCCCAAGTGTTCAGCGTCCTTCAAAATTTTGAAAGGTTTGCTCGACTTAGTCACTTGCTGATAACGAGCCATCAAAGCCCCGGTTGTTCCTATCCATATATTTTCTCTGGGGAACTCAACAATGGAAAACAATCAATTAAGTAATGTGAATGGGAATAATACAGAACACCTACGTAGGTCATTTCTATCATTCTAGTCGTAGATGTTACGGCTTATCAGGTGCAGGTTATCACTCGTGCTTTTCTCAAGTGTTCCCACACCGAAAGCACAATGTTTTTGACACTGCTCAAGAGTTCTTTTTGTATTTGTATGAGCGACTACTCATACGCTAATTCTCAATCGATTTCCTTATCACACGGCTGTAATAATGAATAAAGACTCCCACCTGCTGTATTGGAGCGTCAGTCGATTCCTACCTTTCAGAATGCACACAAAACTGTTACTGCTCCTGGCGGCAGCTGGCTGCTGCCTGTGGAGTGTGGCAAGTGCCTGCCAGAGCATCGAACAGCGCTACAAGTTCGCCAACAGCAACATTTACGTGCGGCTGCGACGAGGCGACAAGCTCCAGTACGAGCTGATGAAGGGCGACAAGAGCCTGCAGACGGTGACCTTTGACAACTTTGCCACGACCAGCAATCTGGTGGAGACCGAAAAGGGTGGCTATCAGATCACCGATGGCACCAACACCATCGAGTTCACGCTGGTCAAGAGCGGAGTGGTCACGGGCACTGGCAGCGATGTCACCCATGTGCGCGTGGCCCGCGATCCTGTGCTTCAGGGTCAGCAGCCCAGGGATTGCTTCTTCCTGAAGACGGGAGCCACCCATTGGTTCAGCGGACCCGAGCAGAAGCAGCACTACTGGCCCGTGGAGCGTCAGACCCACAGCAACTACTCGTATCTGCCCAAGGAGCTGGACAACTTCGGTGTGGGCGAACGCTACTGGCTGAACAGCGATGGCGTCTTCCTGTATGTGGAGAACAACACTCCGCTCTTCATCGACCAGAACTCGGCGGGCTACGAGGGAAAGTTGTGCTTCAGTGCCACCAGTGCCCTGCCCTACGATCCGCGTGTCACCTCCTCGAAGTTCATCTACCATGTGGCAGTGGCCAAGGATGCCAAGGCTGCGCACAAGTATGCAGTGAAGACGTTCCTGGGACAGCCCACGGGCTACCCCGATGAGCGCATGGTGCAGCATCCAGTGTGGTCCACCTGGGCCCTGTACAAGGCAGAGGTCGATGATACCGTCATACGCAACTTTGCCCAGCAGATCCTCGACAATGGCTTCAACAACAGTCAGCTGGAGATCGATGATGACTGGGAGGACTGCTACGGGGCGCTGACATTCCGCAAGAACAAGTTCCCGGCTACCAAAACTCTCACCGATGACCTCAAGGCATTGGGCTTCCGTGTGACCCTGTGGATTCACCCCTTCATCAACAACAACTGCACGGCGATCTACGACGAGGCCAAGGCTCTGGGCTATCTGGCGCTCGACCATGCCGGCAGCTCGGACACCCAGTGGTGGAACAGCCAGCCCAAGGATGCCGCCATTCTGGACTTTACAAAGACCGAGGTGCAGGAGTGGTTCTCAAAGCGCTTGAAGCGGCTGCAGGACGAGGAAGGCATTGACAGCTTCAAGTTCGATGCGGGAGAGACCACCTGGCTGCCCAGTGATCCCGTGCTGCAGGGCGACGGCTCAATGGTGACGCCTCTGCAGGCCGTTGGCGACTATGTCCGCACGGTGGCCGCCTTTGGCGACATGGTGGAGGTACGCTCCGCACAGAACACCCAGGATCTGCCCATCTTTGTGCGCATTGTGGACAAGGACTCCGAGTGGGGCTGGAACAATGGCCTCATCACGCTGATCACCTCGATGCTGCAGATGAACCTCAACGGCTATCCCTTTGTCCTGCCCGACATGATTGGCGGCAATGGCTACAACGAGCGTCCCCCCAACAAGGAGCTCTTCCTGCGCTGGCTGCAGGCCAACGTCTTCATGCCCTCCCTCCAGTACTCCTTTGTGCCATGGAACTTTGATGATGAAGCCATCGCCATCAGCAAGACACACACCAATCTCCACGCCGAGTACACGCCCTACATCATGAAGTTGTTCAAGCGCGCCGTGGAGACTGGCGAACCTGTGAATGCTCCACTCTGGTGGATTGCACCCACCGATGCAGTGGCTCAGGCAATCTACGATCGTGAGTTGTAGTTTACCAATCAAAGAAATCACTCTCCTTAAATGTGAATCTCTTCCTTTTCTAGAGTTCCTTCTGGGCGATGATATCATTGCTGCTCCTGTGGTTACCGAGGGTGCCACCCAAAGGGATGTGTACCTGCCCGCTGGTGAGTGGAAGAACGGCAATGGCGATGAGGTGCACAAGGGCCCCATCTGGATCATGGATTACCCCGCGCCACTGGACACACTGCCCTACTTTGTGCGCGTGGGATTCGAGATGAACTAAATTCCATCGCATGACAGTATAATCGTACATTTTATTACTCAAACAAACAAAAAACTAAACAATAAAAATAAACTAAAAATTTGTACAGCTAATTTGGTAAAAGACAACTTCATAAGTTGCCGGAATCATCGCCAGAAGCATAGTCCGCCGATTCAGTCAAGGATTTAACAAGGAAACTGGGTGACCCATTGGCATGGCGAATCTTTCCGAATTCCCGCTCAAAATCTTCCTCATTCTTGGTGAGGATTTCCCTCAGATCAAACGGACTGCAAAGAGAGAGTTGGTTATTTGTAATGACTAAACCTTTGAATAAACTTAAGACTTACAATTCACTCGAGATTAAGGGCTCTTCTAGAACATTCTTCTTGGTCAGAGCCCGCTTCAGTTCGTTGACTTCTTTGGCCGAGCGACGCCATTGCTTCTTGTAGCGATCCTTCTCCTTGGACAGCTCCATAAATCGATCGTTCTGGGAGCGCATCTCCTTGAGTATGTGGTTGAGATCCCTGTCATCGGGTGCCTTGGCCTTGCCGCGCAGCTCGTGCATCTGCATCTCCATGTGGAAGATGCGCTCCTTCAGCATCAACTTCTCCCGCTCCAGCTGCTTGTTCTCCTGGCGCATTTCCTGACTACGATTGGCAAAGAGCCGCACCTGCTCGTCAATCTCCTTCTGCAGCTGGTTGATGTGCTGCTCCAACTCTTTGAACTTTGCCTCATAATCAATGATTGTCCCCTTATGCGACACCCCCTGGCCGCGAACCAAAGTCCCACCTTGGTCTTCCATTTGCTCCAGATCCTTCCTGTACTGCTGCTCCTTGCACGCCAGTTCCTCCTCAAAGAGCTGAATCTGATGCTGGCGCCAGGCATTTACCTTCTCGCTCACATTATTTGGGCTACAAAATTGATTCAAAGCGCTCATGTAAGATGTCCGTTCGAGTGACTTGCGGGAACTGGACTGCCGGAGAGCATTATTCGAAGATTTCAGATCAACCAATGTCCCCATTGATTTCAGATCATCTTCTGATTGCTGCTGAATCACGGGCTTTGATCGCGTTTGTTGAACCTTTTTCTTGGGCTGCGACTGAACTGATTCTTCCATTTGCTCTGATGACTCCACAGATGTTTCGATTGGTATTTTTCTAGACGATTTCTTCTTCAGCAGCTTATCTGGCTCATACTTTTCCTCCTGGATTGTTGTCTTGGATACTTTCATCTTCTTGATAATCCGGTCGATGCGCTGATCACTCGATTGGGAGCTGATGCCGTGCACAGAGCTCTCCGACACTGAGTTCTCTGCCGATTCGACATACTTTTCCTTTGCATTCTCAGCATGCAAACTGTTGGAGTCGGAATTTGAATTGGAATTGGAATCGGAATAAACCTCCCTTTGAATTCGCAGCTTTCTGGAACGAACTTTTCGGATATTCCTTTTGGATTCGACTAACAATTCCTGTTTGTCCTCTTGCTGAACCTTGCGGAACTCGTCCCGACATGTCTGTTGGATGAACTTTTCCGTTTCATCGAGGGCCTGCGCCTGTTCCTTGTTCACCTCGACCCAACGTGCGCGCAGGCTGAGCTCCGTCGTGGATATTTTGTCCCTTGCTTTGGCAGACTTTGGCTTTGCGAAGACCTTCTGCGAGTTGGACTCTTTTAGCTTGGATAGCTGCTCATCGGACTTTGACTTGCGTTTGCCACGATGCACTTTGAACACGTCACACTCCGAGACGTCCAAGTCGCTGTGCTTCACTTTAACTCTGTATGTGCTGGAGACTGGAAAATCAGCTGGCAAAGATCCATGCTCCATGCTAGTTTCCGTTTCATCAACAATTTCCTGCACATATCGTTCTTGTCCTGAGCAACGTCTTCTTTCTTTTCTTTCTTTGCTGTGTTTATGGCTTATGGATGTCGCAGAACTGTCTTGGGATGCTGGAAGTTCCATTTTCGAGGACTTTCTCTGATGTCTTTGTGGGCGAAAGGCGCACAGCGTTGAGTCGCTTTCAAAGGGATCCTCCTCGATTTCCATTTTTCTGGCCTTTCTCAAGTCTTGCTGGCTTCTGTTCTCGATGATCTCAACGCTCTTTGTCAGCTTTTCCACCTCCTGTCCCAACAGCTTGGTCAACTGCTCCATGGAGGGAGTTGGCTCTACGGCTACCATTTCTTCTGGATTTGACTTGGAGGATGACTTGGAGTTCATTTTGGCTCTCTTGGATGGAACTTGTGGTTTCTCCATGCTGTTGGATTCATTTCTTTCTACATTATTTAAAGCTTTTACATTTTCCTTTCCATCTGCCATGGACTGCTCCTGTGTCCCTTGGCTGCTTTCTTGTTCATTGCTTGATTTGTCATTATCGAACTGTTGATTTTCGTATATGGCTAGACATTCCGCATTGGATTCGGAGGAATATTGGAAGAGGGAATTGCTAATCTTCTTCGTTTCAATGGATTTTCGTGCTACTGTGGAGGAGAATCTGCGCACCAAACCCTCCTCTGTGTCCTGGCCGAATTCATTTTGGATTTGGCTGCTTAACTTTTTGCGCCTTGGAAAGTCCCTGCCCATGCACACAGGATCGCCGGAGTTCTGCACTTCTGTCAAGGGCAAACCTTCATTCTCTGGGACAAGCTCCTTGAAGCTTTTATTATCAGGCTTTGGTTGCTCGAACTCACTGGGCTGCTGTTGCTGCTCTTTTGTCAACACAAAAGGCGCTTCAGGGTCATATGGTACCGACTGCTCCGGCCTTGAGTAAATGGCCTTGAGTTCGACACTGAAGGAGTACTCGAGCTGCGGCTTAATGTCCCTGGAGCTGTCCGTGCGCCCAAAGCGATTGAAGGTAAGGCAGCCGTGGCGCTCAAATTTGCGATTCTCCAGGAAGTAGCTATCCGCTGGCAGCAGCTTACCAAAGTCCATGCGGTAATTGGCTGTGGCATAATGGTTACAAGTTGCAATTCAAAGGATAAGTGTGCGAGGACTCACCTATGGCCGCTCCATGCACGTACATATTTATGGGTAAATAGAAGATACGCTGGAAGTACAGACGCATGCTCTGCAGGGAGGACTTGAAACGGAGGCCCAGCTCATCGCTCAGCATGTAGGCATCGGAGTCGTTGGTCTTCAGCTCAATGCTGGTCACATTGCCCACGAAATCAAAGACCAGGTTGATGGAGTTGGCTGGCTCCTTGCCCTGGCTGAGCGACTTGAGCAGCTTGGACAGGTTCTTGAGCTTCTTGAACTGCAGCTTCACCTCGATGATGTCGCAGTCGATCAGCGGATCATTGCCCACCTGCAGCAGACCCAGTTGGACCAGTGATTGCACATAGACATTGGCCTGGGACTGCAGCATGCTGGCAGTGATCGAGTGACCCGGCGACTTGATTATCGGTGCGGGAGGTGGCTGTTTGATCTAAAATAAGTAAAATAAACACGATAAAACCCAACAACATGGCACCAAAGGATCGACTGGCTTACGTGTGAAACCTGCAGCAGTGGCTCAAAGTCCTTGGCGTGCAGAATGGACTTCTTGATGATGGCCAGCATGAGCAGCACTTCGGGCTTGTGGGATCGGTACTCGGTGCTGGTGCAGATCAACTTGTGCCAAATCATTTTCAGCTGCACGGGGTTGTTGTTGCTCGTCGTGGTCAGCACAGGGAGTCCTCGCACCGGCAGCAGCACATTGCCAATGGGTTTGCGCTGCAACTGTTTGCTGCACGCGAAGAAGGTGAGCTTGACGGGTCGATGGTCCGTCTTGATGCGCTTGATGCCCGCCATGTCGCACTCCCAGATGCAGTTGCTGTTGAAGATGATGGTCTCTGCCGTCGCCGAGGGTGTGCCCTCCACCTCAAAGTCCACCGTATTGAGTGCGGCATTCATCACGATAGTTTCCCGTTCGCCATCGCGTCCAATAAAGTTGATGGCCTCCACGACGTGCAGCACCACGCAGTAGACCTGATCGATGTCCTTCTCCTTGCTGGTGCCAGTATCGCCTTCGCCCAGCGACCGCGGCGTCTTGCTGCGATTCACCATCGTATTTTGTGGATAAAACTCTCCAACTCTCTAACTAAATAATTTAAGAATACAAATTTGCACAACTCTCAAAATAGAATTTAAATCTTGGCGCCACCGCGATTGTTGGTATTTCGCGTTTGTGTTTCTTTGTTTTTTAACTGCGAGTTCGACTGAATCTGTTCTCACTTTGGGGGCTCGACTGCTGTTTGTTCTTGATGTTTATTTCGTTGCCGTTTCGTTTTGCCTGAGTGCACACGCCTCACCTGCTGGGTTTTCCGTTGCCAAGCAGCGGGAACAGGCACAGGTAGGAATTTGAATTGGAGAAAATATCGCTGGCAGCGGCTATCGATACTTAAGACGCATCTCTAACTTTTGTTAGTACAAGGAATACCCGCCACAACTTGTGGGCGCCACTGCGACAATGAGGGGTGATAGTTCCAAACAAAAACGCTGTATGGCGCCATATAGCGGACATTTAAACGAAACGAAAATGAATCGAAAAAGTTGCGACCACGAATCAGACAAGTTTTAAACAAGAATCGAAAACTAATCGAGCACTCATCGGAAATATTTGGACATGAATCAGACATAATTCAGAAATTTTTTGTTGTTTTTTTTGTCTTTCGCAGACAATTTAATAAATTTCCTCTTTTGGGTACTTGGCAAACTTATTTCAGTTTTCTCTTATCGGCTGTTGAGTCCGAAAATCCTAAGCAGGCTGCTGGACATGCTGTTATTTATTTATCATTACTAGCATTTGAACCACTGACGTTTGTTCGGTTCGGTTGTGGCAGCCAGATGAGAATTTAACGCTCAGCACCATGGCTTGGCCTAATGACATAATGGGACATGTTTTCGACACGAATCGGACATGATCAGTAATGAATCGAACACAAATCGGAAATGGATCGGAAATCGGACAAATGGCGTCCTTGTGATCTGAGGAGAATCCTCGATTGTTTCACATCATGGAAATATAGATTGGCATCAAAGACAATAAGCATTTTTCCTTTGATTGCCTTCCATATTTATGTAATTGCAAGAAGTATTCCGGAATATTTTGAGTTCGATTGATTATTTGCTATTATTTAGCTGTGCATTTTTTCATACCATCTGGCACGCCCCGAGTTCTCGTGCACGCGACCGATTTAAGCCTGTTTGCTATGGGGCCTATAAATGAAATCTGAGCGCGATAGTAAGTGAACCCAAAACAAAACATTCATTATAATTCTTAATAGGAAATACTCGGGCAAAAGTTAATTCAATAAACATTACTTAGATAACCCAAAATTTGATTAAAAGTACTAAGACTTTTAGCAATTACTATTAATAAACGCACTTGGGGTGCTCTTTGGCCGCGATACCTCATGGCATTCGAAGTTTTTATGAATATTTTGGCATGCCAATCGTAGAGATCTTATCCGTGCTTATCCTTTGTGGGCCTATCTGGATCTGGAGTGGTGATTTTGCCACTGTTGTACCAGGAGTACCACATTAGGTGTTATTATAATCAACGGAGCGTTATCATGTTAAGAGGCATTGTAAAACTCTCGACTCGTATCGATAAAGTCAGACGGATGGACAGGAGCAGAAGGCACGGCATACACGTATAAAACTGGGAGCCCGTGCAGCCGGTGGCACATTGTGAAAGTGAAAGCCGACACAAGAGTGAATACCATGAAGTTCCTGCTCAGTGTTACCTTGATGATGGCCATCGGCCTGCAGCAGATCGATGCCCACGGCATGATGCTGAACCCACCCAGTCGCTCCTCCCGCTGGCGTTACGATGGCGGCGCTCCCCAGAACTATAACGACAATGAACTCTTCTGCGGTGGCATGAATGTGAGTTAAAAGGGGGATGCCCGTGATGGAGGAGGAGGAATCTGATGCTAAAGTCCCTTTTTGTACATGTAGGTCCAGGTCAACAATGGTGGTCGCTGCGGACTGTGCGGTGACAATTTCGCTGATGGACAGCCCCGTGCCAACGAGATCGGAGGCCGTATTGCTGGATATGGTGTCGTGACCAGGAGCTATCCCGCCGCCAATGCCATCACCGTCGGCATGAAGATCACCACCAACCATTTGGGCCACTTTGAGTTCCATTTGTGCAACCTGGATGCCTATGGCAGTGAGTCCGAGGATTGCTTCAACCAGAATCGCCTGCGCTTCGCCGATGGCAGCCAACAGCTGTACATTGGCCAGAAGAGCGGAGAATTCGATGTGACTGTTGTCCTGCCAGAGGGTCTTACCTGCAACCACTGTGTGCTCCGTTGGACCTATGTTGGCGGTGAGTCTCAAAGGGTTTATTTTTGTTCCATAAATCCCTAATCCTTGAACCTCAATCTACAGGCAACAACTGGGGTATCTGCGATAGTTCCGGCTATGGCGCTCTGGGCTGTGGCCCCCAGGAGACCTTCAAGAACTGCGCTGATGTGAGCATCAACTGGGGACGTAACATGATGAAGGAGGCTGCCTCTGATGTCGATGTCGTTGAGGTGCCCGTTGAGGTGGCTTAAGCACCACTTCATTCCCAACCAAATCAACGAACTGCCACAAAAGTCTGAAGGTGTTCAACACCAAAAAGTCTGACAAAGTTAAATAAAGAACTGAACATTTACAAAAAAGAAAAGGCCTGGAAGTATGCCTTAAACTAGAACCTGGAACTGCCTCTCGATAATAATATTCTGATGGCGTTCGTTATAAATATGAATTAATCAAATAATGTTGAAGAGTTGCTTGCTCCAACTGATGTCGTAGTCTTTCGTGGTCTACTAGCAAGATAATGCACGGAAGTGGAGACTCCTTTGAGTTTCTTTATATTTATACTTCTAGTGATGACAAAACCCTTCTTATCTTTATGGGAATTCCTCACGAGTTAAATCACCGCATTGCATAACCCATGCCAGTCCCTAGACCATATCTACCTATGCATAATGCACTTGAAACATTTTCAACCTTGGCTAACAAGTTCCACTTGAACGAGATATATTTCCCATGCATTGAACCCTTATCACATTGGCATTGGGCCTTTCTCTCGAATCGCACCCACAATGTGTTCAAAACAAATTGATAATAAACAAAACCAACATTAGAATGATTCAATTACCAATAACTGGACTCTTGTTTATATGTGTCATAGCTTTTTGAACGATTTCCCAGCTCAGATACTACGATTCGCCCAAATTTTTGAGTAATAATCATAAAAATGCATATACAAGCATTCATATATGGGCAGATATTTGGGTGTGATAAGAAAACTTAGCGGGGTTTTTGACGACAAATCAAAAACAAACAGAAACCGCCTGGTAACTGATTAGATTTTGGGGATATGATCCTATATAAGCCACCCACCAGGCCAGATCCATATCAGACCATAGTGAAAGTGAAAGCAAAATGAAATACTTTGATGTAATCCTGACCCTTAGTCTGGGAATTTTCTGCCTGGTGGATGAGCTGCAGGGCCATGGCATGATGTTGGATCCCGTGGGCAGATCTTCGCGTTGGCGCTACGATTCGTCGGCGCCCAAAAACTACGACGATAATGGATTGTATTGCGGTGGACTTTGGGTAGGATATTTCTATACAAACAAATGCATAAATTCTCTGTAATATTATGAAATATTCCTTACAGAAACAAACCGAAAATGCAGGCCGCTGTGGACTCTGCGGCGATGATTGGAGCATGGAGCAGCCGCGACCCAATGAACTGGGTGGCAAGTATGGCAGTGGAGTCATTGTGAGGACCTTTGCTGGCAAAAGCGAGGCTGAGATTAAAGTAAAGATCACGGCAAACCACTTGGGCTACTTCACGTTTCACCTGTGTAGCCTCGATGAGTATGGCACCGAGTCGGAGGAGTGCTTCAACAAGATTCCCCTCAAGTTTGCAGATGGAAATCTCAAGTACAACATTAGCTCCAGAACGGGAGATATTCCGGTGACTCTGCAACTTCCCACGGATCTAAACTGTGTGCACTGTGTCCTCCGCTGGACCTACACGGCGGGCAACAATTGGGGCGTGTGTGAGAATGGCAAGGGAGCCATGGGCTGTGGCGCTCAGGAGACCTTTAAGAACTGCGCTGACATTAGTGTTCTATCTGCGGCGAGAAGCCTGTTCCCTGAAGTGCCAGTGGAAGTGGTTGAGGATGCTTGAATTGGTAGCGTTCTCTTCGCTAGTGGTGCCAAAGCTAATCTCATTTCAAATAAATACTCCAATACAATTTTTTATGAATGCATATTTTTCTTTTTATTCAATAAATTTATCATCGTATATATATATATATATATATATTGTATGTATAAATATATGTATGTTGTGTGTGTTTGAGTGTGGGAGTGGGTTTATTGGGTTCTTGGTGTTGGACTGTAAAGCTCTTGAGAGTCCAAGGGCCTACCCTGTGCTACAATGCAAAAATCTCTCTCTCGCTCGCTCGAATGTCGAATGTCCCTGCCCCAACGTTACTCAGAGCTTCAGTCCGAGTACAGTAGATATCCATAATTAAGTATTCCGTATTTGTATTTATTCTATCCTGTATATGCAGCACTTGTAAATGGTATTGTAATATTTGTAATTCGTCTCGTAGGGCTCCTGTGTGGTCTGTGTGGCTGTTGTGTGTGTGTGTGTGTGGTTTTCTCGCTTACAAAATACGTTTCACAATAACTGGCTTAAGAGTTAACTTCACAAATAAGTTTGCATGTATATATATTCTGTATGTATATATAATTTGTTTGTTAATACAATATTTTACAAAGCGTTCAGGTCAATTGCAAATGATAGGCGCTGAAATTTCACTACAAACTCAATGGGTCTTTCCGTTTTTTTATTGTTTAATGTAACCTTAGAATTGTGCAATGCAATCAATCATTGGCTTAAGAATATTCGTTCCCTTTTTTTGCACGTTTATCTTTTAACAATTAACTAAACAAACCGCAAACAACATGGTGTTCGACCAACCCTCGATTGCCACTACAAATGTCCTGCTGATCCTGCTGTATATGTATGTTAGATGTATATTTTAGCTCTAGGTTTTGGGTAGGGTGGGGGGTGTTTAGCTACGATTTAAAACGCCCTCCTCGATTAAAAACTATAAAAAACCCCACCACGAGCCATTGTCAAACTGTGCGAATTTCTCACAACTGAATTACACGAGTATTGTAGCTCCCTCTCTTGGGAGGGAGATCTTCTCTATTCGTTACTTAAGTCATTCCACTTTTAAAAGCATTTTTAAAATACAGTTGGATGCCTTTCTGACAAAAATATATATGTATATATCATATATTATATAGAGACTTTTTTGGGGGTTGGAATGTGGGGGAGGACTCGTGGAGGCCGACCTTTGCTTCACCACCAAATATTTTTGTTGTTTTGTAAAAGCACCTTATAAATTTTACACATACACACATCGTCGCCTTGCCACGCCTCCTAGGCTTTTGTTGTTGTATATATAGCTAAATAGTTATTCTTTTTATTTGTTTACCTTTACTTATACTTTGTTCCAAAAATTGTCTTTAAACATTATACAACACTATCTGTATTTGTTTTTGTTTTTGTTTCCTTTTTTGTTTTATATACCTGAATTTTAGAATTTTGTATCCGAAACGCCATTTCCTTTGTTATGTTTTTTGTTCTGTTAGTGAGTTTGTTTCCGCCAAAAAGTTCTCATTTATTTGTAATTGCCAAAAGTGTGTCTCTTAGTCCGAAATGTTTGTTGCCAAAAATGTATTTTGTGGTTGTTCTTTTAGAGGTTTCTTTGTATAAGTTCTTTGCAATGTTTGCTAAAGGTCAAAATAATTCTCTCGGTTCTCTCTTGTTTTGTTCTCTGTTCTACATTTGACTTAATTGACAAACCTTTTTTTTTTTTGGTTTTTGCCTTCATAATTCGGTTATCTCTCTACGGGGGATCGTGTGATATTCTATATGAATATATTATCGGTTTAATTTGCTTAGCTTTGTCTTTGTCATTGGCACAAGTTTATTTTTCTGGGGGGTTCTAGACAGAGTACTTGATCCAGGGTATCGAACAAAGGCCTTCTGTGTGCTTCTACTAAATATAATTAAGTTCACACCTTCGGTTGTTGGATTTTTCTTATAAACTTTGTTTTATTCTTGTTTTGTATTCTTTTTATTTGTATTTTTAAACATTAACACACTACAAGTTACGCTCTCGTTTTTCGTTTGTTTTATCATATAAAATTTCGTTTTTGTTTTTTATCTAATTAATACAAATATTTAATGGATAACTAAGAACTAAACATAAAGAAAAAACTATAGTTAAATTATGAATAAAGAAAAAAATGTGAAAAGCCTAAGTGAGTTGGTATCTAAAGTTGGTATACTTCTAGAGTTGCAGCATGCAGTTATGAATAAACTTAAATGAGTGATTTTCATTCACATTTTATTCACTTGCTGCTGCTGTTGTTGGTGTATGATATTGTGTGAGTTTTCGAATGATTTTTAATCAGGGATCGTAATGATGAATTAAAAAGATGTTCATGAAAATCCGAGAACTTCTTGAACTTAATCGAAACCAGAAATGGTAGAGACAGAGACACATACTTTGACAGTTGTACAGCGAAGTAGAAAAGCAAATTAAAGCAGAAATTTATTTAAGAGAGAGATACACTTTGAGCAAAGGCAAAGGCATTTGAATCTGCAGCAACGGAAAATAAAACTTTTTCTACATACAAATTTGTTATTCCTTTTATTTCAGATTTAAATAAACCCATTATTACGACCCCTGATTGCACTTACTAGTACGTAGTATATGATTATAGTTTTTGTTTACTATTATTTCCTGCATTACTATTTTATTTTGCTGGCATATCAAGCGTGTCTGTCTGTTTTTGTGTGGCTGCAACTGTTGCTTCTTGGGTTATTAGAATATTAGAGAACACAAAAAGGATACACAAAATTGTAAACTGTGACTGACGTTTTAAAATTAAAGAACTTAACTTATAGAGAAGAGACACACACACACACACATTCATGTGTACAACATTTAATTAATCAATCGACAGGCCACAGAGTACAGAGTAAACTTGCCCAAAAAACGAGTGGATTTTGTGGGTGGTGCAGTCACACGGATTTCAAATTAACTTTAATTAACAACTAAATTAAATGTAATTCAACTGAATATTAACACAATATTAAATAGTATATTGCAGCAACAGTGGAAGACAGTTAGTTCTCGCTCTCTCATTCATTTCTGTTCCTTCATTTTACGTTCTTGTGTAATAAATTGTATGTATGGATAATTATTTTATTTCTCGGTGTGTACAATTTAAAAACAGTTCTACTCTATGCTAAAATAATATTACAAATATATGCATATAATGTTTATATACTATATAAATTATAATTCAATAAGACAACAAGTGTAAAAAGCCAAGTTAAAAAGAAAATGTACATACAATTTAAAAAGGGGTTTAAAGGTTTAAGAACAGAAATCAAACATTTTAAAAGCATTTTGATGTGTGGAAGTGTGTTTGTGTTTTGTTTTGTTTTGTTTTGTTTTTTTGCGTAGATTTGTTCTTTTATGTTATAAATTTTATGACTAAATATACAATACAACTACGTGTTCTTTTCAAGGTTTTTTTGTTTTTTGTTTTTGTTTATACAATTCTTTGCTTTCTTTTTACTTGTGCTAAATACACTTCAAAAATTAATGTGCAATTCAAGGTTAAAGCTACTTCAATCTCCTCCATCTCCTCCTTGCAGTTCTTTCTGTAAATTATCAACCTAATTGTTTTAAGCGGGGGATTATACAATCGTTCCATTATGTATTTATGGTCTCTACTACTCAAGTGTTTTTATTCTGTATGTGGTATGCATGTACTTCAAGTGTGCTTCAAAAGTTCCAATTATTCAAAAATTTCCCTCGCCTATCCATGCATCCATCCTTCATTCTCCTCTATGATCTTCCGATTTATTAAGCTGCTTAATAAATTCATTCGTAATCGGGCTTTCTCCCATCGCGATATCTTTGTTGCTTGGTGTACATATTGTATATTGTATTGTATTGTATTGTATTACTCGTATTGTATGCCTATTGTAATTAAAAATTTGTAATTTTTTTCTCTCTATTTTCTCTTTTTTCGTTTGAATAAAAACTAGTTAAACATCCATATGCATCTCATGCATGAGCTGTATGTTTATATGTTTCTGTATCTGCTGCTGCTGAATTTTTCTCTTCCTTTTTGTGAGTGTGCGTTGCTATTGCTGTTTCTGCTGCTTTCGTTGAGTTTACTCTATCGTTAAGTAATGTTGTCACTTTTGGCAGCAAACAATCGGTTGTCGTATCCTGTGCTTCCTTCCATTCTTCTACGTTTTATTTGCTTTGCTCTGAGGATGCTGTTCCAAGTCCTGCTGCTGCTCCTGCTGTTGAGGATTCACACCTGCCGTTTAGTAATATTGAAAAACATCTTAACAATGTTTTCATTGAGAAATGGAAACTAAATTAACAAACAAATCGAATTGGAGGTGTCACACAGAACAGAAAGTCAAAAGCAAGATATTCATTCATAGGGAAATTACAGATTTAGTTCTTGGGTAGAAGATATTTGCACAGCGCCCTCCAATTACCTGCCGCATTCTGTGTCGCATTGCTGGTGTGTGCACTATTGGCGCTCAACGTCGACGACGAATTCGAGTCGGACGGTGTATTGGGGCCGGCCGAGTGCGGTGTGCAGGAAGCCTGTCCCAGCAGCTTTTGTCGCACTTCGCGAATCTTCAGCTGTAGATCCTGTTTGCGCGGAAACACATCAATGTGCTTGGTCTAAGGAACACAAAAAAGAACAAAAATGAAAGTCACATTCCAAGCTAAATACTTCTCATGTTGAGACTCACCTGAAAGGCAATTGTGGCCTGTGCTGTTGGGAAATTGCCGTGTACGTTAAACAACTGCATGACCAAATTGCGTCGCGTTTCCAACACCTTGCGATGCCCCTTTTCGCTGGCATCCGATCTTGCACTCTGTAGCGGCGTCTTGGGCGTCCGTGGCGAACGCCCCGTCTGATCCGAGCTTTCCAGTTCTGCAAAACATTGATCTACATTATACATAGAGGATATACATGGGAAAATGTTCATTTAATTACCCTTCAGCTCGTTGTTAAAGTCGGGCCCAAAGAAGCGCTGCGTTGTGGTTGGCGGTGCCGATGCGGGCTCATCAATGGAATCATCTTCGCAAACTAAACAAAAAGAACAGAGAAAACGAGTAAATAAAAGGGACTGAGGATGGTCTCACAGGAGGACTCACTTAGCTTCTGCACTGGCACTGGTGCTGTGTTCTTCTTACGATAATTGGTTCCGTAAACTCGCGGCGAGGACGGCACAGCTATGGCACTGGGCGACTGGCAATCCTCTGGCTGGAACTGCGGCAGTGCCTTGTATTTCTTCTCAAAGTCCACCTGCTTGAGTACACTGCTGTGAATGGAATAAACATAAGTTAATATAATACTAAAGAAAGGCATTCGCTCTGACACTTACTTATTCAATTCATCGTTCTTCTTTTTGTGTGCCACTGCTGCCGCTGTTGCTGCAGCCCCAGCCGAGACTCCCTTCAACGGAGACTTGGGCTGACTGTTGCTGTTGCTCGTTGTGGGCGTCAGAGGCAGTTGCTCATCGCTATTGGGTGTCGTCGTCGAGGAGGTGGGCGTGGGCAGTGCCGAACTGAGGCTGGAACTATTCACATGGCCAATGATGGGCGACGAGGCATCCATCGTTGTGGGTGAGTGCAGCTTTCGGCTGATGTGCTGTCCCCCGTTGCTGGCACCCAGATTCGCTCCAAACGAAACATTGCTCTCCGATTTGCTTTGAGCTATAGAATGGCAAAAAACGAGAATGTCATTAGTTCCGATACGATACCCAGCGCGTTTGCTGTAGGGATCTACTCACATAAATTCTTGCGCCGCTGCAGCGGTGCTCGTCCCAATTGTGCTGGCGTTGGGGCCAATACAAACTGCTGGCCATCTGCATCCATGTCGCTCTCATCGCCTCCAGCCGGCGCTCCTCCTCCTTCATGGCTGGCACGCTCTGGCGGTGCACTCATGTGATATGTCGCCGACTTCGGGGTGGAGGGCATCGACTTGTACGAGGGCGAACTCGCTGGCGGCTCTGCGCTGTGACTGGGCGTATACCCATGAAGCAGCATTGTCGGTTGGGCGCTAACTGGTGGCGGCAGTCCGTTGTGATTCTTGAATATATAGCTGCCCGCAAAGGCCTCCAGCTGCAGATGCTCTAGCGAAGGTGTTCCCGGTTGATGGGATCGCGGCAGCAAGGGGTACTATCGATAGAGAGGAATTCAATTCATTTTCACAATCTTTAAAGCATTCTTTCTCTTTCCATTTACTCACCTGACTTGTCATGGCAAAGAACATCTTTTGGCCTGGCGCCGGACCTGCTCCCATTATCTGCGCTGGTGCGGAGGCCGGTGGTGTGGCCATATTGGCGGCATGTCCCAGACTCATGGCCGCCGGCGATGAGGGCACACATGCCTGATGGGCGGCTGCAGTAGACAGAGAGACAGAGATGGTGGAGGAAGAGGTTGAGGTACAGGAGGAGGAAGAGGAGGAGGAGGGAGTTGTAGATGAGTTTTTGTTGTTCATGACACTGCCACTGCTGCTGCCGGCCACTGTTTTTGTGGCAGTGGCTGGAGCAGCCGCTGTTATGGTTATTTCATTATTGGCATTATTAGTACTATGATTTGCTGTTGCTGTTCCCATTTTCCCCGTCGCTTTGGTCAGCACAGTCAGTGTGGCGGCGCCTCCTCCCGCCTGGCTGGTCGCCGTGGCTGCCACACCCGCTGTCGCTGTGGCCGTTGCTGCTGTCAGTATGCGGGCATTCGCAGGCAGTGCAATCTTGTTGCACGCATTGATGCTGATAAAGGACACTGGCCGCAGGGTGGCTGCTCCCGAGACTGGTGTCCCCGCCGTGCAGCTACCGTGATGATGCTGCTGACTGTACGCATTGCAATCGGTGATCAGCAGCATTGTGGCTCCTCCGGTTTTTCCGACCGACTCCTTTTTGCCCGGTCGTTGCTTATCTTTTCCTTCCGTTTTTTCCTGCCCATCTTCGAGGTGTTCTTCATCGTCTTCCTCGTCCTGGCCATGCAGCGTGTCCAGCACGAGGGCATCGTACAGTATGGCCGCTCGACCTGTCCCTTTGTTGCTGCTGCTGCTGCTGCTGTTGTTGTTGTTGTTGTTGTTGTGATGACCATCTTGTTGTTGTAGGGTCAACAATTTTCGTATAATGGGCGTGGAATTATTGGAAAACTTAGTAAGGGCTTCGTTATTGTGTGTGGTAGATGTGGCTGATCCCACTGTGGATGCGGTTGGAATGGCTGTTGGAATGTTTGTTGTTATGATTGGTGAAGATTGGTGAACTTTCTGCTTGAAAAACAAAGGCGGCGGTGTATTGTGTTGATGCTGATTTGATGGTTGTGCTCGTATGATCGTGAAATGATTAATTGTGGGTGTCGGCACACGCGTTATGACCGTTGGTGGCGTCTCCACGCGGCGTTGATGCAAGTGCTTGAGCTGTTGGTGTGGCGAATGCGATGGCTGCAACGGCGTCAGGGATCGCACAATCGTAAACTGTTTCCGCTTGATGGGTGTCACAATTGTTGTTGTTGTTGTTGTTGTGGTGCTGGTTGTTGTTGTTGTTGTAGAGCCTGTGGTTGTTATTATGTTGGCCACGGGTGGCGTTGTGGGCGTTGGTGTTGGTGTAGCTCTCACTTTGGGTATGGTATAATGAATGATATTATCGAAATCAGCATCAGCATTAACACTGGCCAATTCCTGCATAAACTGCTCATCGTCGTAATCATCATCTTCATCCTCATCATCATCTTCGTCATCGTCCAGGTCTACCTCGTCGAGAAGATTTTCGACATCCTCATCATCCTCGTCATCGTTTTCATGGATTGCTGCTGCATCTCCCTTCGAGTTCTTTGCATTTTCCACTTGTTCTATGTTTGATTCATGGTGGATTTTAAATGGATTGGGGTAGATATGTGTATGATATGGATGACATCGACAGAAAGGAAGATTGTGATATTATTGTGGCGCGGGGAGGAAAGTTTTCAGTGTGAGTGTGTGAGAAAGTGAAAGAAACAGAGAGAAAGATGTTATGCCCGACACAAAACAAAAACCAACAAAAAGCTTTCGTTAGAAAAAAGGCGACGTAGGCGACAGGTGGGTGAGGGGGCGAGGCGATGCGATCGATGCAGGTGATTGGAACGTTTTTTTTTCACAAATTTTCGGTTTTTCGATTTTGGATCCACAACTCAAAAACTATAAATTAAATTATAATGGATATCTATATACAAAACACACAACACAAATCATAGTAGAAATAATGCCAATAGTTGTTCTAAAATCTTAAAATCAACTTAAAATTAATCAATAAAAAAATGATTAAAAATAAAATATAAATAAAATAATTATTCTACATTTTGAAGGGCTGTCGTGGACTGCCTTCAATTACAATAAAATACACAAAAAAACTCAATGAATTCCCAATCAAATACAGTGCGTTTCGTTACAGAAAGACAGCTAGGAGGTAGAATTTTCTTCAAAATGTTTGCATCTTTCAATAATAAAATCAAATTATGTCTGATCTCCCCTTTAGCCGTCTTAAAGTCTTGGAAACCCACTGTTTATTATTCGTTTCACTCCTTTTCCTTTCATCTTTAATCGCTATCCTTCTCAGTGAAGGGAGACTCCTTCTTGCTATTCCACACTACTCACCTCTCAGATCCGTGGGACTGCGATGCGAGTGATGCATCGGATACTGGAACTGCTTCTGGCTGAGGGCCGTCGCTGTTGGCACATTGAAATTGAAGATGGCTCCCACACCACTGCCGCCACTATTGGGCGGTGGTGCACTGCTGACCACACCAGATGCCGAGACCGAGCCCCCGTTCAGTTTATATGGCGATGGTGGCTCCTGTTTAATGTCCTCCTGCTTGATATGTGGCTGCAGTGTGGCTGCCTCATCGGCTTTGCTGCTGCAGCCCTTGGGGCTGATGGGCATAGACTTGAAGGCGCCGCCTGTACAGAGGAGAGAAAGCATACAAGAGAGACCGAAATGAGCATGGCTGAGTGGGTGGTTGAGTAGCGGGTGGTTTGCTCGCCTGTGGGTTGGAATGGTGTTACACCGATTGGATTCTTGGGACTAGTGTACTGTGTATAGATCGACATCTGGGGATATGGCAGCATGGTGCTCTCCAGCACCGGATGGGCCTTGATTGCCTTTGGCTTGAGCGTAATCTCGCGATCCCCACCAGCTGTTGGCGGTGCAGTCATGGCCTGGCCATTGGCACCAGCCGCATGATCATCCTGCGAGCGCTGCAAAGAATTATACAATTTAATTAAAATTCCCTTCCTCCTTAAGGAGGGGTTGTAATACCCTACCTGAACTTTCTCTTGCTGCTGCTGCTTGCGGTAATCGTAGGGGGCATCATCCATGTCCGAATCGTTCACACGTTCGCGACACTGCAGGTCGAGCTTCTTGGAGGGTGGCTCCTCCGTCAACAGCATTTGCTCATCCTCATCCGAGTGCAGTTCATTCTTGAGGAGTTTTCCTCCCTTGCCAGAGATCGTGGTGGGCGCTTCATCACAGGCGCTGTTGTAGTTGTCAATCGTCAGTGGGATGATGTCGCCCTGGTGTTCGGAGTGGCCCTGACCGCCCGGCGTATTGGGGCACATGTCGTGCTCCAGCGAATCGGAGCCATCCACCGAGGCCAGGCGCGATTTGGCATCGCCAGCGGCAGCCGCAGCACCAGCTGCTCCTCCTGCCTTGCCAGCAGCCGTCGATGTGGAGGACTTGCGGCGATCCTTGTTGCACCATTTCCATTCGGGATGCTGCTTGAAATGCTCATCCTTGACGACGGTCGCCAGCTCATGGTACTGGGCCTTCTGTTCCGGCTTCAAGGCATACCACCATTCACCGAGGATCTTGCTGACCGTTCGATTGTCCTGATTTGGATGTTTCTTGTGTACCATCTTGCGATGCTTCTTCGAGAAGATCATGAATGCATTCATCGGCCTGCGTATCTTCTTGTTGGCTGCCACAGGCTGCCCGGCCGCTGCTCCCCCTGCCGCTGTCGCTGCTGCTGCTGCCGCCTGCTGCTGTTGCTGTTGCGCTGCCTGTTGCTGCTGCTGCTGTTGCAAGGCGCTCAGGGATTGACTCCTACGCTTGGCCGCCGATGTGATGGGTGCTCCTCCATTGGCCCCGTCGTCATGGCACTCCTCCAGCTTGCGGATGTTGCTGTTGCTGGTGTACGTTTGCAGCCTCATGGCTGCCGTCTGCTTCTTTCCATTGGTTGTGGCCGGAGTGGGCGTTGGAGTGGATTCAAACACATCGTCGTCCAGCTGATCATCCTGCTCCTCCGCCACCTGCTGATGGGTTACCGCCGCGGCGGCTGCTGCTGCAGCAGCTGCTGCCACTTTGGCATCGTTCATGGAGCAGTTGAGCGGCTTCCCGGGCGATGACAAAGGATTGGGCACAATCATATGGTTGTTGTTGTGATTCAGAGACGTCTGCTGCTGTTGCTGCTGCTGCTGCTGCTGCTGGACAGCAACTCCTCCGAGTGGGCTCTGCAGAGGAGATGGCTGCTGCTGCTGCTGATGCATCATGACCACGCTGTAGTTGCTGGCGGTCGTTGTCGTTGTTGGTGTGGCCGGACCTTGGGGCGCCTTGGTCATGGGTGGCATTTGTGGCAGAATCTTGTACCAGGGATGGCTAGGCGCATTGTAGCCTGCGGGATAAGAGAGATTATGGTAATCTTCGCTGCTGATCCTACTTCTATATAGAATCCTACCGTTTTTTGGCAACACCTTCTCCTGCCCGTGTCCGTGTCCGTGGCCATGCACTATCGACGTGGCTGCCACAGAGGTGGTGTTGGTGGGCGTGTTGGGCTGATGAAATGAAACCGAAGTGTGCGGCACCTGCTGTTGTTGCTGCATAATGGACTGCACCGGCATGGACGTCACTGTCAGCTGTGTGGCATCTACAATCACGGGATGAAACGTTTGATTCTGCGACACAACCACGTGAGGGTGGGGATGCTGTTGTTGCTGCTGCTGCTGTTGCTGGCTGCTGGAGATGCGTATCACGCTGGTGGCATGCCCCACACTGCTGGGCGGCGCTCCAGGTCCTGGCAGTGCATTGAGGTGTGCGGCAGGTGGTTGTTGATGTTGATGCTGCTGGTGCTGGTGCTGGTGCTGGGGCTGTTGCTGCTGCTGCGGCGGTGGGGCATGCATAACCAGCGACACGGGCGTTGTTTGTGGTGGCATTGGCAGTGGTTGTGTTCCTCCTGCTCCTCCTCCTGTTCCATTTCCTGATGCTCCACTGTTGTTGCTGTTCCCCTCCCAGCCATTGTTGTTGTTGTTGCTGCTGCTGCTGTTGTTGTTGGTATTGTACAGGACCGGACTGGGTGTAGTCTTCCATTTTCCCGTATCCAAAGGGCCAATCGATGCCACAGATGGCACGGCGGCAGGTTGTTGTTGTTGCTGCTGCTGCGATTGATTGGTGGCAGCAATGGGCGTGAAAAAGTTCTGCCTGTGGTGGTTCGAGGACACATTGACCGGCGAGTGGGCGATGGCATTTAGCGGCGAGGCGCCGGCATGATTCACGGGTGATGTATACGATGGCGTGGCCGAGCGTGAACTGCTCAGGGATACTGTAAATAGAGACAGAGAGAGATCGCAATTAGTACTATAATTACTCCCTACAATCATTGCAGATAAATCTCTTCATAATCCATTTATGTAGATATAGGAAACATTTTATTACATAAGCACTGTAAATATAATTTCGCTCCCAGCTCGAAATCCTGGAACGCATTCATGACGTTCATCGGTCTCCTGTCCTCAAATGGAAACTTTCATCACTCTCTCACTTGCACATTTCATTGGAACTATGTATTGTACATATATATTTAGTACATACATACATAAGTATGTAGTTATATGTACAGATATTTCTTCTTTTTTTTATTGTATTTAATACACTTTTCTGTCGTCGTCGTCAGATTCGTTTTGTGCTGCATTCGCATCGGTTTGCTTTTTCGTTCTGTGTTCGGTTTTGTGTTCTGCTCTGGCGCTGCCTCTGGTGTGCTCTTGACAGTTTCCAACATAAAATGCGGTGCGGTGCGGAGGGGGCAGAGGCGGCAGAGCAGCAGCGAAGACGTCAAAAGAACGGCAGCAACAGCTCAACCAAGGGCAGCGACAGCGACGTCAGCAGCATAAATTGAGCGAGCGCCGTGCCGCTCTTGCTTACGCTCTTTATCGCACTCTTTCTCTCTCTCGCTCGCACTCTCCCGCATTGATTCTCCTGGCTTGAGCTGTTTACCTGCTCCGGGAATGTCTGTGCCTCTGTGTTAGTGTGCGTGTGTGTGTGTGCGTGCCGTGCCGACTGCTCTCAAGTGCATTTTTGTTTAGGTAAAAACGAATCAAAGGCAAAGCAAATAACAAGAAAAGAAAAGAATCTGTTGCGCTTCGCACGCAGAATTCCAGCCTCTGCCGCTGGCCCTTTGCTTTGTTTCGTCTCAAGTGGCGGCGTCGTTGTCGCTGCTGCTGCGATCATTGCGTGTCTACCTTTGCAGGTGAAGGGTATATTATCTGTAAGGTAAGGGACTCCAGCTTAGCTTTGATTTCTCGGTTCTAGTACGTTAAATGCCAGTAAGAGCATTCTGTCATCAAATTCTGAAACTACTGATCATTCATTTTGGCAATCATGTGCCTTACTAGCACCCTCTCTTTGGGGTACCCTGCCTCTGCAGGTGCCTAGGAATGCGTAAGCATCTCTCCGCTGCGCTCTGTCGACGTCGCTGCGTCTGGCGTGTAAATCACGCTGCGGTCACACTTTCAAGTGGCCCAGCGCCCAGCGACAGAGGCAGCCAGCAGCGCAACAGAGCATAGAAGATTTCTGGAACAATAGAACTCTTGATTCGGGGATCGGGACAACGGCCGACCCGTCTTCTCTCACAGACAGACACCTTTCATGAAAAGCGACAAACGACCTTTGTTGAGGTGTGTGAAATGGTCAAGGAAAACACAACGGCGACGTGAACAGCCACGGCGCTGGCACAATAAAATTTTATGATATGCATTTTTATGGTGAATTGGAAATGCATCGACCCCGAAAGAGCGCATTAGAGAGATGAGAAAGTTTCGGCCAAGGAGACTGCCCAAAGTGCGCTACCAATTCCAAAGAATGTTTTTTTTGGGGTCTCTGAACTGAATGAAAGGCAGAATGGGCCTTCCCTTTGTTCAATATGCATTCAAAATGCATTTTAGTATCGGATTAGAGGATGGGAATGTGTGAAAATGATATGCCACATTAAGTAGCGTGCATTAAAAGTTGACCAGCGTGAGTAAATCTTTCAAGTAGCGCACCCAAAACAACAGGAGATGAGTGTATCAGCTTTAAAGATACCTCACATAGTTGAAAGTGCGCTACCATTTCCAAAGAATGTTTTGGGTTCGAAATCCGGTTATGCCCTGAATGAGAGAACTTGTTCTTTCTTCTACATTTCCTAAACACATTTTAGTAGGGGATTAAAAGGGAAGGGCAGCAGGAGTGGGAATATGACGTGTTGACTTGGTTCGAAACGAAATCAAAGAAATCTTTCTAGAAGCGACTCGAAGTGCAGGAGATGGGCAAATTGCAGGCTTTCAGACAGCTTAAAAGCTATGACTATGAAAGAATGGAACTTGGCAGCGGATAATGAATAAATATTAATTCTTTCTGTTGTCAAGCAGACTCCAAAACGCTTTAGCCTTATGACTAATCCTAAATTGAAATTGAGCATTTCAGGGTGCCTAAAAAGTCGACCAGCCTAAATGCAAAATTACACAAATCTTTCCAGAAGCGCCGCGTTAGACAGAGCGAACAGATGCACTGAAAGCCTTTCTCTATCTCTCTCTCAGGCTCTGGCTTAGGCTTGCTCTCTGCCCTGCCCTTTTCACGAGCACCCTCTGTCCGATGGTGTGGGTAATTGCGTGAACGGAGAGATAGATTAACAGTTAAGCTGGCGCTGGTGTGAGAGAGCGGCGCAGCAGCAACGGCAGCGGCAGCAGAGGCTGGAAAGACCAGCCTTGAAATGAATTGCAGTTCAAAACTATGAATAAATTTCCACACAAATTCCAATTTTAATGCTTTTATGAGGCGGCTCTTAGACTCCTCTATCTCGCTCTCTTTCTTTTATTTTCGTGGGTCATAAAAAGTCAAAAAGGTGTGAGGACTATACAGAGAGACTTACCTAGCACTGCGGCCGCATCGGTGTCCTCCTGATCGTAGCGACCCTTGACCCGATAGTTGGGCGATGTCTCCGAGTCACGTGAGGTGTCCTCATCGATCTGTGTCTTGCTGCTCGAGCGACTATCACTAAAAAGGGTTTAAGAATAAGTGATGGATCAGTTGAGGGAGAAGATCTACAAACCTCAGTAGGCGATTCGGACCCGTGGACGAGGGCAGGGCATTGTTACCCTTCTGATTTAAATGCCTCGAACAGAAGCCCCTCCTCTGAGATTCCTTCGTGCAGAGCATACAAAGGCGACGCCACTGCTTCCCATTGTACTTCTTGCGCACGCCGGACTCCGATTCCACGATGTCGCCCTTCTTGAAGCGATGCGGCGTAGTAGCCTGAGATCTAAAATAGAGAGAGAATGAAGAGAATTATCAGATGAATGCGGGATATAGAGAGTGCGACGACAACCCACCTTGGAGTTGCTGGATGAGATCGTGGTGTGAGCCTCTGATCGAATAGACTGGACGTACTGCCGCGGCTCTGCATGCTGCTCCGTTTGCTGCAGGCGCTCATCTTCTCCGTGTCCAGGTCACCGGCAGCCGGCGAATACCCAATACCCACCACATTCAGCTCGTCGTCCGATTCGTAGTCGTCGTAGCTACGCGACGCCTGCTGCTGCTGTTGCTGCTGCTGCTGCTGCTGTTGGGTTTTCAGGTGCTGCTGCCCATTGCTTCCCGGAGAGATCACTATGTCCGGCAGGCCGTTCACCTGCACCGCCGTCTGCCCCGTGGCGCTCGTCTGTTCCACATGGCCTCCCAGCCCCAAGGGCGGTCGCGCCGCTGGCACCACTCCGCTCTGGAACGGTGACGTTGCCGTTGTCCGGTAATACTCTTCTTGTTTCGGATGCGGTTGTTGCTGCTGCTGCTGCTGGGAGCTGGACGTGGGTGTGGGCGGAGCTGTGGGCAGCTTGCCATCATACCGTGTGGCCACAAAAGTGAGTTGCGTTCCTGCGCCCACCTTTGGGTACACTATGTTGCCACTGGGCACGGGCATGGCCTCTGCTACTGCTGCCGACGTCTTCCGCTTGCCACTTGTCGTCGCTGTTGCACCCGAGGGGGGCGACAGTTCGCTGAGCTCATCCCACCAGGGCGGCTGCAGCAGACGGAGATCAGCGCGACGCACAACCTTTGTGGGGGCCTAAGTGGGTAATTGTAAAGGGTAAATCGATGTAGGAGCATTCCTAAGCTATAAGCACATACCGAATCATCACCAAACAATTGGACACTATATTGCTTTGTGGCCTGATTGATGTCCGTGATGATGCCCTCCACATAGACGAAGCTGCCAGAGCTGCGTCCCTCCACACGCTGTCGCACACAGACCCGGGCATCCAGCGTGATCTGAGGAGAGACAAAGAGCAATCTAAGTAAAGGATAAAGATTATTAAGGGGGCGGGTGGGTGGTACGTACATCTGCCATGGGTGGACTGGCATCGAGTATCACATGATATCGTCCATTGTGGAACACATCCGGATAGAGGAGCAGTCCCAGTTCGGTGGAATCGAATTCCACGAGTATTGAATCGGGTTGTGCCTCCTGCACTTGTCGTATAATCCCTGGGGCATAATGATTATGGATTTTGGCTAGGACACGGGTATTGTTCCACTCGCTGAGATCGAGTAAGGATTGTTGTTGCTGCTGCAACGACTGTTGTTGTGGCTGTGCATGTTGCTCCTGTACATGTGGCTGATTGTGAGAGTTAAAGATAAAACGTTGCTGTTGCTGCTGCTGCTGCTGCTGCTGCTGCTGTTGGTAGTAGACAGCCGTTGTGGGCGTGTGTGTGCGTTGCTGATGATTGATTGTTGGGGCATGGCCATTGTTGCTGCTGCTACTGTTACTTCCGCTGCTGCTGCATGCCACATGTTGCTTGTAAGTACTACCACCGCTGGCATGTTGCAGCGGTGATGCAATTATAATACGTTGCTGCTGCTGCTGCTGTTGCTGTTGCAGCTTGATATCGCTGGCGCCTGCACCGCAATTCAATGGCGACGGATTCACAATCATGCGATGTAGCTGCTGCTGTTGTTGCTGCTGTTGCAATGTTGCAACATTGCCATTGGTCGTCTCGCTGCTGCCATTGGTTTCAGCCGATTTATGGTGCTTCTGCAGCGTCACAAGATGCTGTTGCTGCTGCTGGGGATGCTGTTCGGCCTTGTCCAGCTCTGCTGGATCAAATTTTCGCTTCTTGGGATGTTGGCGCGGCTGAGGTGGTGCCTGTTGCTGTTGCTGAGGTGTGGATGTTGTTGCAGATGCATGTAAGTGCGGCTGAAACAGTACATGTTGCTGTTGTTGCTGATGTTGCGTTGTTTCTGCTGCTGCTGTTGTGGATGTGGTTGTTCCTGTTGTTGTTGCTCCTGTGGCAGGTATCAACATTTTGTTGGTGGCAACAACAAAATGTTGCTGTTGCTGCTGCTGCTGCTGTTGTTGTTTCTTGTTTGTTATGACATAAGTTTCGGTTGCGGCAATTGCTGCTGCTGCTGCTGCTCCTGCTCCTGCTGCATGTGTGGCTGTTGCATTGGCAGCGCTGAGCATTTTCGTTGCTGCAACATGTGCAACATGTAGGCTAGTGTTCTATGCTGTGTGTGTGTATGTGTGTGTCTTCAGTGTTGCTGCAACAACAACACCAACAACAACCACTGCCTCATCGAGGACTGCTGCTGCATCCTTCCGTCTTCACGATATTGGTCCTGGAAAAACGAGAAAATTTGTTAATTAAGTTGACAACAGAAAACCATTAAAATCAACGACGTCGCCGTTGTCGATGTCATTTCATAATTAGTGTAATCCGCATCCTGACAACTCTGACATCCTGCCACTGCCCAATCCAGCAGGATGACCCGCAACCCGGCACCGACTGGCGCCCGTCCCGACGCCGTTGCCAGGCAATAAAATTCAATCTCGACACAAATACACGCTCCACTATAATCCTGCCACCCCCCCATCATCCTTCCCTTTTTGATACCCTTTATGGGAGATGGATTTATAAGGACTTTGATGATAGTCGCAAGTGGCAGTAGGGGGTGCAGCCTTATCTCTAGACTGGACAGACATATGATCCAATAGTCCCAGTTGGAATACAAATCTTTGAAATCTATTTGATAGCTTCTAGATAACTTTTTAAATATATTTATGGCTTTCATAGTCAGAACTGTCTCTGAAGGAAGGGTACCAAAAGCTTCGACTCCGAAACTGTAGTTTCTCATCTTTTTATCTCTCTCTCTCTCTCTCTGTCTCTCTTGCATTCTCTCTATCCGCTCTCTCAGTCACTCTTGTTTCCCTGTGTATGTGTGTGAGTGTGAGACGACGACAACGGAAACATTTTAATTTGCACAGACGTCCAATGGTCTGGGTCTGGTCTATGGGTCTATGGGTCTATGGTTCTGGTTTCGGGTACAGGGCCGAAGGGCCTGCAGCATTGCCAGCATTAAAAAAGAGTAAAAATGAAATATAAATGACACTTGAAACATTTTATGCCAAAGCCACACACACACACACACACACACACACACAGTAACGACTGATAGACAGAAGGAGGGACGAACTGACGTACAGTTGCATAAAAAGTCAAAATCATCTGGCAACCACAAATACACCCACCCAGGCAGACAGACAACAGACGCACATACACTACACCAGAGAACTGCAGCAGCAGCCTCGACTTTGATGAACTTGTGGCAGGGCCGTAGGTGGCCGTGGGTGCAACTGCGAGGGAAAGGGTTAAAGAGGCTTTGCGAAAAAGGGTTAAAGAGGTTCTGGGCTGCGGGGAAAAGGGTAAAGGTGCAGCTTTATGGATTATACAGTCGCCTACGCTACGAGAGAGGCGTTTCTGGGGGGAGTGACACCTCTTGTTAGGCGCAAGAAACGGATTGCTTAACGACATTTGTCGGGAAAGGAAAATCCACTCGTACGAAAATTTGTATTTAAGGTCTACAATTTTCAAGATCTTTTAGAGATATTTTACTTTCTATGTTTATGTAAAAAAAAACCTCATAACAAGATAATTTACATTTGAAATTATTTTTAGATAATTTAATCCTTTAAATTCCATTTTATATATATGAAAAATTACACAAATGAACCCAAATATTTATTTATTATCCCCAACCTCTTCCCAAAGAGATCTCTATTATCCCAATCAAATGAGCACGAACTCTATAGAGACACACCCAATCGTATCCCGCAACCCAACACAGCCCAACTCAATAAAAAAGGGTTGGGAGTTGCATTTCTAACTCCGAAACAAACTGAAACCGGGTTCCGTTTCAATTAATTTCAAAAGTGTTGCATACTTCTGGGCCTGACACGTATACGTGTGCGCCTGTATTTGTGGCAGTTGACAACACAGCGTTGCCATATCACTCGCTGTTGCATTCTGTGCGGACAGAGATACGGCTTATCAGGGAGGTGGCAGAGCAGAGAGCTCCTCCTTTTCAGCCAGCAACCAAGAACCAGAGCCATTCTCTAGCCTCTGCAATTCTGCATGCACTCTCCAACCCTATCCCATTCATCTCCATCTCCTTTTTGTGTCGTTTGTGTGTAGGCGTAATTGCGGGAAATGACTGCCACGCCCATTGTGGGCTAGCACACACAAACACACAGGCAGGACAGGGACACGGACACGGACACGGACACAGAGAGGCACGAAACGAAGCTAAATTGAAGCAACGTAGCAACCAGAAATGAATCAGAAAAAAAGGAGGCAAAAAGGAAAGGCCTTGGCCATATTGTGTTGCCGCCGCCGCTGCTATTGCTGTGTGCGATGGGAGGGACAAGTGCAATGATTGCTTTATTTTTTCTCCTCAACTTTTTTGCACTTTTTAAATACCCTTTTTGGCAGCGGCACTGCTAAGACTCACCGAGTTTGAGCACATTTCAGTAATAGAGAAATTGTTGTTTAATAATGCTGCACAAAGGCGAATGATGGTTTCATCAAAATGGTTTACTCCCCTACTGCACAGGGTATTCGATTGTCGGTTGCATTACAGACACCTTTCATGCAGTAATTTTGTTGTTGTTTTTATACGACTTTGCTTTTCATTACTGTGTGGCCTGGGCTTTGGATTCTCTGCTGGTTTTCGGTTGCTAGGCTGCCTCTTGCAATTGTTAGGAAAAATCCAGAATAAAAGTGGCGGATGGGTTTGTGGGTGGGGTCGGAGTGGTGAATGGGTGAGAGACATAGACACAGTGTCTAGTACAGTTTTTTGCTGCTAGAATGTTAAATGCCAAGAAGCAGAACATCAGCAAGCTGACGGATGAAGCTCAAGCTTAAAACTCAGACTCCAACTCACGGCTGGCTCAACGCGTGGCATGGCTTTAAAAAGTTGAGCCCGTGATTAGTTGGACACATGCTCACACACACACACACACACACACACACAAACATGCATCTGAATATTACACACCCACACACCACGCGAGCAAAGCTTGTGCACATATTTGTAAAGCTTTTATGTAAATAACTGCACATCTTCTATATTTGTTCATGCGTTGCAGCATAAGGCGGATGGGTCGGGGGAAGACACTCTGTGGGAGTGTTCTCTCTCTCTACCTCTCTTGCTCTACCCCTCTCCCTATCTCTCTGTGCCTGTGTGCTTAGTCACAGTAAAAGGTATTACGAGTGAACAGGGGAGTGAGTGGGAGCGGACTGGCCGTTGCTCTGCTGCTACCAATGCGTACTTAAGTAAATCTAACCGTACACCGTACACCCACGTCACGTTCAATGTACACACATATGCACATACATCTGTATGTCCTCCGCCCGACTGTCTGTCTGGCTTAGTTGATGGGAAACCATCTTCTTTTGAGTGTAATTCACAGCTTCTGGCTGTAGTTACAGTGGCGGGCAGACAAATTGTATAATTTCAAAGTTCGGATTGTCCATTGATGGATATTTCAATAACATTTCTTTTTCAACATTCACACTCCAAGCTAAAGTCCATAGACATTAAACCCACACACAGTTCATTGATGGTTAAACCTACCCTAATTATTTGCCCACAGCTGTGCCACAGTCTCAATGTCCCACTGCAATGTTTCGGTTCATTTGAGAGCTAACTGGCCGCAAATGCAAACAACAAGCAACAATAAAAAATACCCAACTGGGCAATTCTGGTGGAGAGCATTATTACAGTTATCTGTTTATTGTACGAGTCTCGAGCATTGCCAAAAATATTCCCATCTGCATTGCATGAGTAAGTGAACGTGTGGCTGTGTGCATTGGAGAGTGTGTGAGTGTTTTGTCAATTGCCATCAGCATCATTCGTATCATCATCATCATTATCATTTGCATCTGCATTGTCTTTATTGTTGCATTTTATGATGTGGTTCAGAGACAACTGCATTTTGGCATATGCAGGCACACACGTGCATGAATATTCTACAAACATGCATACAAATGTACATATGTATGTATGTATGAACATAGTATTTAGCTGTTGTTTCTGCTGTTCCCAGTTCCATTTCCTGACAAATTGTTTCGAAATGGTATTTAATATTTATATTATCTCTGTACTCACACGGTATAAAAATTTCTTTCATTTCTGATTTCTTCCAAATTTATTTTTCGTTTAATTTCGTGGTATTGAAATTGAGAACAACACTGCACTGCTTGAATTTTTTGGTGTGCTTTTGTTAATTGGAATATTCCGTTTTATGATGCACACTTTGGCACACATAAACTCTGCAGAAGCTCGTATCCACTCACAATCACAATCACACGATCTGATCTCAATGCAGTCAGTCTTTGCTGCTGCCAAATTGAATGCAAACACATGCGTGAGAGCGAGATGCGCTCATACACAAAATCACACACTCACGCAACAGTATACAATTTTTGTTATGGATATGCATATGCGAGAGTAGTGAGTGCATCGTAATTAGACAAGAGTTCTTTGAACCCTAACGGTTGTGTACGGCTACTCTTCGTGTCATTTGTTTTGGCGCCAAATCCAAAACGAAAGCGAACCGAAGCGAGGCGAGGCGAGGCGCAGCATTGTAGAAGGCAAAAGTGTAGAACGAAGAAGAGAGCAATAAAAGCCAAAAAGGCATGCAGAAAGTTAATGTCGTTGCTGGCGACGTCGACGCACTTAGAGCAGAATGGCACACACACACTGCACTTGGCAACGGTAGCCACTCACACATCATCATCATCATCTCTTCTCTGCTCTGCACCGCTGTCTACGTTTCTCTCTGCCGGGCTGCTGCAATGTCAGTAACCCCACTCGTTGACAGGAGAGAGGGAGAGAGCCACACTATTAAAGAGTTTGGCTAGACTGAGTGAGCTGGCAAGCGAGTGCAGTTAGCATTTCTGAATATGTTTGCAATGATTTTTTGTTGTTAAGTACTTTATGTTGTTGCCAACTCCTGTTTCTTTTACTATCCCCCTACCCACCCTCTCTCGAATGCTCTCGCTTAGTCATTCAAATCAAGCAAGCTCTGCAGCAGCATCAAGTGAGAGTGAGTTGTGCGCAGAGGCGGCTTAGGCAGGAACACAGTCAGCTCCCCATTCCTCTCCCACCTACCATTACTATCCCAGTGGAGAAAAATCAGAGAACGAAAAGGAATGGAATGGAAGGAGGGAATGCCGCTCATTTGCGTAGAGTAAATGCAAACAGCTCGTGTGCCTGCCTTCGTCTCATCGCCCTCACACACACCCTGGCACGCATGAATGCAATACGCTGCAACAGCAATCGCAGCGGCAGCGCAGAGTATTCGACGGGTGTAACAGCGTACCACAGTGGCGGTCAGAAATGTGGGAGACTTAAGTTGGCATTACTTCGATAAACTATACAGGTTGGAGAACAACCTCCCCATAATATTTTAACCCTTTTTAAGCTAAGCCTCATTTACTTTATGGATCTCTCATTTACCAGCCATATTTATCTGCCCACCAGTGTGCAGCCTTTACTCATTTTTAGCTTTTTGCTTTTGCATGGCGTAAATTATTTGTATGCGCTGTGCTTGAGCGCAAAAAAAGAGAATGCAGTGGAGAAGAATGAAAAGGCTGCTGCGCTGTGCTGCACTGTTGCTGGATGCTGCTGACGAAGGCGACGCATTGGGGGTCGGATCGGCGGTCGTTGCTGAGTTGTAAAGACGACGACGACGAGTGCACGATAAGTTGTGTTTTTGTTGGTGTGTGTGTGTGCTGGCTGTTGGAAGACGTACTATTTACGAAGGGTCCCTCCCCTCTATTCAAAGCCCACTGTTCCCACTCCCGTTTCCCAGCCTGGCAACACGAAACGCGCCAAACGCGCGAAAATGCTAAAAGCAGAGGCAGGAACATTTTTTTTATTTACTTTATTTCTTCTTCTTGTTGAGAATGTCGAGCAGCAGGAGCAGACAGGGGAGGCGGGAGGACTATGACGACGTCGACGACTGCGAAGACTGATTGCAATGGGGCCTCCAACGATAAGATGACGAAGCGAATACTGCAAAAAGGCAACAACGAAAACAAGAAAGAACGCTGGCCCTTCGGGGGACGAAGTTTATAATACCCTTGCATATCGAATGAACGCGTATCAATGCAACGTTTCACCAAAGAAATCTTTAAAACTGAGCAACTGATTTGCATAGAAAGAGAAAGACATACACCAGATAGAGGGATATGGACGTGTCTGTTCATTCTCTTTAATGTAAACTCCACCGAGCTACAAGTATGTGATCAAACGTATAATACCCTATTCCTGCATGCCTACACCTCTCTCTCTACACTACACCTCATGCTCTCTGCTTACTCTCTTTAACGGTAGCCCAGAAGGAGCTCGTTTTCTTGATTACAACAACACCAATGGCCACAACAATAGCAACTGCATTTTGGCGCCTTCTACAACGTTCTACGTTTCTCCTACGTTTACCCCACGAGAAACATTTCCTTCTTCGAGTTGTTTCTGTCTTTTAATTGGCTTTAATGCATTTCGATTAATTTGCCGATGGTTGGCTGGCGAAAACTTCGCCTAGGCCTCCAGACTAATTAAAATTGTTGTTGTAGCGCCAGAGAGACACCACAGGAATTTTTTCCATGGCACACATTATCGTCATCATCATCGTCATTCTTGCCAACTTTACGCTGCAGGTTCTTCTTGGCCGTAATGTTGTCGTCGTCATAGTGTTTCCAGCTAATTGCAGTTAAGCAACAATTTAGTACTTAAAATACACTGCACTTCAAATTATGGTACTTCAATGGTTTTTCATTCTGTTGGCGAGGCTTGTCGGGGGAAGGTAGGGCTGAGAAGGATGGTTAAATGGGTATGGAGTGTGTGAAGGGAAAGATCAGTGAACTTTTAATTATGGGAAGGGGATAGATCCTCGTACTCGGGAAAGGTTCTAGTAGCACAACATCTTCTTACATATGTATTGCAATTTTAGGTCTCATCCATTCTTCATACCGTATAATAATATTCTTTAATAATAGTTATACAAAGTTTAATGAAATATTGTATTGCTGGATAAGATATCAATCGTTGTTATCGACAAAACATATGTACTTTCCGCATACGTAAAATCGAAGGTTATATTGTAAAAAGTAAACAATTTTGTATCATCCAATCAATTGTCAACCTTTTGTTTCCCAATAAGAATATGTAAATTACCCAATAAACTCGATGTTCTTAAAACAATTAACTAATTGTGATATATGAAAACTTTCTAATCCATTTATGTATTTATGTACATGTGTGCAGTAAACATTTATTAAGGCGTCTCGTCTCGAAAAATGTCTCAACACCTCTTTGAAGCACTCCAATTACACTGTAGAAGAGAATTATCTATATCCATGTACAATATACCCCCTCCCCAGCCATTGGGGGAATTTGAGAGCACCGTTGCAAAATGTATTAAAATGTTGGCAACGTTTTGTTGGGGTTGACAAACAATGACAGCCGTTGATGATCATGATCAGGAGGGGATTACGATGATGAAGATGTGGAGCAGCCAGAGACAGTAGCGACAGAGCGACAAAGAAAGTGGGAGAGAGAGAGAAGAAACAACAGCAACAAGAACACAGAAGAGAACAGAAAGCGTAGCGAAGGCTATGGCAAAGTATGGCGCATAAAATTTGCATTAAATCATTTCGTTTTTTTTTATCTTTTTGTTCAGATACTCTTCGCAGGAGGCATAATGATTTCAAGCCGCTGTATGGTAGAGAAGGAAAAGTTATTCAATACTTATCTTATATATTAAAAAAGCCAAAGCCTTATCACTTTTTCCCCCAACTCCCACTCAGCTCCACCCCTTTTCTCTCTCGATTTCAATAAAAATTGGCTGACAATTAGATACATAGATGTATGTGGATATATGGCTCTAAAAGTGTATCATAACTGTCGGGTTTTCCCCCCAGAGTACACCATTTCTTTCTTGTGTCTGTAGATCTCTCCTCAGCCTCCTATAGGGCCCAGAGCACCCCGCGCCAAACGTCAAACGGTAGCCAAAGAACCAACAAAGTGGAATGTGTTGCAAATTTCAATGCAATATGCCGACGCTGATGCTGACGAAGAGGAACATGATGATGATGATTGCTATTACGATGATGATGAACTGGAAGACGAAAGAGGCGACTGTAGGCGGGGGTCGGTGGTTGCGGGGGCTTAAGCAAAGAGTTAAGCGCAAAAAAAGCAGGAAAATAAACAAAAAATATGTTCAAAAGAATAAACAGGCAAAGCTTTATGCTTGATGCCTCTCTCTCTCTCACTCTGCCTTACTCCCTCTCTCTCTCCCTTGGGTTTTTGCTGCTACTGTTTAAGGATGGATTGTGGATGGAAGAAAATGAAAACGAAACAAGAACGAAGGAGTAGGTTGTATGCGACATCTGTAATACCCTATTTAAAATGGAACATTTCTCTGAGCTGAGAGACGAATCAGTTTAACATTTATGCAGTTAACCATTTAAAGAATAATTTATCTAGACTACAAAGCAGAGACATACTTAGTATATCCCTACATATAAATATTTGTGCACCATCCTGTTCATAGAATCGTATCTACTTAATATTCACATTTTTCATAAAGGATATCAAAAAGCTATGGGCGTCGGCATCTCTCTCTCTCGTTCGTGTCAATAGCTCGCGGTTGCCCACAAAGAAATTGGAACTGCGCCTAAGTCAGAATCTCCTCTTCCTGTGCCTCTGACTCAGCCTCCTGTACTGCTAGCTGTTTTTTTCCTGTCTCTATCTGTGGGTGGTCCAACACACACAATTTCATATTTCTTAGTGGACTGCGTAAGCAGAAACATCGTCGTCGTCGCCGTTGTCTCTGTCTCTCTGGGCAACAATGTTGTGCACTGTTTATGTTTTTTGGCCCAAGAGAGGCTTAGTGTCATTCGATGATTTAGGGGCCAATGGAAATGATTTAGAAATATCAGCAAAAAATAAATCGAAATAATTAACAATAAGATGCCAAATGCGACTTTGTCTGAGATCCATGACAGAATTTCAAGTGCGAACATTTCAGAACATCGATGAAAACCGCAAAATCAATAAGAACCAAATACTTCAAACAATTCCAACAGGTACTACCTATACAATTACCTATCAATAAATAAAAAAAAGCAAAAGAAAAATATCAATAAGAAACAAGTTTTTACACTCCCAAACACGCGATCGCAAAGTGTCAACGAATGAATTCATTTGAGAATCAGCTCCCCAAACATAATTCTCCTTCAAAATAATTTCCGACACTTTATCCCTTATAAAATGTGTCTAAAAAGCAACGTGGTGAGTTCCTATCGATCACAGTGCCTGCTAATTTCACAAACAAAAAGTCAAAAGCAATTCTCCAAACTTAATGACTTGATTAAAAATTGAATTGAAAATTCAAATTGCGACAATAACAACACTTGAGAACTTTCCCATGGAGCGAATGAAACTTCTGACAAAAGTACGGGCTAGTACTATGTATTAATAATTGAGTTAATTCTGGAAATCAATGTCTATCGTATGCTATTTACACTCTCACGCCTCTGAATGTGTGGATTGTGTTGTCCACCCATCCATCCATCCATCAATTGTGCTGGCAGCCCTGCTGTGGAGTGCTTTTATTTTTAGAGTTGCGCACTTCTTTTGCAATTTTCATCATGAAATATTTATGAAAGCAAGATAAATAACTGCAGAAAAAAATGCGTGACTCTTTGAAGTTTTAGTTTTATGTGTTTGTGCGTCGAGTTCTAACACAGTAAAAATGCATTCGATTGAGCGCTAAATGCAAATTTGCGTTTTCTTTTGCCACTGCGCGTATTTTGTTTTCATTGTTGCGAAAAATGCGTAAGATGTGCCAATGAATTAATGTAGAATGCTGTTTATACGAATATTTTTTAGCGAGGTTTTTGATTACCTAAACACATGACAATCAGATCGTTATTAAGGACAGGATAAACAAAACAAGTTAAGGTTATGAACACCTGGGTTTTTGTTGGGTTCTTACAATAAGGTTTATCTCCTTCTAAAAACGGTTAACAGTTATTTTCTAAAGCTTAGTACTTCCCATTATAAATCTCATAAATTATTAATTTTCCTCTCGTTAGCTGGATTTTTAAAGTTAAGTAGTTATTTTCACATGAAAAAATTCTTTAGCTAGAACATTCCATTGAATTGAACTAAAGCAAAAGTATATTTCTATGTCTATGATTCATTTTCAAACAATTTCTAGCACAAGTAGCACTCCAAGAGAGATAATAACTTGGAAAGGCCTTTTGTTTAAGCAAAAAAATAAGCAAAAGTTGTATTTAATCAACGATAAGAACCATACTTTCTCCACGTCTATCAGAGATGTGAAAACATACTAAAAGGAATTTTAAAATTTCCATCCAAAGCTCTCAAATTACATGCAAAATAAACACCATAATTGGATTGTCTGTTCTTAGAGATATGTATATGGAGCATATATCTGATGGCTATTAATTTACTCTCCAACACAAAAAAGGTAAAAGGAAAAATCAATATAAAAAATTCCACAACTGCGCGTCGGTGGCAGCCAATGTCCAACTTTTTACTATCAACTTTTTGGCCAACTAACAAAACGCTAATGAGGCTCGTAGAAAAAGTTTCGACTCGGATAAGGCTTAATGGGAGGTGCCCCCCCTGCCCAAAGCACAGGATGGTGGGAGGGGTGCTGCAGCTTAGCAAAGTGATAAAACTTTGTTGGGAAAAACTCGGTTGGAAAACCAAGTTAGTGAATGCCAAAGGCAGGGGCAGAGTCAGAGGCAGAGGCAGAGAATGTCCGACTTCTTATTGCCTTTTGGTTTAGATAAAATTGATTTTTATTTCGCAGTGTTTTTTTTTTATCGCCCCTTAAATGTTTAATGCACCAAAATAGAACACACAGGCCAGGCTTCAAAATGTAAGGCGCAGTAAACCAAAATAAAAACCTAACCCCATCAAAGGAAACTTTTTTTTTGCAGGCAAATAAAGCATAGGAATGGCAGCAAGGTAGAAGATACATATTTACATTCTATATGCAACATGGCAGCAACATATGTATATCGTTTCTATGGCATATTGGCAGGAGAAAGAAGGTAACGAGAGGAGCCATCGACGGCTTTTATGTACACAGCAGAATTCATGTTGGGGTAGCGTTGAAATGCGAAACAAAAAAAATAGGGGAGCAGCACAAATATTGAATGACAAAGTAGAAGTTTGGTATACTCTTTGGATGTGTAATGTAGAGGAGAGGTTTTGCCATATTTGATGAAGTTTCAAGCAATTGGAGCATTCATTCAGCTAACAGAAATAAGGGAACATTTAGAGATTTTTTAGAGCCTTTTCTGCATGTGTAAATATTATAAAATAAAAATCATTTAATTGCTATGAAATTTCTGTAGCAATCCCCAGTTTTCTTGTAGAACTGCTCAAAAGTAGGACCTGTGCCTGTACCTGTGCAGTCTCTTCGTGTTCTTCAGCTTGCGAATGACAGTCGTCGTGTAGGGGGTAGGGGCTGCTGCCGCGGTCTACCCCTCGTTGTTATTAACCCTTTTTCTTTTAAGGTTCCCCCCCATACATATAAAAAAACCCACATGAAAGCAGGGACAAAAAAAGCCAAGAAAATAGGGGAAAATCTTTAGAAATTTGTTTTTCTTTCCTTAAGTAAACCGTCAGCAGGCGAAAGCAGCAGGAAAATTCTAGCCAAAGGGGACTGAGGTGCAGTACTAGAAGAGCGGCCTGCAAGAGTGATTAGGGGGATAGGAAAGCCTTTCTTTTCACAGTAAAAACTATTATGGTCAAAAGTGTCAAAGGCAGGACGGATCCCCCCACCCGCAGGCATCATTAGAGATGGGCTAAAGTGGATTTGGGGGCAGTGGAATGAACTGTGGCACACAACACAGACACACAGCGCTCTTTTGTGGCAGTTTCCTCATCATAACAGCGTATGCCGCAAAATTGATTTACTCAAAAAAATGTAAAAGCAAAAGAAAGAAAAGAAAAATTCATTTGCCTATTGGTTTGAGGAGGTTTTTCCCGGGGTTTTCGAAACGTGCGCTTGCATGGCGATGAGCATGGGGCTGGCAGGCTGGCAGGCTGGCACCAGTCACCAGCATCATCTCAAGGATGTCCATGGTCCACACTCAGCCTGTGCGTCAGCTGTTGGCCTAAGTGGCCTTTTCCCTTCTCCTCGTCCTCCCTTTGCAATTCCAATTCGAATTCTCTTTGTGCCTCACCTTTTGGCCTGCCTGCCGGGTGGGATATAATACCTTCAATAGAAGGAGGCGGTGTGCTGGTCAGCAGCTTCTATAGAGAGCAAGAGAGAGAATGGTGTATGGTGTGGTGGGTGTGGGTGTGGCATCCTGGCGAGTGCTGTCCTAACCCACTTAGCATCAATATAATTGCCTTGAAGAGGACTCGACAGAGGTAGAGATTCCACCTCAATTAGCTATAAATAACCAAAGTTGGCAAATGCTTTAGTATACAAATAATGAACCACTCTTCAGAGTTACTCCCCCCCACCACTCTTATCACTGGCAGCAGCTGAGTGTGGCATCTCGTGCCAAAGTGGGAGCTTAAGCATGGGGGAGAAGGCATCACTTTAACAAGGGTAGAAAGTCCACCAAAGAGACAGGGAATTTTCAGGAAAATCACTTGAGGAAATCTTCTAAAGTAGCAGAAATCTATGAGGAAATCTTTTAAGGAAGTAGAAATCTTTGAAACGGAATTATATTTATTTTTTAATAATGAATATTCAACAATTCCCACCAACCAATTCCATTTCTATACCACTTCTGGTTGGTCTTCAAAGCTCCTTAACTTTTATTTCAACTGCAATCTTAAGAAATATTAACAAAAAATAGAAAAAGTAAAAGAAGAACGAGAACGCGAGATATGAGAAAAAGAAAGAGATATAAAAAAAGTGTTGCCTCTCGTGCCGTGTAAAAGGTAAATAGAAAATCGAAATATAATATCATGTAAATATTTGACACCACTTAGCAAAATGCGTGTGTATGTCAGCTCTGTCGTATCTTGTTGTGTGTGTCGTGTGTGTGGTGTCTGCCCTTTTTCACGTTCCACATTTCCATTTCCCTACTCCCTATCTTTGGGGTTAGCGTTAGACCCAAAACTGCTAGACACGACACGAGGAAATATGTACAGATATAGCATAAATAAATAAAATCCAAAAAAAAAATAGAAAAATTGAAGGCATTTTGTCGCGGGGCTTGTCACTCTATTTACTTGACCACAAAAACACGACGAACGATGGAGGCTTCTCTCTCTCTCTCTCTCTCTCTCTACAGTACTCCCTTCCTACACTCAGAGAAAAAATCAGAGAATTCTTATATTGCATACCAATGAATTTTGTACGAAAGTGGAAATTGCAAGAGGAAAATGTTTTGACACATTAAAAGTCATGCAAAATTAAATTTTCATATATTTTACATTTATGTTTTATTATATTAAATATAGATAACTGTACTATTTAAAGGGTATTTTTTTTTAAGTTTTATGTTAATTTTTTTATATTTTAAATATTTAAATACAATTTAATTATATTCAATGTGTTTTATTGATATTTCTGTTGTTTTCCTTTTACTGTGCCACTTTTTCTCTGAGTGTATAAATTTCCTATAGCTTTCTGCTGTCTGTTTATACAGCCACTAATTGTTCCCTGGGCTTATCTCAAATTTCAGATCACAAAAAAAGAGAGAGCCATAGAACATCATAAATAAGGTACAAAAAATAAAAGTAAATGGAGTACGGAGCAACAGTTAAGGGAAACACGCGATATGATTGAACATTGATAAATATTTGGGTTGTAGATAAATGAAATCGATTTTGGTCTGCTACCACAAGTGAATGCTTTTGGTGCGGAATTTAGCTAAATGATTCACCGATTCTAATAGAATTTTTAATTGTCATTCCATCATCAAATAATTCCCTAATAAACTCCCCGAAATCTCTCAAATATTAACATAATTTCCACTGAAATTCTTTACCATTTCAATGCAATTTCTGTATACAAATTCCACACTTCACCACTCTCAAACCAAAGCCGGCTAAACGCCTCCTTGTGTAATTGGCTTACTGGCCTTGTGGCCTTTTGGTGGTAGTCGTCGTATCCCAAAAGCCACAGCAGCCGCCTCAGGGAAATGCCTAAAACTATATACCCAGTACCTTGAAAATTATTTATTTAAACAAGTTCATTTTTTATGACCCTGCCCCTTGTAGTCCCACCCAGTTTATTTCCTTCTCCCTCTGTTGATTGACCAAACGACGACCTAAACAAATATGTGGAGAGCCCAAAGCCAGAGGGAGAAGTATTTCTCCTTTGCTTCTCCTTTGCTCAAGCAGGAGGAAAAAGTGCGAACAAGAAGGGATAATGTCAAAGACACACACAAAGATAGAGGTCGTAGGTTAACCCCACCACAAAAACAGATACAGTTCAAGTAACAGCTACAGATGACAGCTAGAAGAGGGAATTATTTGTTCATACGATTTCTCGTTTGTGGCGTTGGGTTCTCTTGACATTCGTTTCTCCTAAATGTTATGTGTGCTCCTGACATTATGGTTGAGGTTTTTTTTATTTTTTTTATTTGGCTTTTCTGTCCCACTACACTGGCTTTTTCTCTGCCGTTTTCACTTCCCCATGTCACTTTTGTTCAAGCAGGTGCCTGACTCATTCATTCGTTGGTTAGTCAGAGGCAGATTCAGAGTCCCCTCTCAGGTCCACTCCACAGTAGTCGACAGACGATGCATAGCTAAAGTTACGACCCTCCCCCAGGCGGGGCTTATCATTTACTGAGTGGAACACGGCCTTTTTGTTGTCCCCCTTCAAGCTGCGCCTCTGGCTTTTTGGATCTTACTTAAGCCCCAAGATCTCCCCTTTCTTTGTTTCTCTTTTTGGTGGAATTTCACAATTAGTGGAAATCCAAGAGATTGGAAATCGATTCGGATGATTGGTTCGGTGTGTGGGTTGGCATCAAGATAATATAATTAATTTGGTAATTCATTTCTGGCTCCAATCAAAGGGCACGGCCAAGGGAAATCTCATCAATGGATCGCGTGTGGGTTTGGGTTGTTCCAATGGAAATTTTTGTAGGGAATTAAGTCGAAATTTGTTGTGAAAATTATGGAAGGCCAATCTTTATAGATCCACAATCTTTGGTACATAATGGACCTTATCATCTGAAAATCATTAAAAACTATTACATTTCGATGGGAGCTAGAATTAATTCCCAATAGATGGTAGAATTTCAACCAAGTATTATATCTAAGAACCAATTTATCTGACTCAATATTCAACACACTTAAGATATTCTTTGGCATAAATAACCCATCCAAATATTTATGCCAAAATATTTACTATAGATACACATATTTATGAGCCTCTTACAACCTCTCTCTTATCTTTCACGCTTTTAAAGGGGAATCCGACTTTAGCTGGAACTCCAGAATGGAATATTTTGACAACACAAAATGAGTGCTACTTTTTATAGTCAAAGCTTTAAAGGCCCTTTTCACAAGACGATAAGTGAAAAATCATAAACTAAAGGCCTGCAGAGGCACCCACGCGACCACACGAATCAGTGGTGGAGGAGCAGCAGCAGCAGCAGCTTCTGTGGCCTAAAAGATAATCGCTGGAGGAGGTCGGAAGGCGCCGCCAAACCCACGCTTTCAAGTCACGGGGGGGAGGGAGCCACATATATTAATTAATTTCATTGAGTCTCTAAAAAGCCAACCCCAAAGCCCACTCAAAATGCGATAGAGGGAATATAATGAATCGTGTCAAAAGTTGAGAGAACAACAAAAAAAAAAACAGAATTGTTTGCCTCTGTGGCGAGTGTAGGCTGCTGCGAGTTGGACGAGGCTTGGGCTTGACTTCTCAAGCAATGCGTGGGCCGGCCGGTGCAAACGAGTTGTATCTGTATATATATTATTTGTGTGTGTGTACAAGTACGCTATGGCAAATACTACGAGCTCGTAGTACGAGTAAATTAAAAGTGCAATCACGACACAAGCCCCAAAGCACGTCGGCAGTCTGTCGCTTTTGTAACTGATAAATACAGAAATACTCGCACATACTCGGGCATATATTTACACTCGTATTTGTAGTACTATTCGCATAAAGAATTAAATTTTGTTGATGCATGTGAAATATGATGACAACTGCTCCACTGGAACTCGTGAAAAAATCAAGGTTAGGCACATAAGAAACGTGCCCCTTGAAGCAGCCACCATGTAACAATTGGCCAAAGTTCACTCGGGGGGAGTAATCAGTTTATTATTAAAATATATTATCTTTATAGCGATGATCTTGGTTGTCGATTCTAGACAAATCCCTGATTGCAAGGCATGAAGGCAGAGATTACTTTAATGAAATGATTAACCCTTCAATCAGAACAACTTACAAAATGAGTTTTTTGTTGAGATTATTCTACTTCAATGGGTTCCCCATTCGAAGTGCTGTAGGTGTTCATTAATGGCTGAAACATACCTGAAAATACAAAGAAAATTGAAAACATTATTAATTATAGAATAATTTGTTTGTATATCATAAATAAACGACAGCTGTGGTTCCAATTGCCAGAACAAGAATCGTAATGCCAAACAAATATTTGATGGCTCTGCATGTCAGCCTGTTGCAAAGACTTTTTTGTTTGCTAATAAAAATACCTTTTAAGGTCGCTCTTTCCATGCTGCACAATCGATTTGTGTTGTAGTTCCAAGAAATAACATTATTTTTGGCCTCTTTTTGAGTCTTTTAATTGCAGGGCGAGAGGAGTGTGTGGCGTGGCGTGGCGTGGGTTTTATTTGGTAAACTTTTTTGCATATCTAGCAGGGGGCCCCCCACAGATATCTGTCGCTGCCGCTGCTGCCTTTCGTGCCATGTGTGAAACTTAACACAACTTAATTGTATTTTTTGTTTGGCCAAAAAGGCGGCTTTGGCAGTTATCTTAGGGGTATGCTATGTGTATGGTTGTTGATATATTTTTGTTGTATAATTTATTCACAGCCAACGACAGAAACAAAAAAAAAACACTGATAAAGATAAACATGGAAATCAAACAAGAACTTTGACTGATGGCGACACTGCGACGCCTCTGGGTAGCCTTCTCCCCCTTCTACCGTTTTTGCCGTGCCCCTGATTGAGTGGCGCCAGCAAATTAATAACTTTCGAGAGAACGAAGACCCCTCAACCCATACCCCAAATCCAGCCATAAAACTACTCGTATCTAGCGTTTATGATGTGTGCGAAAATTGTTGGCTTTATTTTTTTGCATCTCTCATTTGGTTTTTGCTTCGGTGGAGCATGGATTTTTGGCAAATTTCAATGCAAATTAAAGGTAAATAAACTATTGAAATATTTATAAAATAAATATACAAAGTGTGGTAGATTTAGGGGCACGTTTGTGGGTAAAGTTTAGGGGTACATTTTAATGCCAATACTTATAAATTTCAATCACTAAATCAATTCATTAAATTAAATTTTATTCTAGCCGAATTCAACTGCAATTTGGTGCAGTGCAACGAATTGCGAATAGTTTCTAAATCATTTCGGACGTCATGCAGCAGCACCCCTCGGTCATTTGGGCACCCAAATGGATGGTGCGCAGCCAAACCACGGCAACGTCTTAATAAATCAATAATTAAATGTTCTAAATGTGCAATAAATTTCTGATTTATGTTTAGTTATCATAAATGGCTTTTAATTTCAAAAATTAAATTAATTAGACCTCATAGCTATTTTGTTGATAAACTCATAGAAAATGTTCGCGCAAATTGTTTAAAAATTCATCATAAAGCTACAGTATAATTATTCCACAATTTCTCGATAAAACACCATTATTCATTCATCCTCTGAGGAAGTGCTCAATGCATTCCCATTTATATTAATAATAATTCTATTGCTAATTTTCTGTCAATATTTGTTTCCCACCTCAAAGAAATCCCCAAATAAATGTTCGGCTCAAAAGAAGAAGTACCCACAGCAGTTTTCCGGCGTTTGCCAAAACAAATTATTTGCATTTAAAGATTTATAATGAAAATGTTGGGTCTGGGTCTGGGTCTGGGGCTGGTGCTGGCTGCTGTTCGTTTTCTCTCTCCCCCCTTTTGCCGTTTTGCCCGCGCATAAATATAGAAATATTTCGGCATGCACGTGGATTGTTCGGATTGTGTTTGCTTTATTTACGCAGCATTAAAAATGTGTTTAAAATGTTGAACAAATATAAACGAGGGGGCTGACGTAGTGGGGGGCAGGCCGACTGCTATATGTTTTTGCCAAGAGCATTAGGCTGTGTGTGGCAGGTGCATGTGTGGAAGAGGGAGGAAAGGGCAGCGGTACGCGCATTGACGCGTGTGGAGGAGCAGCGTACGAAAATCGAGAGTGTGTGTGTGTGTGTGTGTGTTTCTTTATCGGGCATATTAAAACCCGTACTACGTTCCGTATGTATAGATACAAACACCAAGGCACAGATAAACAGCTACACATGTGTGCGTGTGTCGAACGATTAGCGCATGAATGAAAAAATATCAGACGTACACGTCTGTATATATAATCGTACGTACAACCCGTCAAATATATGTACATGTACATATATTTTTGGTTAAGTTTGTTTTTCTTTTTACCACAAAACCTTATCGAGGGGCAAGCGCTGTTTTCTTTTCTTCTTCTTTATATAAATTACCTGATTATGTACAAAAATACAATTGATTTGTGCTCTCTCCTTCTGTATAATCATATTTAGAAACGAAAGAAAGAGAGGGAGAGGGAGTGATAGAAAGATAAAGTGCGATTTTGTTATTGGTAAAATAAGTTTCAATCGGCAAATACACACATACATATAGCCACACATATTTCTGTGTGTATGTATGAGATATATGGCTGCTATAAGCAACAAATGACAGATATAATACGCACAGACCAACAGTTGTGGCAGACAGAGAGACAGACAGTGGAATGAAAGAACATTCCATTGAATGGGGTAGGGTGCAGGGAAATATTAGGCAATTTGACTGATGATTAACGTACTTTAAACCTAGGAACATACGATGTGATACAACAATATAGTTTAGAGATTATCTAATCTATTTATTTATTTATTTATTTACACACTCTTCGTCTCAAAGTCAAGGCAAATGGGCACAGAATTATTTATTTAATCTCTTGATTCTACACAATATTTCCACGAATTATATTGCTTTAGTCAATCTCTGAGCAAAGAGTATCCAAAATGGTCATAATATTTATTGCATATTTGCTAAAGAATCGACACTTTGTTGCTGCTGATTTGTTTTTTTTTTTTTTGCTTCTTCGTTCATTTGTTTTTCTTTGATTTTTGCTTTATTTTTGTCTGGGCTTTTCGTGTGGTCTTCTCTCGAAATGAGTTTCATTAATTAAAAATGAACAAAAACGTGTTGTACGTTGGCGTTTTCCTCTGCTTTTGCCTATAGATTGTGGACACGTACCCCCCTCCGACTGCTACTACCACTACTAGTAGAAAAATTCACATAAATATTTTATTGTACATTTATTGTATTTATTTATGTATATATTTATTATTTTTCTTCTGTTGCCGGGTTTTTATCAGGCAAAATGTCGTCAATAATGGAAGTAAGGCGAATTTGTATTTCAGAGAGAAGTCTCCTGCCACCTCTCTACCTCGCGTCTCTGGGGAGCCTTGGGTTTAGATAAGCCTAAGTGAGAGGTCTTGGGCCTCCAAAGGGTTCGATATTATTAATCACAAATGTTCGGTTCATATTTATTGTGAATTCATTTTGCAACAATCAAAGAACAATAAGAACAAAGAACTTTTTTTTTATAAATAAACTCTGGAATGCACATTTATTTATTTTATTTTATTGATAAAAAATCGAGCTATTCCATACAAGTTTTTTATCTTGAGCAAATATTAATAATATTGACGCGAATGCAATTGCAAAATATGCAAAAAGTCAATAGAAAACATTATAAAAAGCTGTTGAAATCCATTGGGGAATGTAGGTTATGGCTGACATATATGTAGAAACCCTTCAACTGCAAAAAAAATGTATTTTATATCTGCCCAAAACATCACATACGATTTTGTCAATATTTTTTCTTAAACATATCTTGTCTCCCAGAGCTCTCTAGAACTGTCTACCCAATAAAAACAAAAAAAAAAACGATCAAAGAACTCGTTGAAAAACAGAAAACAGAAAAAATGCCTCTGCAATCCGTTCCGTATACAGTTTCAGTCTCAGAGTTTCAGAAGTTGGTGCAGGCACAAAACAAATCAATTTGGTAGCAGGCAAAGGCAAAAGCAGCAATAAATTCTCTGTGGAGAGAATACATATAAAAATTGCACATAAATGAATATTAAATGCGGACAGGAATTGGAATCGGAATCGGAATCGTCTTTCCCATCTCCTTTGAGATGATTTGTTTGTGAGTGTGTCTGCCAATAAGGGAAACACCATGTTGCCTCCACCTATACCCCTATATACCCTACAATTACCCAGTAAAATACATGTGTATATCGTACTATATATATGTTTCCCAACTCATTCGCATTTTCCTGTTTTTTTTTTACGTTTTTACGCGCGAGGCGAAAAGAATTTTTACGCAAGCGACGAGGCACAGAGGCTGGTGGTTCTGCAGAGGCCTCCTCCTGCCACACACATCAGCCAGCAGCCAGCAGCTAGCAGCCAGCATGTGGCATGTATCTAGATACTGGCCAGCCAAGCCCCATCGCTTCGTTTCGTTTTGGTTTCGGATTGGGTTTTGTTTTGTTTTGGCTTGTGGATTGGATCTCTCGACGGACAGCGCGCGGCTAACGATGTGTGTCTCTGCCTCTTGTTTTCCTTTCATTCTCGTTCTCTCCTTTCTCTTGTTTTCTCCTCTCTTTGGTTTTTCCTTTATTCTCTCTTTTCACACTCGTTTTTTAAGCCAATTTTTCGCTGGTACTTTTTTACGCGCATTTGTTTACCATAATAGATACACAACAAACTTCAAGATACAAAAGGCTACACACACACACACACAAATGCACCCATGGAGAGATGCATCTGTGGACACACATGTGTGTCCGCTCCTGTATCTGTATCTTTCGTTGGCCATTAAAGCTTGAATAATAAGAAATAAAAAGAGGAAAGAAAAAACAAATAAACAACACACGAGAGCAAGAAATATTATTTTTCAAACGCAAGACAGCTCTAGAAATGTGTAAAGAAAAAGTATCTAACAAATGCCACACTTGTTCTTCATTTATATTTCTTCTTTCACCCTCTCACCAACTCTCTTTTTTGTGTTCCCTTCTTTTTGTTTTGGTATTTACTGAGGCTTTTACTCAAGTGAATTTCATGAGCATTACATAAACAGGTAACAGAAGAGTGTTGCTGTGTTGAAGGACGCCACAGAGAAAGGAGGGTTCGAACAGGGAGTTACCTCTTTTGTACAAAACAAAAAATCATTAAATATAATAATATAATTATATTGTATAATATTCAGTTGGAAACTATCTGAAACTATCAAATATTCGATTTCTTAAAAGGAAAATATTTGTACATGAAGAATCATTCTTAAAGGGCCTAAAGTTTTCTGTTTTCTATCACTAATTGATCAGGTAATTTAATTACTTGTTACTTTCATATTTCATGCATTGCATCTACCCAAACTCTAAGCTCCAATGGGTATCCAAGGTACAGACCACAAAACTTAAAAGATAAACTGAGATACTCCCTTCTCTGTGGGTAGGGGACAGGGGAGGGAGGCTACCGTGCTGCAACAACAAAAACAAGTATGAACCACAAATACCACTAAAATCGAATTAAGAGGCAGAGCAAAAGGGATGAGGGGATAGGCACTTAGGTTTATTTGCTTTTTGAGTGGAAGCAGCGGGAAAGCTACCGAAGAAAGGGAGCAGGGGGTGGGAGGGGGGTCTCCTCTGTGGTGTGTAATTTGGTAGTTTACTCAAAAGTGTGCCTGCCACTCTCCCATGTGTGTGTGCTTGGATTATTTACCTTACAATTTAACAGGTAGCCAGCCGCACAGCCGCCCCAACACACAAAAGCAATCGTATGTGAGAGGTAGAGCTCTGGCGAAGGGGCAGTGGCATCCCAGGGGGGTGGAACAAATGGAATCAAATGGAACATTTACCATAAGGTGGAAAGTCTACTTGAAGAAAGCCAAAACATAAATGAATTGTATTTTGTTTAAAATAATACAATTTTAATCAAACTATTGGAGGGAAACAATCATTTTTGGAATAAATAAAACTACAGAATACAATCTTTATAGATTCTTTATGGATACACTTTTAATAGACTTTTAAACAAATTCTCCCTATTTCTATCCATAACTTATTTTCCTAAGAATGACATGAATTTGTTTTGATATTAAGTAATTTATTGCTTGATTTATGGGCTAATTGATTGATGAAGTTTCGTTGTGGAGTGGTTAAGGATTGATTGCAAACGATAATTTTTATAATGCCCATCGAATCCAGCCAGCCATTGCACCTGCTACCCCACTTACGATTATAATTTTTGGAAAGATTAATGGGAATCAGCAGGCGTCAGATCGTAAACAAATTAATGGGAATTCGGGCATGGGTAGAGTGATTTTTGGCTATTTAGAAATGAAAACTAAACTAAGGCAACTAAGGAACGTAGAAATAACCATAAAACAAAACACTTGAAACTCCAAAGGCGGGGAGGGGTCTGCTCCATTAAAATTACATTTAAATTAAAAATGGAAAACCGGCCGTTAAAGTGGGTTTTATGGTTTATACAACTCCCTCGATGATTTGGGAATGTTTAAAGTGATTTTCTCAATAAAATGGAATCATAAAAATCTAACCAAAATAATGTTAGATTATCCAAGAAGTGTAAGAAATAGAAGCCAGTTTTTCTATGTCTCTATGTCTATTTTTGCATTATGCAAAAAATATTCAATAATGACATATCCATGGGGCACAATCGGGTATGGACAACCCGAACATTTGACAGCTAAACAACTCATTAATGAATAGCAGCACAAGCAATAGCTATAGCTACACTTTTAAGCTTATTACGGAACAACAAACAGTCCGGCATCGAACGAATATACAAACAAACAAACGTACGTATATATTCTCGTTATATGTGGGGTAGATATAGTGGTAGGTAGATTCCGTACAACACACAATCCCTGAGTGTGTATAGCACTTGAAATGGCAAATGAATGACATGACTCTGCGTACAACTAAACGAACGATTGACTAACCGACTGACTGAATGACTGACTGACTGACTGACTGAGCAACCAATCAGCCAACGAACGAACAACGGCAACTGAACAACCGACCGCCAGACGAGTTAAGATTAATCAGAAAGACCCCCAACCCCCATAAATATATACGAGTGTACATACATACATATGTACAGTGAGTACAGTGAGTGACAAAACTGTTGTGCCTGTTGCACAGAACATGTTATAGAAATATTAAGTTAAATTGCAAGGAAATTCCATTGATCGGTACAATTCCAGGCAATAGTAATATGTTTTTGCATCTTTAAAGTTTTTAGAAACTATAACTATATTGAGAACTTCATTCTTCTACGTTAATGTTCGACAGTCATACGCACGCGTTAAATAATTAAAACCCCTTTTAAATGCTACATCTGTACCAAATCGCTTACTTTACTCTCCCGAAACGCACTGTGCCTACCACACACATATGAGTTTTATATATTTTTATAATTCTTTCGAATAGTGCATAAAGAGTGGGAGAGATATGGGGGTAAAAAGAGTGCGACACAATAAACGATGGTTTAAATGCCATATCAGCATTGGAAACAGAAAGAAAACGATTAAAAATAAAAGTTAAATGCTGAATACAAATTACAACACCCCACAGATATTAGTACTATATGGAGATAAAATAACAGCCGATTCTCAAGCTCCCAAAAAAAAGAAAAGAACATGAAAAGAGAAAATAAGAGAGAGAGAGAGAGGGAGAGCAAGAACTACTTGTACGACAGCAACAGCGTAAACCGAAGCGTACACACACACCCCCCGCCCATCCACGTACTCCACCTTCTATTCCTCCCCCTCCACGTTTCAGCCATAATTGTTCTTTTCTTTTTGCCTTTTTAGCATATCTTAACTTCGAGTTTAGTTTTTCGTTACGTTTTGCTTTGTTTCGCGAGTTGTGCCGTTGATATTTTATTTATTGTATTTGTTGTGACGTGCCGTGAGTAATAACTATATAGATTAACTGATACTTACATACCCCGCCACAAACCACCCGCAATGCCCATTCGAAAACGTGAAGAAGAAACGTATTTATGCGGTGGATAGCACGCACGCGGTCTCAGAACTCAAGGAAACTGCTTAAAAATGTTCAATTTTAACGTGCGAAAAAAAACTGTTGGTCGTTGAAACAATTAACCATTTAAAATTAAACCATGAGCACCCCTTGAGTTGGTAATGGTAGAGGTCTTGAAAGCTTCGCATTTCTGGTAAATATTTAAGCCAAAAAAGTAGGAAAATATAATACCAAGAAACCGTGGCTTAAAATATAAACCACTCTATAATTTAAAAGTAAATAACACACATTTTAGTGTGTAACAAACAATAGAAATTCAGCGGAATAGATGTGGCGATTTTTTAGCTCTACGTTAAGGCGATTAAGAGCTCACTTCCTGGCACTTTTCTCTGTTGAATGATGAATCTTTCAACTATATCTAGTTCTTGGAACTTCAAGGCACACTTGTGGCATGAATGAGTGATATATAGCCGTAGTCTGGGGCATGATTATAAGGAACTAATTTGAGCAAAAGTGATTAAGCATCCACTCTTCAGAAATGGAAGAAATAATGAAAGGAAAAAAGAGTATTCTAGGAATTAAAAGTGTGATAAGATGTGCAATTTATTTCTCTGGCATTATGGCATTCTACAGATCTCAAAAGAAATATCTTTCTACAGCCAAAGCTACAGAATTCAAAAGTAAAAACGCAAACCACACAACACAACAAAAAAAATGGTAATCAATTTGATAGCAGGATTGCCTTTTCATTCATTTCTCGGGCAAAGCAAAAAACGCAGATAAAATTTGTTGTATGCTATACATACATAGCCTTTATATATGTACATCTGTAGATATTTTTTGTTTCTATGTGTAGTTTTTGTTTCATTAAGAATGAATTCATCATTTGACTGTCTGTCAGTCGGTTTGCAAATTTGTTTGCTTGGTCGGAGAGGGAGAGAGAGTAAGAGTTTGTCCATGTATCTGTATCTTTATACAAATGTGCACATTTGTATCTGTAGCTGTATCAATGATGCATTACTTTTAGATATTTTGTATCGAGACAGAGAGAGAACAAACAAACAAACAAACAATTTCCGTAGAAATAAATCACAAAACGAAAACAGAAATAACAACACCAAATGGGCACACAAATGTATCTCTGATGGCTATGGCCTATGGCCATCGATAGATACATGCTTTAACAGGAAACTTCAACATCTAAACACCATGTAGAAATGTCGATAAATCTATCAAATCAGAGCAAAATAATATCCTTCTTTAAATGTACATTTAGGAAACCTCAGAGCCGCACCCTTTCCGTCGGCTCTATAGTCTTAACCGCAATATATATCGGAGTATAAAAAGTATTATTGTCTGAATAAAAACTGATACGACTGATACAATAATTTCGATTTCGTTGCCAGTTAAAGGCGCGTCTCTAGGGGCGAAATGTTTGACCAAATGACAAACTGACAGAGTGAGTGTTGAGAATCAATAAAAACGTTCTCATTCCATACAAAAAAAAACACACACACAAACATTTATATATATTCTATATAGAGTGAACATTGGCTTATCATTATTAAAATACAAAAAAAAAAATTTAAATTACATATTGACTTATCAGCGTTTGTCGGGCAGGGCATCTGTTATTGGCTGTTTCTTTTTTTATTATTTAATTTGCCTTTTGCTTTTTTCACCTCTTCATGTGGCTTTTATATAGTACATATATTCTACCAGATAAGTATTGCCCCCGATGTTTACCTCGTCAACAATTTTTGCATATTCTTTATAGAAATTTGATTAGTATTCAATTTTAATCAAAATCTACAACATCTGAAACTATCTGACTGTCTGACTTTATGGGCTTTCAGGTTTAAAGATCAGCAAAGCAAACCTTATCAATGTTTGTTTCACTGTGTCGAGGAAATACTTGTAGTAAGAGACCCCCAAACAATATCTGGTTTAATCTTGGTTCCACGATTCTACCGGTTCCCCAAGAGACAGAGAGAGACAGTCTGGGGTAGGAACGGTAGCAGCAGGCAACCATTTAAAGCGGTACACCCAAAAATATTTATTTATTTTTTTCCGGTTTGTTTGTGGTTTTTATTACAGCATAGATTTTGGGTAACAGGTTTTTGAAAAAAATCTTCCAAAAAAATACCATAATTTATGGCAAACATTTGCCGGCATATTGGAACGTGTTTTTTCTTTATAATAAAGGATAGGTTATCCCATAGAATTTCCATAGAAATTGAAAGCTAGTTATCGTCCCATCTATCGATGCGATGGAAATGAGTAATATCTGGTATTGCTAATGAGACCGAGCGCAAAGCTTACTCATCGGACGAATGGGAGGAGAATGGAGCGGTAGGTGGAGTTCACACAAAAGGAGACAAACCAGTTCATAGTCCCACCTCTCATTCCTGATATTATTATCATTTTAATATGAAACATTTCAACATTAGATAGAACAAAGAAAGAGAAACAAAAAAATAGAAGTTTTAAAGCTCATATTTGAGAGAGTTTTCGAAAGACAACTTCTTGTTTCCTTCTTGAATATTCCGGTTCTTCAGGGGCCACAGAATCTCAGAGAGAGAGAGAGAAAGACCAAGAGAGACCCCTAGCAGACGTAATTAATGATCCCGAAAAACGTTGACGACGGGGCCAGCAGGCAGGCAGCAGCAGCAGCAGCAGCCAACAAATCCCATGAAAGGGGCAAAACGCATGTTTTTTTTTTTACCTTTTTTATTTGGTCGATGGCAGATACCAGAAAAAGCAGTGGAACACAGGTGCGGATTAAGGTCAGGCTTCAGAGCGACTTTGTCTGATTTTGAGGCAAATCAATTTGGGATTTTTGAAATTGTTAAATGACATGGAAATTAGTCCGTCAGAGATTTAGTTTTCTTTTGGGGGAAAGAAAGAAGAGAGATGTGACCATAATTTAATCACAAATTATGAGGGATTACTGTAGTAAAAGAGGAACCAAATAAGGGAATTCATTGTGCCAAGTCCCTTGAATAATTCATACAAGAACTAGTATTCTGTGAAGAAAAATCTTTCCGAAAGATGGATAAAAATGTTGATTCACTTTGGTGGGGTTTCATTTCTGATTCATGGGGGGAATTTACAATATTTTAACATAAATACACTGATCCAGCACTGTTATACTCAAACTCCAGCCAGAAATATCTTTACAGACTCCGCGCCACACACAAATGTGGTTATGGATGGATGGTGGGGGCTGGTGGGGGATGCCCATATAAGAAGTTGTAGTACAACTCCAATGTTTATAGTATTTGTAGAATGCCGAGGGGCGAGTCTGCACGACAGCAAGGCGTACTACAAGATACCAGATACAAGAGCCAACCAGCCAGCCAGCCAGCAGCAGCAGCAACAAAACTAACGCAACATGGAAGAAACCGGTTCGCGGTTTGGTTTCCAGGCGCGCAGGCAGCACACATATTCTGGACCACGACTGTGTGTGTGCTGCAGTATTCTGGGCCACGACTGTGTGGCGTGTGTGCAACGCGCGCGTGTGTGTTGGTAAATCAAACAAGAAGACACAACAAATGAGCTGCTGCTACAAAAGAGAGAAGCTGAAGAAGGAGAGAGAGCACGAGAAAGAGAGAGAGAGAGGAAGAGCTAACAACAACAACGGTGAAGCTGCTCTCCAAAACAGAGAGAAGCAAACGGAGCACAACAGAGAGAACACACGTTATTCTCAGGTTGGATTAAATAAAGGTACTGCTAGCCAAGCTCATCGACGATTGTGGTCTAGGACTGCCTAACCGTATCTCTAATATGCCCTGCCTCTGCAGTGAGAAAGAGAGCAAAACAGCTACGTGAGGACCAAAAGCTGAGGGCAAAAGAGGGAACTACAAAAAGACCTTCGAGCCACATCCACACACACACACACACACACAGCTACAACTTTTGGTTGCCTTTGCCTCCTTCTTTCTTGCTTTTCATATTCTTGAACTTCAAAATAGTACAACAAAAACACAGCATGAGCCGTATCCACAAACCTGCAGACTTGAAGAATACCCTTTGTAGCGACCCATTATGGCAGATGGAGCCTTTTTGTGAGTGTTTCTAAATGCGAGTTCCTCTCATCTTTGAGATAAGACCACATTAGCGGACATCTTATTGGAATTAAAAAAAAAAACCCTACTAAAATAGACCCTTGGTTTCACGTTACCCTGCAAAACAACCTACTCGCATACCCTACAACCAGTGGGCACATAAAAAAGAAGAAACAAACACCAGCAAGGCAATGTTGTTGGCGGCGGCGGCAGTCAAGCTGTCAGACAGCTACTGGTGTTAAACCCCGTAGTACATAGTAGTAAAAAAAGGCAGCAAAAACAACAACAATTACTACTACTCCACGCACACTCACACCCACAGATATAAACATACAGATATGTATTTTATATACGCTGCTGCGTACACGCCATGTCTGGGCTCTGGGCTCCAGGGCTCCACGGCGCTCGGCTTGCTTGTTGCCATCGTCTTATCGAATGTTTTTTCTTCCTCTTTTGCTTCATCGTATTTCTTCTTGCGCTTTTGCTTCTGCTGCTGCTTCTCTTCAATCACACATTTGCAGCTAATGCTCATTGCCTCCGATCATCATCATTGTCGTAATCGTCTGCTGGTAAATTCAACGCGAAATGATATTCCATTGCATTGCCCTTTGTACACTATCAAATTTCAATGGCAATCGCCAAAAAACTCCAATGATTGCTAATGCCCTCAGCGGGATTTAATCAGAATTAATAATTACTGCCCAATCCCCAGAAAAACCTTCATGTTTCGCACATGATAATGCCCCAAAATCAGTGAACATGAAGAAATACATTGGGAAACCTTATCAGAAAGCATTGAACCTTTGAGGTTTTTTTGGTAAACTTTTGCTGCCTTTCAATTAAGTTTTTTGATGCTTCTTTAATTGCGTTTGATGACCGAAGACTTAAATCCCAAGTTATCTAATGTATTCCTTATACAAATCTATAAGCCAGACATCTATCTGTACACCATTCTATGGATCCCCATTCCTGCCAGCTTCTTATTTGCGTTGCTTTGCTGAACTCTTCGTTTGGGCTTCATATTCTTTGTAGTCACTGTGTAAGAGGGTTCCACAAACAACAAAAAAAACAACCTAAAGACCATCCATTACAAATGCTTTTCTTTTCATTTTCATGTTTATTTTTCGATCTAGGGGCTCTGCTCTGGCTTTCTGCTTTTAATGCTCTCTACATGATCTTGTTTTTTGTGTGTTCTGGGGATTTAGGCAATTCCAACTTTTTGATGGATTGTTATTGAAGTTTTTTTTTTTGGGCTGGCTGTTTGTTGTTTTCTGGCAGCTTTTGTGGCTTATTTCAACTTTTTAATGGTTTTCTTCTGCCCCGAACAAAAGATCTAGAGACACAGATACAACATTACAGCCTGTAAGATTTGTACAAAAAAAATATGATTTGTTCAAGGTTCTTACATGATGATTTTTTGGGAATTATGCTTTGAGGGCAGGAACTGGAGTTAATGACAACATTGAATGGAAATTTACAAGGTTACAAAAGGGTTATGGGCCTATGTGCGTTGCTTCCTCATTAACCTCATTCGTTTCATATCTCTATTCATTGCTTAGCTTAAGCCATACATTTTCTCTCAGTGCATTGGCCTAATTGAGAAACTAGCTTCAATACCAAAATTGGCTCATTGTCCTGGCCATAAAAGGCACGCACCACACATACTCGTAAAAATCATAGAAGAAAAAACGTGCCGTGCCGTGCCTCGCGTATAATGAAGTTAATAATAAAAATGAAGGAAAAACAAAATAGCAAGAGCAACGGCAACAACATTTTGCCGCTAACGATAAACCAAATTTGTACAAATAAAATAAATTAATAAACAATCAACGTGCGAGCTTTTTTCCATTACCATTGCTTTGCTTTTTTTTTTGCTTTATTTTTTCCATCCAAAACGGGCGAGCATTCGCCATACGACATCATCATAGGCCATAGGAGCTGTAGAGCTATAGAGCCTAGGTATTCGTATGGGCGAAAGGGCGTTAAGGGGGGACTTGTTTAATTCATAGAACTGTTCCATTCTCCCGTTCTATTCTGTGCTGTGCTGTAATTACCAACAACAGAGAATATTCTTGCCATTGTTAATTTTTAACTATAGAAAACCGCAAAAAATACACTCTGACACACCGACTCGCATGATGATGGAATGACAATAAAATGGTTGAAAATATACCTATAATTATATTAACAAGTAGCAACGTAGTAGTAGTAGTTCAGCTATTATATTGTATACTTTGCTTGGGAGTTTGGTTTGGCAACAGCTGCAAAAACAAATACATATTTCCAAGAGAGATTCATCCAATTACACTCCCTTCTAAAAGATTGCCCTGAAACATCCAGAATACTTACACTCTGCTACGTGTGGTGTATTAAAATATAACCCAATGCAAGTAGTTTACAATTACAGGGTATACAAAGCACACCTTACTTAAGCACATGCAAAAACTAAAACAAGTGGCGAAGAAAACTGCTTCAAGAACTCTACATTACTCGTATAAATGTCAATTGAGCACGCGTTCTTGTTGCTTTACCCATAAATGGAAGCTATATATAAATATAGTAGGTTTAATGTACATACATACATATGTATGCATTGAGCATTTCCACATTTTGTTGCTTCTAGTGTTGTTGCCAAGTGCGTTTTTAGTAATTTGCTGATAATTATCAACAAAACAAATGCGCCCTCCACGCACATTCAAATGTAAATCAGAGAGTGTGCGAGAGAGAGAGAGAGTAGGGGGAGAGCGAAAAATTGGGGCCGGGGCAGCAGAAGCAGCAGCAAACGCAATGCAGCCGCTCGACTCGTGCGATGCAGTTGGCAGCGCTAATTACACAAGTGTATGTATGCATGCATGTGTGTGTGCGAGAGAGAACTGTGCATGTGTGTGGCAGAGGAGAATGGGGGTTAATGGGGGAGTTTGGTCGGCAACAGTGGCTTACAATGCAGGCAGGGCAGGGCAGGCCGGGGCACAGTGGGACACGCAGGCAAGGCACACAAACTCGAAATACAACAAAAGAACTACAAATTCACTGTTTAACAAAAATTTCAGTAGCTGCTAGAATTTGAATTTGAATTTCAATTTTTTTTTTTGCAATTTAACATATCAATGATAAAGAATGCACACACACACACACACACTTGAATTTTTTAAGACCCATTGTTCAACTTTAGTTTTTGTATTCCCCTCCTTTTTTCAGCTTTTTATGAACAATATGATGTGCAAATTATCCAACAAAATAGTATTGTTCCTAAAAGTTTTATGTAAATATAGTAGCAAAGAGAAAGAGAGAGAGAACCATCGCAAAAAAGAGACAGACAGCGAGAGAGAGAAAAAGCAAAACAAGAAAGGAGCGAGAAAAAAACAATAGCATGCTCTCAGCTTTGGTCACACTAAAACGCACAGAGCGAGAGAGGGAGAGCAGCGCATGCATTGGTATGTGTAACTGTTGTGAATGGAAGACCGCTTGCCAACAACGTAAAAGAGCAAGTGTACGAGGGAGGGGGTGGGTAGAGTCAGGGGAGGGGGAGGGGAGGGGAAGGAGGCGAGCACAAAATGAAATAAGAAATTTTCCAATTGGCAAGCAAGAATTTTAGCGCTTACCGTTTTTACTTATTGACGTAGGCGTCCCACCGTCTCCTGGGTGTCTGTGTGTGTGTTGGTTGGTTGGTTGATGTGTGTGCGTGTTTTTTGTCACTCGTTTTCTTTTCTCTGGCTCTTTCTGCTGGCGTTGTTTTTGTTATGCAAAAGGCATAGAATATTTTTTATTTTTGTTATTATGTACACGATAAAATCACAAACACTTTTCACAAATTATTTAACTCTCTCTTATAGCCGCTGCTCCTGCTGGTGCACATGCAATAGAAATTTAAGTATATACATTAACTATTTGGTGGATTTACAACTTTTTTTTGTGGCAGGCAGGCCTTTGGGTCGCGTAAAACGGGGGGCACACAAAACACCAATGCGGACGCAGCGACGACCGCGTAGCAAGCATGAAACAACGAAACGAACCGACCGAAAAAACACTTTGCCGTGAAAAATTTTCATTCATTGAGGAAAATTGAAATGAGAGCTGGAGAGCGCATGTGACTCTCTCTCTCTCTCGCACTGCGTGACTCTCTCGAAAAGTGTTGCCAGCTCGCCAGGATAAAGGCACAGATTTAAAAAATGTTCAGAATAAAGTTGTGTTTTACAATACTCTTGCAATTTTTTAAGAATAAATAGAGTCGATTTTTAAAAAAATTTTAAACTTTCAAGTCGGTTTTTTTGGCAGGTTGGCAACACTAGCGCGAGCTCGTTTCTGCGTGCTCGCATATGTGTGTGTGTGGTTTCTGCTCTCTTTCTTGCTCTCTTTCTCTCTCGTTCCTCACACGCGCCTTGGGTTTATTTTGTTGTTTCCTTCTTTAATTCAATATTTAACCAATATTTAGTTAGTATATTCGCACTACACTTAATTAACCCTGAGTGTTTGATGCCCCTACACTGGGGCACACACCTTTTTACTTGTTTTCACTCACTCACACACGCACGAACATGCTCTGCACTTGTGTTTTGGGTATTATTGTTGCTTTTGCCAGGGCGAACTTTTGTGTGTTTCCTACCCATGGAAAAGCGCTCCATTTATACAGGGTACCGGTGCACTCGGAACGTTCTGGCACTTGATTTCGTACGAAACTTACAGCAAAACAAAAAGTTCAAGCCGCTCTCAAATGTACTGTTCACTGTTAATATGTTGTTTTGTTTTCGATGGACTTTTAACGGACTTTTCTGAGCTTCGGGAAAATAATTGTAACTATTTTATTTCCGCGGCGACCCAATTATTTTCCATTCTCCCAGCTACAATTAAAATTATTTTAAAATACTTTTACGAAAGTTTTTTGTTTAAAAGCTTGTCGAGCGCGTTTGAGGGGTTCCCATTGTGAATTGAATTTTGACTTGATATTGTGAATTGTCGACAGTGTGACCGCTGAGTAATCAGTAAAATATACCGACAGACACTCGGAAATATACCGAAATATACACTTGCAATTTCAAAATATACTGTAAATAAACCATTAATCTTAAATTTTTTTCGTCGGTTTTCATGTTATTTTTGATATTGCAAGCTAGTCAGGAGTCTCCGCGCTAAAACTATATTTTTATCCGATTTATCAATCAAATCTCCACTAGAGTGGCTAGTGTTCACGACTTCCTCGCTTGGAATGTTTCCAAATGAAGTTTAAATCTAAAAAGGTCAACCAACCAAAACAGCATAAAACGTTACGTGAGTGGGAAACGGATAGCAACGTCGTTTGACAATTTAGTTCTTGTCAACAGGAAGATATTGTAAAGTGTTACGAAACCAAATGTTTAATTTTTCAGGTTTTCATTTTTGAATAAACGGTCAGGGAAATTCACTCGTTAGGGACATTTTGTTTTGTCTGTCGCTCTCCCGTACTCATTTATGCGTTTCAAATATGAGCCAAGAATACCAAATACAAAAGCTACTTATAATATACCATAAATATACTATACCTATCAACTACATATGTTTAGGCAGTGGTATACAGGGTAAGTTTCGTTAAACTTATGTTATAATTGTATCCAATTTGAGGACTCCTTTTTGTTGTATTGTTTACAAAGTAAGTCAAGCAAGTCAAAAAAATGTCAAATATGTGTAGCAACTTCAACACTGTTAACGTATTTTGCGCATTAACAGCACTTTTTGCTGGTGTTTACAGAGTAGTCTATGAACGCTAGGTGGCGCCATGGCTTGCGCGATAAATTTGAATTTTTGTGTGACCGTATATTATTACAATTTTCAGTGAGACTGTCAACGGAAGAAATAAAATTTTAAATGTTAATTTTGAATGTAAATCAAATTACGATTATGAACAAACACTTTCCACATCTTCCAAACAATTCCCAGCCAAACAACATTCCCCCCCCTCCCTCGCTCTGGTCTGTGGAGCATCACACAAAAACTGCAAACATTCATCAAATTTGTGCTGGAACTTTAGGAATATGAAAACCGCGCTATGTGACCCCCGGTGCACCTGGTGCCGCAAAGCGACATAAATTACGCATACGTCGTGTTAGCCGTGGCAAAATATATAAATGTTACCCCACACACCCGCACACACACACAACAGAGCGCGGAAAAGAAGACCAACAAATTGTTGTGCCTTCTGTTGCGGCTGCTATTATTGCCATAACTTTAGACTTTTATGAGCAGCCAGGACTCAAGGGGGGACTCCTGCCCAAACCTGATCATCAACTTGCAACATTTTACACTCGAAAGTTTAATGAGGCGCAAAGTGCAAGTCGCGAAACTGGGTAAAAGCTCCCAGAGGTCTCTCCGTGTCGTCGTTGTACATTAGATCCAATTAATTAATCAATGGCTGGCATAAAGCATAAAAATATATCGTAAAACTTGCACAAATAATACAATAAAAGGCGGAGATTGGAGGGCTGCATGTGTGTTTGGGGTATTTAAAATAATAATCATCATTTGCTACACCTGTCGTCAAGTTTTTATGTTCGCCCGCCACCCAGTGTGGTTCCAAAATTTGCACCTGTAAAACATTTATAATAAAAAGGGCAGAGCGAGGGAGAGCCAAGCCAGCAAGTGTCAAACGGAGACACCTCTAACATCCACCGACTCCACTCCCCGCTCCTGGACCAACACATTTTTCGCATTTAGTTTTGTAATACAAAAAAGAAAGCAAACCGACATTGGGGTTGCCCGAGGGGCAGGTGGGATAAATGCCTGCTAATTGTGAAAGAGAACTTTTCTGCTTATTAGTTGGAATACTTTTATTTTGGCATAATTATGAAAAAATAGAATCCCAGCGTGCGGATGTCCTGGCCGCTAGTTGAGGCTTCCAAATGGAAGTTCTTTGAACAATTAAATTTCAGCCGATAAAAATCAACCAATAAAAACGGACAAAAAAACAGTGCAAAATAGTGATACAATTTCTACGCCAGTCGAGTGCCTCATCAAAATGGTTTTACCAATTTGAAGTGTGTTTAATTGTAAATTAATTATGCCTGCAAGCGCTGCTTTTGCCACAGCGTGTTGCAGAAACCCACGTGCTTGGGTGCTTGCAAGCACATTTTACATAATGAAATTTGTGCATAAAACTTTCGCTTTGGTAAAAGGCAAACATGGCTGGCACAGGGCATACCTTTAAGGAACGAAACTATTGATACCCTGGAATCGTTGTGATTTATTTGGCAGCTCCAAGGCATGGCTAAAATATTATTAAACAAATTTACGCAAAGTTCCACTAAAATGTAAACTTAATTAATCAAAATTCAGAGTCCTCTACGACCAGCATCCCCGTGCTCGTGACAGCTCTGTTGCATGCAACACACATCAAGCAGGAGCAAACAGTGCACAGGGGTCGGGGCGGTGGGCCAGGGGTTTTTGGTCTAGTACTGAGCACCACAAAAGAGTTACAAAATGACCGGCGGGCATTTTGCTTTTTCTTTTTTGTTTTTCTCCTATTTTGCACAAATTCTTTGTGTGCTTTATTTTTTCTGGAGAGTTAATTGGAATAGTTTTGCGCCAAATATAAACAAGCTTCAAGTGCAGATAGTTAGTAGGGAGGCGGTTAGAGGCGGTGGTTAGCAGCAGGGGCGTGGCCGCTGGGGCGTGTTTCGGTTGGCGGAATGTTTGATGTGGAAGCTTTTGGCCTAAGCTTTATAATAGAAATTAATTTCCGCAGAGCCTTGCATTTTTTGTCTCTGAACCCAAAAACTTAACAAAACTTTCTACTCTCTCACACACACACACACACACACACACACACGGTGAGGGGCTTAGGGCCATTAAATTTGATTTAATAACCGCTGGCTGCTGCCTGGGCAGCTCAGCTTGTTACCATAAAAATGTCAGCCATTAAAACGCTCCCAAAAACAAAACAAAACAACAACCAAAATATGCACATAAACGAAAAGCATTTAAAATGAAATGAATCCAACAATCCCACGGGACACGGGACACGGGACACAGGATCGGGTTCGTTTTCGTTTTCGGTTGCGACGCTTGGACCGGGTCTTAAGGTCTTTATTAGCCGTTTCGGGCAGGCCCTGGCATGCTATGCCAAGTTCATAAGTTGTCCATAGAAAATTGACGTTTTCTTGCGTTTAATGCGTTTAATGGCAAGGCTTTGGCAGCTTTGGGTAGTCCATTTTTGGGTCATTTCTATTAGCTTTATAACTTCTTTAGTGTCATATGATAGGGTGGCAGAAGGTGCTAGAAAAAGTGTCTTTAAATTGGGTGTTTCGATGTGATCTTTCTTTATTTATTCCATTATTTGCTGAAGCCTAATGCGGAGCACAATTCTATTTCCAAAAATATTCTTTTCAATTCTTTGCTCTTTTAATTTTCCCACCATAGAAAAACACACGAATTTAATCATTTATTTAATTATTTTTATTGTTTTTGGTTTTTATATTTTCGTTTATATTTCATTTTGTTTATTTGTGTTTTTTTTTCTTCTGTTTTTGTTTTGTTTTCATATTAATTGCTTTCACTTAATTTAATTAGTTTTATTTATTATAAACTAGACGATTATTAACTGTTTCCACTTAAATACACAAATGTCATAATTTGCCTGTCACTTTTGTTGGCGACACTTTTAATTTGGGTTTTATTTGAATATTTTTACAAATTAAATGGAAGATTTTGTCAATGGAAATAATATACACCATGCGTATACGTAATATTTCGTGAATGTGTCTGTTAAACTGAGTGTAAAACACTGGCAGTGTCTGTTAGGTTGTTAAAGTGAAACCAGCAAAATTTGAGCAACAATTGGCTGGCTTTAAGCTATAATTATTGAAATGGTTTGAAGCTTAATTTTTTATGTAATTTCCAATTAATTTGCTTTTGTTTGCTTTGCTTTTGTACACCAAAAAACCCGCCAGTTGTAATGTATTTATGTTTTTTGCCAGAGCTTTAATTCAAATAATTAGCTATTCGTTTTTAATTAATAATTTCTTTTGTTTTTATTTGCATGTAATCTGTTTTGAGCAGTTTCCTTTTTATTTAGTGTGTGTGTTTTGTTTGTTTGCTTTTTATTTTCTATATGTTTTTTACTTGAAGTAAATAATACCACATTTTATTTGAATTTTTACTAGATTATTTACAATGCAGGAAAATAATGCTGCTAGGCTGCTGTTGAACGATACGTTTTTCACCGATGGGTAATGATTTTTTGGCCAAAGGAAACTTGGAAAAAAACCAAGTAAATCTAAGATAAAGTCTGTGCACTCGAATCTAAAATGGTTTTAAAAATGTTTCAAATAATTTGGTTGCCAAACATCACTGATAGAAAGTGTGACCGTATATTTTGACTGCAGTGTACCACCAGCACAGCTGCATCGGTGAAAAAGTGATCGTGTTAGAGCAGCTGCATCAACAAATGTGTTTTTTTTTTATTTTAAATAATGATTTCGTTTGTGCTACACTTAACTAACAGATGGTATTTTATAGCTTGATTATATTCCCATATATTTATAGTGTTTGCATATATGTTTCACAACAGATCTAGCGAGTAACTAACACACAGATTAACTATATTTACAGTTTCCCTTAGGCCCTAACGTTTAGCTACAGTATTTTCTTGATTTCTCTTTTGGGGAGTTTTGTTTTTGTTTTTGTTTTTGTTTTTCCTATGATTTGTTTTAAGTTTCAAGTCTTAGCCTATGACTAAACAGAGATTAGGTGCAGTCTAGTAGTTTTTGTTTTCTTTTGTTTTTTATTCCGTTCGATATTCCGTGGATTTTTCAATCGGAAAAGTTCTTCTCATCGGAGAAGCGCACATGATGCTGCTGCTTGAGACGCGTCCCTCGTCCTCCACCGCCTCCACCGCCTACACCGCCTGCTCCATGCGGCTTAACAATACCGCTTCCATTTGCAGTTCCGTTTCCCCTGCCGCTGCTGGTGGCATTTCCGGTTGGCAGTGTTGGCGACATGGTTGCCGATGTGGTCGTGGATGTGGGCGAGGATGCGTTTGTCCACTGCTCATCGCAGGAACAATAACCCCTGGCCACATCGCCGCCCTCCAAGGCCAAAGCGTGCATCTCCCGCTTGAAACGCAATTTCTTCAGCTGCTGCTGGTGCTGCTGTTGACGTTGCTTTTGGTCAGTGGCTGCAGCTGTTGATGGTACTAGTAGTGCTGGTATCCCATTGAGTTGGCTGTCATCTGGGGCAAGGGCTTGGAGCTGTTCCAGCTGCTGGAGCTGCTGGAGCTGCTGCTGCTGTGGTGCCACCTGCTTCGGTTCATAGAACTCCTCGGGCGTTTCCGCACGCAGGGTTTCTATGGAGCTGCCAAAGAGTGCAAACAAAAGGGAAACATTGTAAATTCACCAATTCATCATGTGTTTTTGCCACCAATTAAAGTTCAGCAAACAAACAAATATATCATGGCAAATATATGTAAATTGTGTGTGTCTTGCATGGTATAATGACGTGGTTAAGCATATGGAAATTATCCGCCATAAATATTCATGAATTGTGCGATATTTGGAGGCGTGGTTGAATATTAATTGCCATTCTCTAATTACAATTGATAAATGGACTGGGGTGGCACGGTTAAATTACGAAAATATTTGCACTGCCAACGGCAACACTTTGTGTTTCCATTAAGATCGGTGGAGTAAATTCTTGAAACTATTTAAGTTAACAAAACTTAAAGAAGCTTGTCCTCTGCTACGCCTGCTGTCCGTTGCATCCATCAAAGTTTATGACTCTGTCCTTTGAGCCAAGTATGCCACCATCCCCATTATCGTACTACGCTCAAGTCGTATGATGCATGATGCCTCGTATCTGTTCTATCGTGGAATTTACTTAGCTCCATTTGGCTGAAGTTTTTGCTGATGCTGATGTTGTTCTTGTTTTTTCCACCTCTGTACAGTGTACACTTCATTGCGCTCTGCTTAGTATTTTCCACTCTTCCACTTTTACCATTTGCCATTCTGGACGTTTTGTGTTTAGTTTAAAATTCAACGGAAAATCGTGCGCAGCAGCAGCAGCTGCATGGTATATTTATTTTGCTGCTGCTGATGGTTCTGCTGTTTCTTCATTTGCTTTTACTTCTTCGTTACGTTCCTTTTTCTTTTTCTACTACTTTTTCTACTACTTGCTGCTCCTCCGCCCACTCTTCTTTTGCTCCCTTCTGCTTCCACCCATAGTCTTTTTTGTTTCTTCTTCCTCCTACGGTCCAAGATCCCAAGATCTTCCTTCTCGCTTCTGCCTTCGCCCACCGCTGTTTGTGTTTTGCCTACCCTGTGGTAGCAGAGAAAACGAGGGTATGTTAGATACTTGGGTCGTTGGTAACTAAGACAGCCCTTGTCCTAATATTTCAATTATATTTTCTGATAGATTAAATTATATATAAGATTAATTTTGGAAACCATTAAAGTTACTCCATAAATAAAACCCAACCATAACTTTAGCATTAGAGCGCATCAAACTAAGAGGTATCTTAGCGCCTTAACTGTATCTTTTTTGTAAAGTTTTTTTTTCTCCAGCGGTTCTCTCTCTCCTGTGCGTGCCCATTTGCTGTGTGCAGTACAGTAAATTCGGGTTGGGCGAGAGAATTTATGCAAAGAAAGCGAAAAGTGCAAAGTAAAGTGCAGTTTGCGAAAAATGCGCGGCTGCCTTTTGTTTTGCCAGGCTCTTTGGTTGGGCAGCAAGGGGGTGGAGGGTTTTGCTGGCTTAACGGTGAGAGTGGTTGCCGGAATAGAGTGAGAAATAAGGGTTAAGGCGACGTAAGAGCAGGACCAGGAGTAGGAGTAGGAGCAGAAGGATGCTGACACAGTTGAGCGCACAATTTGGCGCAGATTGTTGGCTGGGGAGCGTGCAGGCTGTGGCAGTAGAGTGCGCGCAATGTAGGTAGGTGGTCGTCAGTGTGCTTAGACTTGACTTGGAAGAGATACCAAAAACTAGGAGAGAGATACAGAAGCAGTGGCAGCCGTGGCAGCATCAAAATGAGTGAACTGAGTAATGCGCGTAATGCAAATCGCGGTGCTGCAATGTGTGCCCTACAGTTTTTCACAGTTGACTAGCAACAGCACGGAAGGAGGAGGGTGCAGCAGTAGGAGTAGGAGGTATGATAGAGAGAGAGAGAGAGAGAGAGAGAGAGAGAGAGAGAGTGAGAGTAGTGCTAGTGCTTGGGCTAGGGGGACCATCATTAACGTATTACGCGCATGTTTGTGCAGCCACTTTGCATATCTTTCGAGGCAGCGGCTTCTTAGCGGGTTTCTCCCTCGCAAAGGGGACGAAATAATAAACATTAGTCAAGTGTTGCAACATTTTTGCGCTCAGGTTCATAAGCTCATTATCATGCCCCCAGCGACAGGAACTGCGGTTAGTGGCAGTCACTAGACCAACAGGAATGAGCAGGCGTAGTAGACCTTGACAACACAATTTCACTTGACATTAGCACTCCACACATTTTGATTGATATCATTACACAATTTTCATAACTAAATGAAGTAACACCCTGCCCCCCTTCACACAACTGGTAGAGTATCTAATCCCTTATGCACTTTATGCTGCCGCCGCTCTGGGGTTGGTTGCAACTTGAAAACTTTTAGCGCTAATTACACAACACATTTAGCCCACAAGGATGTGGGTGTGTGTGTGTGTGTGTAGGGGTTGGGGATGGGGTTGGGGTTTCCCCTACATAACGCACACTAAATTGCATAAAGTTTTCACCGCATTTCTCTGGAAACTTGCCCCTGTTTGCGAAATATTGTAATTCCCCAAACTAATCACAATCGATGGCAGGCAGCCATAGCAGCCATGCATCACTGGCAGTGGAACAGCAAAGAGGAAAACCGCATTTAATACATAATTTCCTTGGGTAATTTACACTCGATTTATGCATGTGTTGACTCAATTGATTAGTCACACAAGGACAAACAACTAAATTGCAATTATTAATGTTTGCTGCTCCGAAATTAATTGGAAATGCAGGCAACATTTCTCAACTGTTTCAACTGTTTTCGGTGATGCCATTCCTGAATTGGCTTAAGCCTTAAATGATGTTCGTTGATTCATTAAACTTTAACTGCTGTTTGCGTTTGGTTTTGCAATCAAAGAAAAAGCCTGTGTTTTCAGTGGCCAGGCTCTCCTCAGGCAGAACAACTCCCTGGCTGGCCGCCCGCGACTTTTGCTGTTTCTCGCACAAAAGTCTGAAGAACCTTTTGATCATAATTTAAACAACTGCCAAAAATATTCAACAACCGAGCTGGCAAATAAATTGCGAAAATGTACGAATGTTTTGATGCCCTTTCGGTATTCCTATGGCCTCAGTATTTATGATAATTTTGTCCACCTTTGCACATGGCAGGCACCTGTAAGAAGCCGTAATACCCACTGATTAAAAAGGGAATACGAGATATAAAGAGAAACTTAAACAACTGCTGGGACCCCAAAAGGCAGTGGAGTGGCTAAAGGAGCAACATAAGAGAGTCCAGGAGAGAGAGAGAGAGTGGGGGAAAAAAGAATGTAAAATTAATGTTTATTGCGCTTTTAACACATATACACTTCGACACGCCCCCCACGTCGCCCTTTTTCGCAGTTGGCCCGAGAGTGTGGGTGTAAATTTACATAAAAGTTGCCATTTGCCGTTTGCCGTTGAGTTGGCCCCCTTTCACTTTAGCTGGCAAGGAAAATTGCATTTTCCACAAGCGGACCAGCAACGCGTACAGCGTACAGCGTACAGAGCACAGAAATGTTAATCAGCTAAAAGTTAAGGAAGCTGCGGAAAAGGTGGAGAAGGAACACCCACACTGTAGGTTGAAACAAAAAGCAAAAGAAATGCAAATTTAATTGTATGCCACGTGAAATAGTGACCCCTGACCCAACACACACACACACAAACGACACAACGTGGATACATACGAGTTTATATGTAAATGGAAACTGAGCAGCCAGAAGTGCCAGAAAAAGTGGACAGCAGATAAAAATGTTCCTTTTGGGCAAGTGGTGGAGGATTCAAGTGGGTTGATTTGTTTATTCCGGTTGAAGGCTTTTGGGTTCTGAGATTATCTTCCAGAACAATCAGCAGTTGGTTGGAAAATAAATAAAATTAGATTTTCATTTGCCCCATTCTGTGTGTATTTTTTTGTAAGCGTTGCGGTTCTTGGTAGTGTTTTGCTCTGTAGTTCAAGCTTCAAGCTGCCAATACTCCGAGCATCTATTTAACTCCTCCTTCCTCCTTCTACCGATATTAATATTCTTTCCTGCTTTGAATTTGCACTTTAATCTTATAAATTGATTGCTTTCTGCTGCATTTTTCGTGGATTTTATTTGTCGAGCAGAGTTCTGGTTTAGTGTCAATAAAACTCAAGAACATGTTGAGATTTTATGATCCATAATTTACCAAAGAACTGCGCGCAGTATTTTAGTTTGTTTAATTAACGTTTCTCCGTTTTCCTGCTCGTCCCTGTGGGCTGTTCCTCCTGCTTTATGGCTGTTTTTCCAAAAACTCTCCTTAACTGGTAGTTAATCAAATTCTTACTCACGTTTACTTTTTTTTGGGCAGCTTGCAGTTTTAATTTGTGTTTGAGCTCAAATTACGAGTACTCGGTATGAGAAATTAGTTTTTGGGTGGCGGTCTCGGGTTTCAGGTTGCATGCCGCAAATTACCTTGCACCTCACCACCCCAGCCAACCGGTTATGGTCGGGCCTGGTGACTCTCTTTTCTCTATATGTATGTATGTAATTTCGTTTCATATTTTTTCTCATTTTTTTCATGTTTTTCCATGGAGAGCCCATGAGCAGACCCGCTTGTGTGCGCTTTCCTTTCCTTTCCTTTCCTCTTATTTATATTTTATTTATGTTATTTTTATGCTTTATTTGTGAGGAAATTGCAAGAGAGGGAGAACATTTTTTGCAGCTGAATGTTTGACATGCCGTTTGTTATTTTTTGATCAGCGACCCCTGCCTGTGTGTGTCACATATTTTTTGGGATGCTTCTAAAAGGGTTTCCACATGTTTGTCATTTTACACAATTGTCCCCCTCTACTGGTGAGGTACCTTAAATTGGTAGTCGCTTTGAGTTGTGTGTCGTTTTTTTAGGAAAAATTATATACAGAAATAATACCAGAAATGTCTCAGTAATACTCGTACGTGAATCATTTTGTGGTGATGGCAAAGCTCACGTTTGCCCACTACTTAACACAGGCTCTGAAGGAGTTGGATCCTCCCTCGAAATGGGAGGATATTGTGCAGTTTGTCCTAATCACATTGAATTGCACGCGGCGACAGAGGTATTTCACCGAGCAATTGAAAAAAGCCCTCGATGTGGGGCTGCGTTTTGGCATTATACGCGAACTGAATAATAAATATTATCTGTATGAATATACAAAGGTCAGTGCGCGTGGGAAAATTACCTACAAGTTGGGACAGTATCCCCGGAGTTTTGAATGGGAGGAAATGAAAGAGCATAAGGACGAGGACGACGACGAGGACGAGGACGAGGAGGAGCAAAAACAGCAGCAGCCTGAGGTTAAAGGCACAAAAAGGAAGCTGGCCAAGAGCTTAAAAGAAGAGCTCAAATCAGCTAAAAAGCAATGCAGAAACTGAAGTAAAATAGAGTGTCTCGGATGCACCTTTCGATGTTCAAATAAAATTGCAGTTTAATTTATGTAATATCTTAATTCCCATGTTCTTTTCTCCTTCGTCTTCACGTGTACTTACCCCTCTGATGACTATAAGTCCAACTCAAAGACCGATACCTATCAGACGCGCATCTCATCGATGGCCGCCTGTGGCACTTGCTGCTGCTGCTGCTGCTGTCCGCCCATGCCCTGGCCGGGGGAGGAGGTCATGACCATACCCTCGCCACCATGCTGATGCACCAGGTGCACACCCGAATGATTGTGCGTGTGGGTGTGGTGGCCGCCGCCGCCGCCGCCGCCCTTTGAGGAGCTGGGCGCACTGCTTACCCCACTGCTGCTGCTGCCACCGGAGGGCGTTTGATCCAGCAGCACACCGCCACCGGCCACGCCCATGGCAGAGTTATTGCTGCTGCTGTTGGTGGTCGTTGATGAAGCAGTGCGTAGCGGTGGGCGTGGTCCGCGTATATGATGCGACGGCATTCCGGTCAGAACATTTCCATTTGCCTGATGCTTGCCCGATTGTTGTTGCTGTTGCTGCTGCTGCTGCTGCTGCTGTTGATATTGCTGTAGTTCTGCAAGTAAGAGAGTGGGGGGGTAGAAGAGAGAGAGGGAAGAGCGATGTAAGCTACTTATGTACGTTTATACGTTATGCATATGTTGGCATATTATCAAGCAAATGTTTATTGAAAGGCAGCAGCAGCAGCCCCAACAAAAGTCAATTTGTAAACAACAATGTCAACCATTAAACACACATTCTCCTGCTCCTCCTTCTCCTTCTGCTGCTATCATCGGCATTGAGGCATCGAGGCATCGAGGAATTGGCAGCGTTGCCATGCAGAGCGCAGTGGCGCCAGAATGCGAGTCATCAGAGTTGGTTGCACTTTTTGTTCCATTGAATTGGCCATGCTCAAACATACTATGTACATATGTAGGTTCCCCCCAGAACCCAGAACCCAGAACGCAGTTTTTCAGTTAACACTGGCAGCACTGAGAGAAATGCAGTCAGAGATTGTGATTAAGTAAGAGCACTGCGTATAGTCAACAAAAACACTAGCAACATATTGGGTAACAGTAACGGCAGACAATTGCCGTGCAAGATCGTGCATGTCCGCTACACGAAAGACGAAAAGAAGGAGAAAGCAAAACGACCGATGGTCGGCCTGCCTGCGATGGTTTCTACCTGCGCGCTGCAGCGGCAGAGCTGCAAAACTTTCTTGCTCTTTCGTTCTTTCTACAGCAATGCTCGTAGTGTCGTGGAGGGGGAGAGTGCAGGGGAACTGATCGCAGCAACTGATAACCGATTGAGGGATCATTTACGACTGTCTGCTCATTGAGTTCGCTCCTTACTCTGCTCTCGCACACCTCGTTTTCGCTCAGTGCAGCTTCCCCTGCCCCGCTCTTTGTCTATGTTGATTTTTAGCTTTGGATGTCGTTCAACTTGTCGCCTCGCCTCGAGTCTCAATGCAAAAGTGCAAAATGTGCAGAGCCATTGACGCGTCTAATATTTCGATGCTCCACCACCCCACTGTCCCCTTTTCAGCCTTTACGATGTGTGTTTCTGGATAGAACTAATTTGTTTGCCTTTCGCTCTAGCTCTCTATAGACACAATGCAGTTTTATTGGTGTGTTGGCAGAAAAAAAGGAAAGAGCGGCAGAGAGACGGAGAGACGGAGAGAGAGAAATCGAGCAGCAAATGACAGAAATGAAAACATGAGTAGGAGCGTGTGCCGTAATAAAAACTGAAGAACAGAGGAATAAAATCTTAATACTCGATGGGGTTGTATGGTGTGTTTATACCGTACGAGGAAGTTTATTCTGCGAAGGGGTTTAATAACATTTTGGCAGGTGAAAAATAGACTTAAAGGAGTATATTTTCGTAGAGGATTTTCATCCGCAGCTGAGACTCCGGATTTGCCGGAGTAAAGCATAAACTCCAACCCAAAAGTAAATTCGTAAGCGTTTAAGCAGCTTTTTCCTGTGACAAATCTTTATAAAATTAAACGAAAATTTTCATTACTCATTCAAGGATGATGTCCCTGCTGCCGAAACCCCTAAGCCATAATCCCTGCCGCCCAAAAACCGACTTTCACTAATTAGAGGAAATACATTCAAGGAGAGCGAGAGCGAGAGGGCTGGTGGCCTTTCGGTTTTTATGTTTATGGTCTGGACTTTACCCCCGGCGAGGATTTTGTGCGCAAGTCGAGTGGCCAAAACCTGGACTACATCTACAACTATGCCTAAGAGAGCATTCAAAGTGAAATGTACCGGATTATGGTGCTTTCTTTCGGCCTTTTGAGCCAAGTCCCGTCGAGTGGAGGCATCGTCAGAGTTAGAGATCAAAGCAGAGAGACCAACCGTAAGTCGCAGGCTCTGCCATAATTTCAGGAAGAGAGGCAGAGAGAGAGAGAGAGAAAAGTGCGTCATGCAATTTCCCCAAGGAGTTGTGTGCGGGGTTTATGAATATAAAATTAACAAAACAGTGCGTATGCGTAATTCCCCAAAAGCACTGAGGCAGCTGGCCCCTGGCAACGTGTGTGCCCCTTGCTTTGTATGGTATGCAATAAATTTTCAATTTCCATAGTTCCGTGCGAGTCCTGAAAGCAAATCTAATTTATATGCACACATCACTTATACGCACTGTATTGCAATTACAATGCAAATGCTGCAACAAATGCGTATAATGCGCCATCGAAAATACCATTACAATCATCTCATCCCATCCGTGCACCATGCCACGCCGCTATGCCACAAAATAATGCAGTCGCAAAATGTTGCCCCCAAAAATGTTGTTCCGCTCAAACGGATGTTGATTAGTATGAAATGACAAGACCGGAAACTCCGAGCCCACCCCTGTGCATAACTGAAGCGTGGAATAGTGTAAGGCAGAAATGCCAGCCGCCTGGAAACTCACTTAAATCCACATGAACAGCGGTGGGGGAGCGTAACAGGGGAGCTTGGAGGGGCAGCGCGAATAGGGATCAGGAGGAGCAGCCGGCCCAATGAAGGGGATGTCAGTGGAGTGCAACCACTCAGGCATGCTGTGGATATTGTGGGCCCCAAACTAAGTGGACACACAAGTGCAGCCAATTGTCCTGACTACGTGGGGTTCCCCGTTTGTTGCATTAATGAGCCTCGGAACGCTGCCCGCACGCCTGAATTTATTGCTACATTTTTGCCATTTCCTTCGTGACAGTTGGTAGATTTATTAAAAAATTATATTCCATAGTTAGGGGGTGTGAGAGAGAGAGAGAGAAAGAGAAAGGGTGGGCGAGAGGATGTACTTGCATGCAATTTATGGTCAAGAGATACTGAAGGATGCACTTAATGACTCTGCAATCCAAAATGAAGAACTGTGCAACGTGCTCGCCCCCCATATGGGGATTAAGAGATTTATGCTAATGCCTCAAGCGGGGGGAAGGAAACATATTGGCTCTGAAGGATAAGAAGATTAGCAGAAAAAACAAGTGGAAAAAAGTATTAAAAGTGGCAGCAGAAACTTGTTTTTGAAATATATTTTAATTTCTACAGCACATTTATCCACACCATTTCTCAAACGTTTTACGCTGTTTGGTTTAAGTAGAAATCGGACAAATGAAACCCAAAATGGCCTTCAAATTAACAAACATTTAGCCAACATTTAGACACCAACCAACCCACAAGCAAAAGTCTCAGATTAGCATACAATTTAAAGCATTTCAATCAAACATAAATCACAACAAGACACTCGAAATGGGCCCACTGGACTTTTAACCTGCAACAACTCAGGCGCCGTGGAACTGGCCCAAAAGGTACAAAATTGTGCGTAGTAAATCAAAAGCGGATACGGAGCAGACGGACAGGCAGGCGGACAAAAGGAGTCGCCCCGAGGGGTGTAGGAAAGCAGCTTTGGAGCAGAAAGCAACAGCATAAAAAATCTATTTTTCAAAATGCAATCCAATGGAATCTGAATCCGTAACAGGAAATCGAAGGGGAAGGGGTAGTGGCAGCGGGAAATTTATGTGCGTCTATTTAGCATTGAGTTAGAAGAGCAGCGCGGAAGCGGAATTGAGCGCACGAACGAGCAAAAATTAAGTATACGCCAGCGTGCACTCAAGCAGCTCATGCGTGCTCAAAAATACCCTATGGAGAGCAGAGGACTGTGCTGTGATCCAGATAGCTTAGGTTTCTATTTAAACATAGAGCAAAAGTCGGGTGCACTTTGATGGCTCCTTGTGACTCTTTGTCATTAGATTTATCTGCAAAGAGTATTCCAATATTCGACACACCAAACACAAGTAATTCCTTCACGTTGAAGCTAGTTTGTGTGTGAGTGTGAGTGAGCAGCACAATTAAATTGGATTTATGGCGCGCATGATTGCAAAATGAAGTTAATGCGCATACAAATACAATCGGGGGTAGTGCGGTGGCCAGTCTGGGGGCAAGAAAAATGATGTTCGAACTTTGGCGTTGGCCAAAGCGAAGCGGAAATCGTACCTTGTTTGTCATGTCATCAATAATCGAGGAGCAGCAAAAGTAAATTGAATAAGAATATTAAAAAAGGGAAAGTATTACGGAAGTGCCAAGGAAATGAACCTCCCACACACAGACACATATTTCAGCTACCAGCAAAAGTTGCAGAAGAACAGCGACGGCCAGCCAGGCCTCTGAAATATTTATGAGCTGCCAGGCCAGAGCCAGAGCCAGGCTCAGTCCGTGGGCCATTCCTTTTTGCAATATTTATTAGTCGCTGTCCTCGTCGTCACAGGACTCTCTCTCTTTCTCTCGTACTTGAGTTTAATGTTAGTTTATGCAATAGTTTTGACATCTTTGACAAGAGAAATTCATCTTAATGGATTGATGACAAATGGCCCAGCAGCTGGGTGCAGAAAGTTATCAGCAAATATGAAATCCATTTATCTTAGAAGAGTGTAAAAGTTCATTGAAAACTTGGCACTATCCTTTTATCACGAAAAGTCCTTGAAGACTGAGGTAATGACAGCAGGAAATGAAGAATTTTTAGTGCCAAATGGCAGTAGAAATGATGAAGAATTTCATGCAAAAACATTTCATGGCCAGACCACAAAAATATTTCGCTCTAACTGAAGTTTTGTGTCGCCCAATAAAAAGGACCCTTGCTTTGCCTTGACCACTAACAGGGGGGGCTGAGAGGGAGCCCGAGTGGAGTATAGTATAGTGGCCATCTACATTTGCCTTTTCTACCCCCCTGCCCAGGGGCAATAAAATAATATTGTCTTATCTCTAACTATGTGCGCAATGCACAACAACAATAGAACTGCGGGCAACTGCGGAAAAAAGTGCGACAACTATTTATTGGGTAGGGGAGAATATCAAAGCAAAGCAAAAGACGAAATAATAAAACCAAAGAAATGAAGGAAGGGCCTCTGGAATGGGAACGGAAGAGTGAGAGAGCGAGAGGGCGACTCACAATAAGATGACGGACGCCCTTCGATGGGCATCGAATAATGTTTTGCTTTGCTTTGCTTTGGTTTGGTTTCTACTTCTATGTGGAAGTAGAGGCACCATTTTTTTCGGCCAAACATATGCTGTTAGAATGTAAGGGAATGGCAGAAAGGAGAAGATGGGTTTGTGGGACTTGCAAATAGATTTTTCATCACACAATACACTTTTTGTATTGTACTCCTCTTACGGGCTCCGTTTTGTTGCCTTTTTCCTTCTCTCTCTGTGTGGAAATTTCAATAATAACATTTGTATGAAGCTGTTTATGTCCTGGCGGTGGCTGTGGCATCGACTGACTGTTGTTCTGCCGCTTCTGCCTGTCGCTGACAATGTGAATGACAATCATGTCACGTCATGCATAAGGTGGCGGGTCTCTGCCTACCCATCTCTTATCCTTCGGTCATATATTCTTTTCGCTCTTTTACATGTTTGTGCCGCTTAACAGGCAACTCGCGTTTGCCTTTTGTTTGCTGCCGTATTTTTTTTATTATATTTAAGTCTCTCTCTCCCTACCCCACACACATGTCAGCAAAAATCGTTTACGCTTCATTGTTTTTACTCAATTTCCAGCCAGTTCCCCGCTTCCTTCGCTGTGCTCCATTTTGTACGGAAAAGTTGTCGGAAAAGCTGAATAAATTGAAAAGTGCCACAAAAACAGATATGTGAAATAGCCTCACTTTGAGTGCTTAACGCTGTGCTACAAAAGAGCTCAAAGCTCTGTCAAAAATGTAAAAATGTATGCAAAATGATTAAGGACAAGAAAAAAACAACACGCTGACTGAGCATTTTTATCAATTGAACAAACCAAACAAAAAAAAAAAAACAGAAAACTTCTCAATGCCAGAGCTTAGTTATAAGTCTCTAATCAAATTTTTCGCCAAAAACCAAAAAAAGTTGTTTTTGTGTTCTGCTGCTGCATAATACGCAGAAAATTCCAATTGCCCCGAAAAAGTAGGCAACACATTTTTCCACTCACTTTGCATTTCCCCCTGAAATGAACTTTTGTGCGGATGGTGGGAGTGTCAGGGTGAGTGTAAAAGGCCAATAAAGCTTTTTGTTTGATGATTTAGTAGGAGCCTGGGCCAAAAGGTATTCAGTTATTATTATGAAGGATGTTCAGTAGTATTACCAGGATAGTGTTTTTGTAAAGGGGATTATGGAAGTGTTAGCTCAGTAACAGTATTAGGACAGTATTTTCTCTGATGTTTTTTTCTAGTCATTCTCAATGCCTTAGTGTAAATTTAACTTATGAAATTTTAGACCAATGGAAAGGAAATTAAAGCAATTCAAATTGATCCAACTCAACTAAACTTCAGGACATTCATTTTGTGAAAGTTATAGTAATTTTATTGAAATCAAAGCTATCCACTCATGTATCAGCATTTCAAATCGCTTTACAGCTCCACTTAAGCTGCTTTTAAATTATGAAATATTTTAGCAAAATTATTGAAATTTAAAAGAAAACCCAACTTAAACTAATGAGGCACTTAAAGAGCCCACCATTGAACAATGCCAGCAAATCTCAGATAATTTCAGTTGCCTCTGGAATGTGCCACTGCCTTTTAAGTGGCAACAATCTCAGAGCAAACATTAATTACGCAAAGATTTTCGGTGGCAGACACAAGCTACCGTTGACTTTAATATTTATAGTGTTCTTTTTTTAAGACAGCTTAAATAAATAACTAGACAGGGAAAAAAAGACGAAGGAAACACCAAGGAAAATTGAGGGAGAGGGCCGAGGGCCGAGGTAGACGCTGAAAATATGCGCCCACGCATAATTATATGAAAATTCGCAATAATTATAAATAATGCAGAGAGCGCTCAAAATGCCAACAGAGAAAACACTCGCCACTTCCGACAACACTGCCACCTGAAAGGCAACAACGAAGGGCATCATCATCCTCATCGTCATCATCAGTGGCAGTGGCAGAAGTAGCAACAAGAGCAACAACAGCGGCAGGGGGCAACACAACAACATCATGGGCCACGCCCCACCATCTCCTACTTAACCACTACGAAATTTCCGCTTCCGTTAAGGCGCGAGCGTAAAATGAATCCATCTACGAACACGAAAATATTCTATGTAAATCCAAAAACAGAGAAGAAAAACGAAGAAAAATGTGATGGAAAATGAATATTTTTGGCTCAAGTTTTCAGTGAACGACCTGCCACAGTCATCAGCACCATCCGCCAGCTTCCGCTTTGGCTTGTGTTATTTTTCCTGCTTTTCAGCCATTATCGACCAGCAATTAGAGAGCGAGAGCCGAGCGCCGAGAGTGCCGCCAACATTGGAGAGAAGTGCATAAACCTGCTCAAGTAGCTAAGAATTGGATTCCAATTCCCTGGAACTTGGAAATTGGTTCTGTGTCGAGTGGCCAAAATAAAAGTAGACAAAAAAAAAGAGTGATTTTGCAAGTGGGAAATGGAAGGTAAATGGCAGGAAAATGGAGTGTCACCATTTAATTGATTATTGCTGCAGATGGACACCAAAGCGGAAAAGTTCCTTGGAAAATTCGTAATTTCTTGCACTAGTTTTCTGGTAATAATTTTCTAGTAGTTTTTATTGTATTTTCTCTAGTATTTTTATGGTTTTCTTTATAATTTTTCTAGTGTTTTCTCTAACATGTTAATGGTAGTATCTGTGGTACAGTCTAATTACTTTTTTGTTGTACTTTTCCAACTAATTTTTCTAATAGTTTTCCAAGTATTTATTCTTCTTTATATGCCTAACATTTTGTAGTAATTTTCATAATATTTTCCTCATATTTCCTGGTTTATTCCTGGCATTTCCAGGGAAATCATCATGGAATCGCATGATTGGAAAATATATGCCCCCAAAAAAACTGGAGCGATTTCCATTTACAAGTTCCCGCACCATGGCCACAATTCAAATTTATTTTTGTATAAATTATCTGTCAATCCCAAAAGCTGCTGCTGGCCGCTCGCGGTTTATTTTCAATGCTCAACCCTAATTTGTTTATGGAAAATGAGAGATTTCTACCCAGCCCCTGCCCCCGCTCATCTGTCATCGGCAGGTATTTTGTTATTTGAAAAAACAATTGCCCACCGTTGACCAGTAGCTATGGACGGTTTTCCCTTTTTGTTATTCCATTTGTTATCGATTCTCTTAAATTTATATTTATGAAACAAATATGTCAACAGCAGACGGGCAGGTGAGGTGGAAGAGAGAATTTCCACCCGGTGCGGGTTCTGCCATAAAAATCACATAATTCTGCTGTGCCTTCCTGCTCCCGCTCTTATTCTGCACCGTTGGCTTGGTTAATGTTTTCATTTTATTGTGCATAAACTAAAACCAACAACAAAAACAGTTTTATGCGTTTCTTTCTTCGTTTTTTTTTTATTGGCTTAATACGGTTGAAGGAGTAGAGCGCGCTCTCAAGTGGTGGGAGGGAGAATTGTTTTATGGCTACCGCTGCGGCTCGTACCTTTATGGCATAAATGGAATCGCTTTAGATTTGTCTGTCGATTGAAATTGCAAAAATCTTATCATAAAATCATGTTGTTCGTGACTTACACAAAATGCTAATGTTCAAGATACAATCGGCTAAAACGAATCTTTATTTCATTTTTGGGGGGCATGCTCCTATTCCTTCAAGTGCTTCACCATAACGACTTCATTGCGTGATGTCTGTGTGGCGGGCCGAGCGAAAAACTGTCAATGTCTGGCATAAGTCCCTTTCTCCTTTCTCCTTTCTCCTTTCCCCTCCTCATCATATTTAACAGCTCATCAAGCAAACAGAAGTCTGGTAAAACATTGGCAATCAGTGGAGCATTAATTTGTACAACAATTTCCGCTGTAGACCCGAGGCGAAGCCCTCGGATCTGGGATTACTCGAAGGTCTGGGGCTGGGGGGATTCGTTTTGGTCAAAAGTCAAAACTCCGTTGACCCGCAGCGATGCGTAAATGTTTTTCGCCGCCCCCCTTCTTATGTTTTGGTCTCCTTCTAGTGGTTTTTCCTTTCTGTTCTTCCGTTTTTCCTTTCCAATGATTCAATAACACGTGTTACGGACGGACACATCGGCTGATTAGAACAATTTCAATTTTCACGCGAACATTTTCCTCTTTTGGACTTTTTTGTTGGCTTTTCTGCAATGTCAGACCTTTCCTTTTTTGGGCACGAAGGTCATTCGATTTGATTAAGCAATATTCTCCGTTTGTTTGGGATGATTTAGCAGGAAATTTATGTGTGTTAAGGAGCTCCAGTGGGTTGTACTCTTGTGACAGGTCAAACACTCCTTCATTCTGACAAAACCGTTGGGGCGTGGCAAAAATTGAAGCAGATTCGGGCGTAAAGTTGGAATTTTTATGGGGTTTCAAGCGTTGCGAAAACACCGAAATACCTTCAAAAGTTCTACGAGAGATGCAAATTGCTTTATTTAATTGGAAATAAAATCGAAACACCTGAAAAGTAAAGAAAGTTTTCCCTGAATGGCTGAGTGGCCAACGAATAACATTTGTTGTTGCTTTTATTTTGGTCTTCCGTTTCAATATTTTCACAGAATTCATTCAATAAAGTTTTGTGTGCGGTGGAGGAGAGGGGAAACCGCATTAAAAGTTTTATTTTCGTTGCTGTTTTGTGGAATGCAAAAGTGTATTTGATATCTTGGCCAAAAGCGTGAAATTCTCACACAAAAACAACAAAAAAGCTTTTCAATCTCAAAATTCATTTGCTTGAAATCGAATAACGCAGAAAACAAGCAGCCAGAGAGCAAAGAGAAAGCAGGGAAAGCGGAGAAGAGGTGGCCGAAGAGTGAGAGGAGGAAGAGCCAGCCGGCACTTCATAATGAAATGAAATCTTATCAGATTTCAGCTCTTGATTGTTACCCAGCGCCACAATATTGTTGCTACAGCTGCTGCCTTTCTCTGTGTGTGTGTGTGTGTGTGTGTGTGTGTGTGTGTGTGTGTGTGGCAAGCAGCAAAAGGCAAAAAGCAGCTCGACTCTTGCAACTTTTGGCAGCAGCAAGAGCCAATTCGATTGCATCCTCGACTCTGCTGCTCCTGCTTCAAAGGTAAAAGTTATTTTTGTGTGTGTGTTTGGCACTCACCTGTCGTGGGATTGTGTCGTCCTGCGGCAGCCAGACTGAGATTGCGTGGCAGAGTCATGCAATCAACACCGCCACCGCCACCGCCACCACCGCTTGAGGAGCCACCAGCGCCCATGCCCGGGTGTCCGCCCACGGGTGCCACGCTGGTGAGCAGCACATTGCCGCGGCTATCCACCAGGGCGGTGCCGCCACCCGCCAGATTCAAGGCGTTTCGCGCATAATTCAATGTTGCGGCGTGATGCAGCGTGCCCGATTTGGGGAGCGTCATCATGCCGGGATTGTAGCTGACGCTATTACCGGACACGACAACAGAGGCCGATCCAGATCCCCCGCCACCACCACCACCGCCACCGCCACCGCCACCACCATTGCCTGCGCCTCCATTGGCAGCGTTTGAGGTGCCCCGCCCGAAGGTTTGCGTGCCACCACCCTTGATTTGCATATGTTCTCGCTGCTGTTGCTGCTGCTGCTGCTGCTGATGTTGCTGCTGCTTGGAACTGGTGCTGTAGGTGACATTGCCCATGCCATCTGTGGGCACCTTTGAGCCGTCTAGTGGGCCAGTGTTGCCGCCACCCTGCTGCTGCTGTTGTTGCTGTTGCTGCTGTTGCATGCCCGTGTTCGAGCAGATATGAGGTGGCGGTGGCTTTGCCTCATTTGCAGCTGCTGCTGCGGCTGCAGCGGCCGCCTGCAGCAGCATGGCCGCCTGTTGCCCCGCCTGCGAGTCCTGATGACTCTCCACATCCACAATGACATTCGCGGAGCTCTGCGAGTGGCCCATGTGGTAGTGGGCGTGCTTGATGGGCTCCGGCGGATACGGCACCTGCTGGTGCATGCTCCTTTGCTGATATTGCTTCTGCAGTGTCTTTACCTCCAGCCGCGTCTTGTCCCGCTGATAGTAGACACCCGCAAAGATGAGAACGTTGAGTATCAGCAGGCTGCAGCCGATGGCAATCGTAACGCTCAATGCTGTCGAATAGGCCGCATAGCCGGCCGCCTCGAAGCCCGAGGCCAAAGTGTCCGACGAGGCGTTCGCCAGTGTTGTTGGGGCAAACACGCCACCACCGCCACCGCCGTTCGTATAATTTCCTCCAATTGGTATACAGGTCGTATACATATTGTTGGGCTCCACGGTGGTCACTGCAAAGAGGAGAAGGTAGAATTGCATATTAATCTCTTTGCTTATTTACTTCCCCATGTCCATGGTGTCGTATGAGTAATGTCCTCACTCGTACGATGAATGGGCAGGATGAGGCCTCCGGGGGGGGGGTTTGGCAAAATATTGTTTCAGATGCCACACAATTTCCATTACGAGTGCAATGCACTTTCTGTTGGATGTAATTTACATCTTTAAGATATCGAAATGGGGTCAAAGCGATGGGTTTAAGCTCTAGCATTCAAGAGGCGCTCATTGGGAATGTGCGATTCTGTCTACAGAAATGCCCGTAGAGCTCTGCTGATTATCCTCAGAATTAACAGGTTTTAGCTGCAGCCCCCTTTTTGGCCTTATTTAATGTTCTTTCATGTGCCTTATCCCATCATCAATTTTCTGTGCCACGATGATGCCTAAGCTCTGGTTAAGAGTTTTCCCAGAACAAAGACGAAAATAAATAAAAACCCTGCACACACACACACACACACACTCTCTCTCTGTCTCTGTCTCGCTTTCTGTTTGACCTGAATTCCAGTGAAAAATGGGAATAGAAGCAAAATCAGGTAAACAGTCGAGTCGGTTGCTTGGCAAGTATAAAGCAACATGTGGCACGGGGAGCAGGCTTAACCCACGAAAGTAAATGAAAGAAAATCCCTAGCACTGCGAGGAGGGAAATTTGCATATTTCTAGCGATTCCTCGAGGATGGTGAGGGCTGATTAAGCTGGAAGGGAAATGTCAAACTATCACTGAAAATAGAAATGGTTCACTTAATAAATGTGCCCGACCGATGCCGCATCAGCTGAGCCTGCAGAAATATCTAATTTATGCAAGGACATTCCATGAAGCATCATCCTCTACTTCTGCACCCTCATTTCCAGTTTGATTTTATGGCTTGGGGTTGCTCCTCTCGACTCGACTCGACTCTTCTCTGTCTCTGTCTCTTCTTTTTTTTCTGATTCCACTAATTAAAGCCACATTAAGCAGGGCCCTTCCTCTCCTTGCTCCATCTCCCTTTTTGGGTCTCTGTCTCAAGCTCAATGCTTCACTGAGGCCATGTGTCCTCGTAAACATCACTATCTGCTGCTGCTGCTGGGCGGGGGTTGGGAGGTCCTTGAACGCAATGGCAAACGAAAAGCAAAATTAAAAAATAAAAATAAAAAGGAATTAAAACTGAGAGGGAAAAATCACGAAAAGCTGCACACAAACTGAAGCCAAAGTATTTTTCGTACTTGTGCGCAAAATTAAATGCAAAATGGAGCGGAATGATAAAAAGCTTAGTGGCCGAGAAAGGGTCGAGAAAAGTGCTACCCAAAGGGGGGAATTTGCACCCCAAAAAGGGTTGCCACAACACTCACACTGAGAGAGGGGAGCGAGCGAGTCTCAAGTGTTTCTTCAGAGTGTAGACAAGTGACAGGTTGCTCAACCCCCACACACACACACCCACACAATCATGATTGATGGCTGAGAATTATGTATAGATTGAGAGGCTAATTCCAAATTGGTTTCCTTTTCTTTTCTTTTTTTTCCTTTTCTCTTTTTTTTAGTTGCGTTCCCTCCACCTGATGGCAAAAGTTCTTTTGTTAACCCAAAAATCTTGAGTAAATTAAATGCCACACTTGAATGAAAATTGGAAAAGCTCTTCTCTGGTTCGCTTCCCTTAGACTTTGAATGGCAGCTGTGAATCTTCACACGATTACTGAGAGACAAAGGCAGACGAAGAGAGAGATTATTAGGAGAGATTTATTTGTAAAATATTTATGCAAAATACGTGCCTCAAGTCTTTAATCTTGAGCGAATATAACTTTGTGCCAAAAATTGTGTGTTGATATGCAGAAAATTGAAAGGCAAAACTTTAGAGACAAACATTCAGAGCCACAGCCAACACACAACTACTCCATTATCTTCCCATCATACGAATGGCATTCATTCATATCCTCCCGCACTTGATACAAAACAATGCCAAGTGTAGGAAGCACTTGAGTAGGACTCCAAAGGAGGACTCTTCCAGTGGAGACTCCAAAACAATGCCAAGACAATGACAAATACACCATTTTCAAGGGGAGCATGGGCGGCCCCCCAACGGAGAGGACAGGAGAGCAAAAACCCATTTGTTATCACAGAACATTTTCAACTCCTTCACGTCCAACAGTCGTGTATACCTTTGGCGGATACAATGGAAGTGAAGGAGACGCCTTAAGTGGTGCATGGAGCATAGAAAATGGAAATAATTTTATATTCTGGACAGTTGAATAAAACAAAAGTGAGAAAGCATGGAAAAAACTCTACTTGAAAATGATTGCAAAACTCAATCTACATAAATCCCAAGACAATGTGCTAACCATAACTCGAGGAAATATTGGCCACGTTTAGGCATCGATTTGGACACATTTTTATGGCTTAAGAAGAGGAGAAATTATGGGAGGAGGAGTGCGAAAGTGTGTCAGAATTCTGTCATTTGTAGAGCTAAGCTACTGTGTGAAAGAGAGAGTGTTGCTTGCTTTGTTCCACCAAACCACATTTACTTTCTTTCCACTTTAAACCCATTTTTGCTACAAAATCAAAGAAAAGAGTGTCCGAATTGTGTAACTACTTTGCTAAGCTACTTTGTGAAAGAGTGAGAAAGTTTTGTCCTTATTTTTTCTCATCTTCTTGTTTCATGTGCAAGTCCAATTTAATTTCTTTCAACTTCGTTTTTAAACCCATGTATGCAACAAAGTCAAAGCAAAGAGTGTCAGAACTCTTTTCTGAAACAACAAAGGCTATTTTTAAAGCACTTATACTCTGTGAAAGATAGAGAGTTTTCCTTTGTCTTGCTTTTCTTCATGTTTCACTTGCAAGCGCATTTATCTTCATACAAATTCGTTCTCAAATCCATTTCAGCTACAAATATATTTTTATAACTCGAACATTTTCCAGCCACAAAGAGATCCTCGAGTATTCCATCAAAAGGAAGACAAAACAGAGACATAAAATACGAAAAAAAACTATGGAAAAAACTCAGAAAAATCCAAGTACTTCAACTCTGGGAACTTTTTTTCACGCCACCGAGCGACTTAAACTTCTTTGGAAAAACTTGTTTTCCATTTTCGCATAGCGTTTTTCTTGGCTTTCAGTTTTCAGTTCTCACGTCTTTCGATTTGTGTTTTGTTGCGGTTTCTCGTTCTTGTGGATTTTTTGGCTTTTAGTTGCATATTGCTGTCGCCTCTTTTTGGCCAAAATAGGTTGGTTGTATAAGTAAAGGCAACGGAAACGGCAATGGCTAAGGTGACGACGTTGACGACGACAGTAGGAGACCAAGAGGCAGCACAGTTGGCAAAGTCAACGCTTAAATGAAAAGCATGTCAAAGTATGTCGAGTCCATATGACACTGTGACTCTCGGTCTCTCTCTCTCTCTCTCTCGGTCTCTGGGTCTCTTTGGGTCTGTCGGTCGGTCGGTCGGTCGGTGCCTCCCAGCGTGTCTGGGGCTTTCCTACAATCTCCAATCTCTAGACTCCGCTCCTAAACCTCCACTGTTGGGCGTTGTTTTTTGTGGCCTGCGTCCGTCGGCTGTCATTCTGACAGCTGTTTGTCGCTTTTCAGGCATTTTATCATCTTCTATTCCCACTTTTGTGTCCGCTCTCTGTCTACTACATTTTATACCATTCTACCATTCTATATTTCTGTGAATCGTAGTCACCTCCATCTACATTTTACTCTGTCTCTCTCTCTCTCTCTCTCTTCTCTGCGTCGCTTTTCTGTTTGCCTGTAAGTTTGTTTTGATGGGCGGAGGATTTAGTTTTCGCAGCAGCGTTTGTTGGATGTTGGCTCTGGCCTCTTGCACTAATTGAAATGAACATTTTCTGTTGTCCTTGTGGCTCGCTCTGTGGTTCCAACGCTCACTCCCCCATCACCACCATCCGGTGACAAGGCCACCACAAGTCATGCTCTCCTGTCCGCTATTCTCTGATGTTCTCTGCTGTTTGTTTTGGTCACAGATTAGTCATGGAAATTAAATTTTAAAGGGCTGTCTCTTCCAATCAACAACAAGAGTGGAAAACGATTTCAACTCTGGAAATACAAGTTTTCCGACTCTCATATACAGGGCAGAAACAATCTAAATAGCTGTGGCACTATTTCTTACTTAAACAAACAGATAAACGGTCACCTAATGGAACTCTTATTTGCTTTGCAATTCACTTGAAAGCATCACGACTCGAGGGGCGAAGAGACGCAGAGCGCAAAACGATGCAAAATTGTTTTTGCAATTTACATTGGTCACAGCTTTCGAGCGATCTACCTGCTGATAAATATCAGCAGACAAAAACAACAAGGCAGCGACCTTTTTATGTTGCGCTCTCTTTCTCTCCATAGCGGACGATTCTCGGGTCTCGTTCTGCTTGGAGCGGGAGAATGGAGGAACGCAAACACGAAGACTGCGCTGCCTGCGTGATCGATGTAACTGATTACCGATTGCAGTACCGGGTATATGCGACTGTGCATAAATCTGCACTTTCTAAAGCTTGCCTTAATTTCTAGTGTTTTCTAATGGACAAGAATTTTGGCTTTTGGTGAAACTCCTCGTACAATTGCCACGATTGGCAATTGGTCCCCTCCACAAGCTAATCCGAATGCGTTTTGAATTGGCAAACTTAGCAATGATAGCTAGAAGGGGAAATAGAGGGTAACTGGAAGGGTGTAGTCTGGAGGTTGAATCGCGAAGTAAGCGTGTGCACTGGGGAAGAGGGTCTTGTAGTGGAACTGCGCGAAAGTTTCGCTTAAAATTGACTGTGGCTTAATTCTGACTCTGAGATAAGCTAACGGCAGTGGCAGCCTCAGCCTCAGCGACAGCGACAGCGACAGCAACGGTCGAAGTCGCAGAAACAGTTGCTATGGCATGAAACAAGGCCACGCCCATCAGGGGGAGGCCGCCCACCACAGCACTGCCACCAAATGCAAGCATTTGATGTTTGAGTTGAATTCTCTCCCTCTCTCTCTCTGCCCCCTTAGGAGTGTGTTTCCAAAGCAACGCAGCTGCTGCTTGAGTTGCACTTGCCACACACAGAGAGAGAGAGAGAGAGAGAGAAAGCGAGCTGTGGGGACAGTTTATTAAAAAATGGCGAAAAACATAAAGGGAAAAGCGAGCGGAGGAAAGCGCCGAGGAAAGTTTGCTGTTAATTTAGACTAAGTGTTGAAAAAGTTTTCCGCCAACGAGTTTTACATAAACTGGTTTAATGACTTGCCATCAGAGCTAGGGGATGATACGGGGTGAAGCTAGAGTGTACATGCAAGTGCATTAAAATTATGCGCTATTTGCATTTGTGGCATCTTAGACACCAGAGTCACTCGAAAGCCAACCCCAAAACGAGAAATGTATGCCACAAGCAGACAGGGAATGTGTTGGGGGTGGCTCGCAAAAAAGGTTGCACACACTTAATACTTGTAGAGATTACAGTTGAGTGCATTTCCAAAAGTCAGCAGTCGGCACAATATAAATTCAAAAGCCAAAAAACCCCCCCAAATTCCATATTCCTTGTCCCGACTTCCATCTCCCATGGATGGACGTAATTTCAATAAGCAAACGGGGCCGGAGGATCCCCAGCTGGAGGTCCGAGAAGTTCTTTGGGGTCAAAATGGAAATGTCATGGCGGCAGAAAGAGGGTTATGGGGCTTGGGAGTCACAAAATGCCAACTTTGCAATCTCCACTTTGCCACAAAAGTGAAGTAAACAGAGGACCGGACTAGGCCCAGGACCGACCGACGACGGAGCACAAGGCCGAGTAAACACAACTCTTTTGCCTAGTCAAAAAGAAGAAAAAAAGTGTTGATTTTCCACAGAAGTGGAAGAGGGAGAAAAGCATAAAAGAAAGAATAAATAAGAAGAGTTTTCCTCTTTCGAATTTCGGGTTTTCACTTGAGTGGGGGAGAACCAAACATTTATCCGACCACACATGGCGTTTGCGTAATATATTTCATTTGCCTCAGTTATTAGACAAATGCGCACATGTGCGTACACGTTTTTGTGCAGAATGTGTATCTTCAATGTTTACACATGTATGAAGGAAGTACAAGTACTTTGCTAGAAGTTGTCTTGATTTAAGGCGAAATGTGGCACAGGGTAGCTCCCACTTCCATCACGAAAGAGTAACCAAAAGGATGGTCTAACTGAGTGCGACAAAGCGTTAAAGCAGAAATCGAAGTAAAGAAAGTCCTGTGGCCTTATTTTAATTTGTCACTTTATGCAGAATCCGCAATTAAATAAAGCCCCTCATCCAAAAAGGCCACAAACTTGCCCCTCACTCTCACTCTCACTCCATCTCTCTCTGTCCCTTTCGTTGAGGTTTTGGCCTTTGTCAAATCAGAGCATTAAACGACAACTGCAGAATGGTACAAAGGTCCAAAAGGGACATCTACAAAGGCGATAGGCGTGTTGCTCCTTGGGGAGCTTTGTGCGTGTGCGTGCGGGCAGGGAAACCCCTGAAAGTCGCAGTTGTAAGTGTGTTTGTTTTTGGGGGAGTTGTGGTTGAGGGGGTCTGGGGAGCTGGATACACTTACCACCCAATATGCCATTCAAATAGGCCGAAGCATTCATGCCGCGTCCCTTCTTCATCATCAACTGCTCATCGACAAGAAGGAGGCGCGACGACGAGCCGGAGGATGATGAGGATGTCGCTGTTGATATACCGAATGGATCCGGTTTAACAGGTCCCTCGTACAGGTCCATATCATCGTGATTTCGAAACAGATTGTGTCTAGCTATCACATCCTCCATCCCCGCGCGATGTAGCTCCGGTATAAGGCGCAACCAAATGGAGAGTTGATGGGCCCGAAAGTGATTCTTAATACGCGGCTTCATTCCTGCAAGAAAAAACACCACAAAAACAAAAGGCAGTGTAAGCAAATATCTTCATTTTCAAACGAAACATGCATGCAAATATCCCACATGTCCCGCCCATGTCTAATGCTCTAAAACTATTCAAAGTTGGCTTTTGGGCCAGCCACTTTGCTCAAGTCATTTGCATGCCAAAAAGGTGAGCGACAGCGACACACAGACACTTGCTCCCCCCAAATGAGGGCAACTGCTGCTGCTGCTGCTGCTGCTGATGTCTTGTTTATTTTTAAAGTGGGCTGAAAGCGACACAAAATGTTTAATTTTTGATGCCTCAGGCACATAGTCAAGGGCTCTTCGTATGGCAATGGCAAATAGTGCTGTTGCCAGAGCAGCGAGATCTCATGTATGGAAACTTATTTATAATATATGTGAAAAGGAAATGAGGAATCTCAACCATCAATCGAACGAGATTGTGAGAGAAAATGCGAAATCTGAAATCCAAATAAAATACGAGAATTGCACGCATTTTGGTGCCGCTGCTGGCTGCATAATTTACACCAGAGAGGAGAACTTTCAATCCATTCAGAGTTTTCCCATCATCATCATCATCATCCATCCCGTGACCGGGCGAGAGGCTTATGCATAAGATATGTCTGCTTATGGATCAATGTATTTTCCACAGCTGCCTTTGTGGAAATTCTTTTGTATGCCGTTGCCCCACTCACACACACACACTCGGATATTATTTGATTTCGATTTTAGTTTTCAGGTTTGTAGTGCAAAAATCCTTTCAAACTTGCGCTTATAGAAAGTGCCAGAGATCTGTGGCGCTGCCTGAATGAGCATTCTGTATAGAATGTCAGCTGCCGCGCTTCTGTGTGTCGTTTCAATTAAAATTAAACGTACAAAACATCAACAGCATAAAAGATAAAAAGGAAAAAAGGTAAGGAAAAATGAAGGAGAGGTAATGGCTTCAGCAGACATATCTTTTGATATGCATCGTCCTTCGTCCTTCAATGTTTACGTGTGCGTAAAGTGCGTGACAGCAGGCCCTCTCTTTCTATATCTCTCTCTTTTCCTCTCTCCTATGATATTCTTCCCCTATCCTTTACCTTTTTAAAAGCCATTCTCCAACGTGTACACAATCTTAAGGCAAAATCCATTGGCATAACCTGTGCGTAATTTTCATAAACCGTTAAGCCCGTGTATATCTGTCGCTATCTTCAATTTGTGTGTGTGTGTGTGTGTGTGTGTGTGCGGGTGTGTGTGTGTTAGCAAGTGACTCAGTGGAAGAGTGAGATGACTGAGTGGCAGAGTGACTGAACTCAGGAGTGTGGGGCAGCGTGAGGAGTCTCTGCGTCAAGTGGGGTATATTGATTTTGTCATTAAGTGGAGTAATGGGAACAACCGCAAAAGGCTTCTATTTCCAACTCAAGTTTGGAATGTAAACAAAAATATATTTTCGAATATTTTTGTAAGCTCTTCCTGGTAATATTTTTAGTTGATTATTATAAGTGTCGACCATGTTTGAGTACGGAAATGAATTTTCCCACAGAGGAGTCGAACACTTGGGAAATTTCCCTGTTTTTCTAGCTTCAAAGACCAATTTTCTGTTGTAACTTTAAAAGTCTTGAACTCATATTTACTTCACTAACGCCTAAAGCGAATGGCTAATAAATAAATATTAATTATTTAACACTCTAAAGAAACTACAAAAATGATTATGCAATGCAAAAAAATACCTAACAAATAAATAAACTATGAAGTATTCATATTTTAGTTTAGTTTATTAAATTTTGAAACTCGTACAACCGTTTTGAGGGTATTTATTGATGCTTATTAAATGTAAATATTATTTTCTAGCCGCTTTAGGTGCTTTATCTGCCGCTGGCATTGGCACACAAAAGGTGTGAAAAATGTGAAATTAATAACATTTTCGTACATTTGACATGGAAGCAATGGCGCCGATTTAACACACACATAAAGCTTTATGTCGTACACACAGTATCCACACTTTGGCGCTTAGCTTCCAACTCCTTTCAACTTCCCTCCCGGCATTTGCCATCAGCCATTGACGGGCGTCTCTGGGCGTTTTGATTGCCCGTCCGCCCATCATCTACCAGGTGGATGGATGCTATGCTACTCCTGCTGCCGCTGCTCCTCCTTCAGCTCTGCCACCTTCTGCTCCACTGTACTGACAGTCGCCCCTTGTTATGCCACATTTTTTTCCAAGTACTTGTGTGTGTGCCTTCCCCTGCTACACGTTCATATTTTTCCATGTTTTTGGCAGGCAGAACATGTTCCAGGCGTTGGGCCTTCTTTAAAATTCAAATTAAATTTGATTCGCTCTTTCTTTTTGTTGGCACGGCAAATTGGTAGCCATGAATTCTTTTTACTGCATTTTGCATGTCATTTATGGGGTGAGAGATTTACAAAGGAATAAAAGCGACTTGCATATTAACAGATTTTACTCCAAAGCAAAGAAAACTTGTTTCCACATCAAAGGCAGCTCAAAACTATCTGTGGTAGCATATTGCTTATTTAAGAGCAGACTTCACAGCAAAGCCAAAGGAAAGCAGTGGAAAATCATGGCGGAAAATACCGGAAAGAACTTTTCTTGTGGGGTGGTGGGGTTTACTCACCTATTTCCAAATACTTTTGATGCAGCGGATCATAATTTTCCCAGGTGATGCTGCGAAAGCGATTACGCTCCTTTGAAACAGGCAGCGACGAGTCCTGGCGATGGTGTTCGTTCGGATTCCTGCAGCAAAGAGAAAGAGCCAAGAAGAAGGTAAAGGAAAGCCATGAAAAATACAACAGTTTAAGTGGAGTTTAGAGCAAGCGGAAAGAAGGAAGAGCTTAAAGTGCAGCAGCAGCAGCAGCAGGACAGCAGGTGTCCTAAGACTTTTCTCAGAGACACTTACCCGGTGCGTGCAAAGTTGCTCCAAAATATCATCACAGCTTCGGACAGCGCTGTCTCCGACTTGGTGTAGTTCTGGGGAAAGTGGCTAAAGCCATCCACCAGTGGTGCCCCGAAAATGTAGGGCAAGTCCTCACCATGCACCGTGCCCATGCGCTGGGGATAATCACCGTCCTTGGTCTGATAGTCGAACACATAGAAGTAGCAGCGTCCTGCCGGCTGGGTGGACGTTCCTGCCGAGGTCGAGGCAGCTGGATTTCCGCCTCCCGACGAGCTTGCCGGCGACTGAGAGCTTACGGGCTGTGGCGATTGTGAGGCCAGGATGTCGCCCGTTCGGACAATTGGTGCCACAAACTGGGCATCCGATAGAGCTGCCACAGCGGTGTCTCGTGTATTGATCGGATGCTGGGATGTGCGATCCCAATCCGTGTACTCGTTGACGATCTACAGAAGGGTATTTTGTTACATAAAATACATCCTCAAATATAGATATAGAGGGAGAGAGCGAGGGATTGGTTGCATGTGTGCAAAGTCAAATCCTTGCTGGATTACATGGGGATTTCGACTGTGTTTGCATGTCCTTGTTTGCGGTAGCCCATCCACATCGCACAGCCACAAAACGATGCTGGCAAGGAGCAGCAGGAGCGACGCTCTGATTATCTCTGCCAGCATGTGTCTGCCACTAGTAAACGACCACAAAAATGCATCTGTAAAATCGATGTCATGCATAATTTAAAAATCTCCCTCCCAAAAAAATAAAAAACGAAAGTATTAAATGAATTCTAACAATTGTCGTTGTGTGTGTGTGTGTGTGTGGAATATATTTACATGGCATTGTCTCTGATTCTTTTATACTCCCTCCAGATATCAGATTGTCTCTGGATTTTCCTCTGCAAATATTGATACTGATGCTGCCATATATTTGTGGGGGATTTTCATTGATTTTTGGTTGGGGAGACATTTCTCCAAAATTTTTGGAGTATTTTAATTTTGAAAAATTAATGGAAATTGTTGAAAATGTATTAAATATATTTAGCTTATTGTTTCAAAGTAATTGAATTCTCTATTGATTATTTGGCTACCATTTGTCGATTATTTATGGTTCAAATATCAACTTTTCAGTCATTTTTTGCTTCTTTGAATTAATTGGAATATTTAATTTAATTTCCGTGGCAGCCATCAACATCATTTCGGGACTTGTCTGCTGACCCCCATGCCACATAAATGAAGGCTTATGGAAGATAAATACTGAAGCCAGTGTCCTCGAGTGTCCTGCTTTTTGCGCTGCGCTTACGCACACTCGTAAGTATAATGAAGTAAAATAAATACGGGCTTTAAGCGCTATAATCGTGATATATGCCGTCGGCAATTTACGACTTTCCCACACACACACATGCATGTACATGTGTACATATAAATATATCTGCTGAAAATGGTGACAACAGCAAGGCTGAGTCTGAGTTTGAGTCTGAGGTACAGATACTCGCACAGAAATCTGACTTCTGACGTTGGGATGCGATGCGACGATGCCGCTGCTGTTGCTGTTTACTGTGATTTGGGTTAAGTGCTGCTTGTGCGCTTTTAAGTAGGTATGTGTTGGCACACGCATACACACACACACACACACACACACGTGCATGTTTGTGTGTCTATGTCCTTGCACACATTTGCCAAATAAAGCGTGTTAATGTTTTGGCAGCAATGGCGTGTTAACTGCCTTCCATTTCGCTCGCTTGCACAATGAAAGAATGAAAATGAAAACCAGCCAGTAAAAGCATAACATAAATACACACAACAGCAACAGCTAAATGCAAAAAAATATTAAAAGTTGCAAACACGAGTCTGAAATGCAGGCAGACAGACAGGAGTTTCAATGTGTTTCAATGGGCGTGAGGGGTGGCAGAAAATGTTACCCATACGCAATGTGTAATTATAATTACACTCTCGCATACAGTTACACCAAACAGTATGTGCGAACATTTAAATTGACTTTTTTAGCAGTCACAGTTGTTGTTGCTGTTGTTTCAGCTGCCGCCTAGAAGTGTTCACATTCTATTGACAGCCAAAATGGGAGCTTAAACTTGAATTCAAAATAAATTAAACAGAGGAAAGCAGCATGAAACTTTCGATACTCTAATAAATTAAAGTTCCCCCTGCATAATTGAAATAATTGTTAGTCTTTATCTAATTTCCCACATTTAAGGCAAATTTTTCTTTGCATCTGGCAAATGTCTATAAAGTTTTGAAGTGCAAACTTTGAGACAGTTTCTTGAGCAAAGGAAGAAAAAAAAACAACAAACAAACAAACAAACAAGCAGAAAAAAAGTAGAGTAAAGTAAAAGTTGAAAAGTAAACGGCCAGATAAAGGCAATAATTAGGCTTTAAACTGATGCCAAAAACTGGCACGACAGACAGACAGCGGCTGATGGCAAAGAAGATTTATGGGTCGGAGACCTCAGACACAAACCACATCCCCTCCCTCTCTCTCTCTCTCTCTTGTTCTCTCTGAGGTAAGTGCAAACTTACCGTATAGAATATCTCATTAAGGTGATAATTGTATGCATTGCGGACATAAGTGCGGATAATTTTATCTCGCCGCTCGCCCTCGAAACCATTTTGTATATCGTGAGCACTGAAGCGCCAAATCGATTCGCCCGTAACGACGCCAAAAAGCACATCATAGTGACCGCCCATATTTGCTGTGGCGGAGGCGCCACCGCCAAAGTAGCCGCCACTGCCACCGTTGAAGGACGCACCACTGCCACCGCCGCCAGAGCCAGAGCCAGAGCCACCATTGCCACCCGGTGATGTCTGGAAGCCAAACTCCGCTGATGAACGCTTCGAGTTGCGGGCCATTAAATCATCGATATCGAGATTGGAATGTCCGGGTCGTATGACAACGCCATCAACCTAAATTGAAAGACGGTAACAATCGGCAAGTAAATGACAAAAGTAGTGGCAAAACGACAAAGGAAGGAGCAGAAGCAGCGTCTGCAGAGTGGAAAAGGAGCGGAAAAGTAAGTAATAAAGTCCATTGAAGCGGACAACCAGAACAAAGGGATGGAAACAAAACCGAAAATTGAGGGAGAGTACTCTCTCGTTTGAATTTCTTTCTCGTTTGATTTTACCGATGGTCCGAAGGATGTCAGAAAGTTTGGTGCCTGTATATCCGCACTGTACAGATCCTCCAGCGGCACATCCCGCAGACAGTCGACGATTTGCTCGTGGTGTCGATTCAGGTCCTCCGGTATAGTGCAATTCACTTCTTTGGCCAGCTTGATGGCAAACAGCACGGGATCCTCGACGAGGGCCCACGAAGAGTACGCCGAACCGGACATCAGGATGGCACGATGGAAGAGTCCCCGCACCATCGTGGGCGATGTCATCAGATAGTTAATGCAGGCCGCTCCAGTGCCATGTCCTGCAAGGGTTACCGCATTTGGATCGCCACCAAATTTCTGTATATTCTGTTGGATCCAATGGAGCGCTGCCATTTGATCCATGAGCCCATAGTTGGCCACCCTGGCATGGGCATGCGGATTGGGATTGGCATTGAGGAAACCTATGGGAAGAATTTGCATAATTAAGGAGAGACTCTTTAGGGTTGAGTTTGGGTGTTTTGCTGTACCTAATATGCCCAGCCGATAATTGAGTGTTACCACCACCACTTCGCCATAGCTGGCTAGGATGCTGCCATCGTAGGGATTGCCGCTGCTCCACTCGAAGGATTCGCCATGAATGAACACCATTACGGGCAGCTTTTTCTCATTGGCACCAGCTAAAGCAATGAATACATAGAAAATATATATCATAAATTGAAATCATCATTTAAAAGGCAAAAAGAAAGTTGTGTTATCTCAATGCCACCCCGCCTACACTGCCCCACAAAACCTGCACCATTAAATATGTTTCCGTTTGCGTGCAAAGCGGATTTTGCCATAGAAATCGCTTCAGATTAGTGGATTCACTTGGCCCTGGCCCCGTGGATTTTTGGTAGCACTTGGGGGGTGGCACTTGCGATAAGATTTTCACTGTGCGCAGAGTTTACGTGCCCTGCCATTGCCCTTCGCTTTTTTTCTTATTTTTTTTACGTATAAATTATTGGCATTACGTGGCGTACGATTAATCTTAATTAATTGAATTTAAATAAGATTTATGAAGAGCTTAATGCACGCTTGTATTTTTCGTTCTCTGCTTTGGCTGGGGATAAAGCTTTTCCCTGTTTTCTGGAGTTTTCTTTTGGGTTTTGCTTACCGTTTACCGGGGAAAAGACATTCAGGTAGAGGCAATCCTCGGATTGGTTCTCCAGAAATGGCAGCAGTCTCTTCAAGTACTCCAGCCGGCCCTTGGGCATCTTCTCCAGTGCTGCCGTCTCATTCTGTATATTGGGCAAACGCTGCGGACAGACGGGACTGTACTTATCCGAGATGCGAATGCCATCCCAGGGCGCCGGTGCACGCGTGGGACTGAATCTGTGCAACGGGCAATGATATTGCAATGGAAACTTAAATATAAATGCCTCTACGAACCGATTTTGTTTGGTGGGTGGCGTGGCATATGGCACTCCGAGGAATACCTCCACAGATCGCAGAAATCGAAAGCTATCCAAGGGGAGTATCAGGCCATGCAATCGTCCATATCGGGTCTGCACTATGCGATGCCCCAGCCGGGCATTCTTGTAGATGTCCGCTGTGGAGGACTCCACTGTGTGCAGACAGCCAATAAGTAGGCCCAGAAGTCGCAGGAGCCGCAGCAAAAGCAACAGCTGGCTTTCCCCCATTGTCCTGGCAGTGCTTTTGTTTTATTTTCGAGCCAATTAATTGATTGCTGTAATCCTCCCTCTACCCTATTTCGATGTGGCTCTGAATGGCAGGTTGTGCTTTCTGATCATTTACACTATCTATCGGTGTCCAGGGCTGCGATGAGGTCTCGAGCTACTAGCAGCACGGCTTTCATTTTGACCTGTAAATTAGGAGAGAGCGTGAGTTAAAGTAAGAGTTGTAGTTTTTTTTAAGCTTATGGGTTAACTAATAATATTTGTATTGTAATTCAACAAGGTAAGGGACGATCTATTGTAGATAGAAGGAACTATAAAAGAGGGCTGTGAGCACACAATACTCGTATGTCGAATGCCTCCTCTATTCATTGAACAATTTGCATGATTAGAAATATGTTTTGTTGGGAAAAAAGCAACTGAACAGAAATAAAATCTTAACAATGCACTTCAAAATACGAACAAATAATTACGAATATCTTTTATCAGCTGGAATAACATTTTGAATGAACCCAAATCAAAAATCCGTTGAAAGATCATACATTTATACTTCCAACCCATACGTTGAATACATTTCTGATATTTAGATGACGAGTAAAAATTATGTACACAAAGTCAGTTTTTTATTTATTTATTTTTATTTTTTTTACTAAGCATTTAAATTCGGAAGCAGTCCGTGCCACTTAATTTGCTGCTTGGGAAACACTTTAACAAACACTTCAGATACATTTTGTTTGTTTATTCCAATAACCTGCACTGTCGACTCGCGCAATAATACTCCGAAAAATGATCCTGAAATTGATATTCAAAAACAATTTCTGTTCCCATTTTAAGTACATGAAAAGTAGCCTACAAAAAATAGAAATTTTCTCATAAATTTGCCGCTTTTCAGACTCGCATACGGGGGGAACAACAAAAAAAAAGTTAAATTGCTGAGGAAAATTCTTTTTAGGGAAAAAACAGCGATGGAATGGGATATGGCCACAAGGTCGCAGCTCGAGCGGTTCTACTCATTTCAGTGTTTGCATTTGTGTCTGTAACTGCACTTGTGTATAATGCAGCTGTGTGGTGGTATGCGTGCCTGCCTCAAGGTTACTCTGGCAACTGTGTCAGTGTGCAATTTTCATCTGTATCTGCGGGTGCTTGCGGTTCTACTCTTCTTTTTTTTAAGCTTTTACATTGTACCTATTTTTATTTTTTTGCTTTTTTTTTTGCTTGGAATTACTCTGCTTATTTGTTTGTGTGTGCGTTTGTTGCACTGACAATTCAAGTACGCGCCACAGCGAGTGGCAGCAATGGCAGCAAAGTAGCTCATGCTCCTAAGGCTCTAAGGCTCTAAGGCTCTGAGCTCTGTGCTAAGCGGGTGAGTGGGATAATAATGAGGGAATGAACATCAAAGTAAGCTCAGTTACTTAATTCATACAGTACAGATTTCAACCTAGGATAGACACAAAACTAAGACACAAATACAACCAAAAAGAGGTACAGCTATGCGTGTGGTAGGCAGCTTTATCGATGTGCTTCGCCGGATCCGACTAAAACTAAACACGGCAAAGGCGCTTAACGATGCCACACTGAAGAACCGCAGCCCCAAAACGGAATTGCAGTGCCCCGAAACTCACATCATGGGAGAGACTGGAACTGTCACTCCACCACGTGAATGGCTGTGGACCAAACGCACCAAGATCGATGTGGAATTCGATAAGCTCTCCTCGTTGCCGGAACAGCAGCAGAATGCTCTCTTCTGGCAAAACCTCAAGCGAGTGCTGCTGATCTGCGGCGGACAGGAGAAGCCCGGGGAATTGGAGGATAAGTTCGTAATGGAGGCCAGCGGCAAGATAGTCGAAATAATGGAGGCCCATCGATTCGTTAAGGATGTCTTTGCAGCCATGGATGTGCCGTGGGATTCGGCCACGGACATGGCAGACTCTTTGATTGCCGCCGACTACATGGGCCACCGCAGCATGGGCATCCATCGGCTGCCTTCGATTGCTGCCGATTTGCTCAACTCCACGATAACGGCGAGTGCCATGCCGGAGATTATTAAGGAGAAGCCGTCCGTGGCTCTAGTGGATGGCTGCAATGCCCCCGGTCCGGTGGTGGGCAAATTCTGTATGGATCTGGCTCTGCGCAAGGCTCGCACGGTGGGCATTGGCTGGGTGGGCGCTCGGCATTCGAACTGCATTGGCATGGCCTCGTGGTATGCCTGGCGGGCCTTGGATCAGCGCATGATTGGTGTCTGCATGTCGAATGCGGCACCCACGCTGGTGCCCGCTGGCGGCATTGAGGCTGTCCTGGGCGAGAATCCCATCGCCTGTGCTGCCTCCGGGGCAAAGGAGCAATTCGTTGCGGACTTTGGCATGTCCGCTGTTTCGGTGGCGGATCTGGAGCTCTCCTACTGCAATGGCAATGCCAAGCAACTGCCGCCGCTGGCCGCATTGGACTCTGAGGGCAGAGAGACGACATTTACGGCCGAGGCACTGCGCTCCCAGCGACTGCGAGCCTTTCAGCCGGAGTACAAGGGATTTGGTTTGGCTGCCATGGTGGACATTATGTGTGGCGTCATGACCGGTGCCCGCTATGCCACACGACTGCAGCAGCGCGGTGTCTACAATGCGGACAATGCTCCCGCCAACTTGGGACAGGTGTTCATTGCCATCGATCCGATGCGTTTCTGTGCCTCGTTTGAGGATCGACTGATTGATTTCCATCGCCTGTTACGCTCAGCTACGCCCTGCCAGAAGGCTCTGCCACCCCTGGTGCCTGGCGACAAGGAATTTGCACACATGCAGGCAGTCGACGATCAGGGGGGTCTCTTCATGTCACCCTGCACCCTGGGTGTGCTCAAAGAATTGGCCGAGCAATTGATCATCGAACCGCTACAGATGAAGCCAGTGGAAAAACGCGCATAATTTTCTCCACACTTTAAAGATACTTTTGGGGCGAAAGTTTCAGCGTTTTGAAATGCATTTTCCCTTCACTAATTATGTAGCGTTAAAATATTCAAAAGTTCCACAAGAACGAACCCACGCAATAAAAAAATGAACAACATTTCTGCATAATTATTTGTGCTAATATATGGACTCCTCCTCCTCTGGTACACACTTTTTATTGTAGCACTGCGAGAGCCAACAGCTGTGCTAGCAACTAAAAATAGCAGCGAAAAAATAAAAGAAAAGTGCCAGCCATGGCCCTGCCAGGTGTAAGTGTGTGCGTGTCAGCAAAAGTATCTAAATCTAAATCGATATAAAAAGTAGGCAGCAGAAATAAAAGCGAAAGGCAGAGTGATAGAAGAATCATTGGCAGAATGATTAATTTGATTTGCTTTGGCAGGCCGTGGGGGCGTATGTGTAATAACGTGGAAACTTTTCTTATGACACACGCACACACACAGAGATAGAGAGCCCAAGGAGCCTTCGGATTCTGCGGTGTAGATAAATTATGGCCACATCTTATGATGTGCTGTGTCGTCAAGACGAAACACCTGTGTCCCATTGCGGTGGCACGTGACTGCGGCAGCCAGATGCCCGGGATTTGGCGTTTCTTCTGACATTCATAATCGCTTATTAGCTTTTGGCTACATTCCCAAAGTGAAAGTCTGAGATAAGCCAGGGATTTGATGAGTACACGGGCAAAAACAACAATAAACGTACGACTTTTGGCTACCTAAACTATACGCTTGGGTAATTTCTTTGAGTGTAGCTGCGACTTGTCGTATCGGATTTCATTCCATTCACTTTTTCGCTCATTTATCTTCATTGTACTTGATTTGTATTTGTGTTTGTGCAACAATTTGATGGATCTAAAGACAGTTCAGTGCTGAAATTCATTGATGATGCTAGCATATGCCTAGCGATGGTGAAATACCCCTTAATCTAGTCTTAGTTATCGAAAGTCAGGTGTTCAAAGAGCCAACCGATAGCGAAAATTGGCTTTTACAATTTATCCGATTTTGCCTTTATTTTAATGGAGAAATCATAGCTTTATCCATCAGATGCGCCCCAATGGGTTATTATTATTTCACTGCTGCTTTTGTTATTCCTTTTACCTTGTGGAAAAGTCACTGAATCTATGGCCTTTGGGGAGTCAGCTCCTGCGGGTCCTGCTGCTGGCTGTTTAATTTTATTTGTTTTGTAGCGCAGATCCTTTTGCTGTTCAGCTCGCGTATCCTTTGGCTTTTGTTTATTGTTGTTTCTGTTTCCTTTTCACACAGATACTGATACACTCACGCACACACACACATATACATTATGGATGTTGGGGGAAACCGTTTTGTTGCGCTCTTCTTTTGTTGAATTTTCACATATATTTTGGGGTAACAACAACTGATTTTCATTACGCTTTTCATTTTTATTTATAAGATGATTTGATTTGCACTTGTTCCGGGCTTTTCCGCTCCACTTTTGTTTGCTTTGTTTTCTTTGCGTTGAACTTTCAGCATTTTTTGGGTTTTTGGGGTTTCATTTATATTTAAAATAGCCACATGGCTGCGTTTGTTATTATTCTCATATGATTTGTTTGTGGTGCTGTCTACATGAATTTAACCTAGATTTTTCGTATCGTTTGAGGGGTGGCAGAGAGCGGTTGTTATTAATGTTTCAAAATTCATTCATTTCTTGTTTTTCCCCTTGCACAAATACGAACGCATCGATTTCTGATTTCTATTTGCATTTCAAGCATATTGCATTCCGGTGTTTTCCACCTGTGCGCCAAAAAAACTCTTAATGAAACCATAAAATTAAAAAATAGTACAAGAAAATAGAAACTGTGATTGGATTTTCTATGCACTGTTTGGCCTCGATTTTTGCTTTACTTTTTATTTCGGATTTTATGGCTTAAACAGGCGAAGTTTCTGCTTGTTCAATGTCGTTTTTCTTTATATTCTTTTTCGATGGGTAAACACGTGGGAGAGTGTAAATATTTAATTTATTTGATGAGAAACTCAATTGAATGTGAGCATATTGATGGGGTTTTCATTTAGTTAGAGCTATTAGTCATGCCATTAAAGGTGGATAAACGAAATCTGTTAAAACTGTGACAGAAATTTATGTGATATTGAAAGAGAGAACAGCTTTATTGCAATATAAAATAAAGGAACTGAAGAAATGTCAGATATCGGAGGTTAAAGAAAACTTAAAAAAAAGCATAAAATGTTAAGTAGGAAAATATTTTCCATTAAAAGACGCATGAAAATTACCCTGGAGACTCCTGAAGAGTAGTTAGGGAACTCTGTAAATTTAACTAGAATATAATGATGTTCATTCAAATTCCAATTCAAAGTCCAAATTCAATAATATGTAAATATCTTTAAGGTAACTTTACACCTTTGGAGATAATTGTAGAATTGAAAGCTTTTAAGAAAATTAAATTAGAATCGCCAAAAGCAAATATTTAATCCGATCTGACTGGACATTTCAATGTCCTGGTGCTTTCAAGTGGAATTGGAACTTTGTGTCGCCTGCTTTTAGGGGTTATGAGGGTTTAATTATTCCATCCACGGCGATTAAACTTACAAGAGTCTAATTGCATGCCAGGACATGCCATGCTAGGACACACCAGGACCCAACCCCCCCACAAACCTCCAAAAGCCATGCAATGGGGAGCGTCAATGACCGTTAAGTGGAGTGTGAGGGGAGGTACGACTCCTTCTATTTCGTTCCTTTTTTTAGGGGGAACTCTGCATGTATTTTTGGGCAACAAAATGAACGCATAAATACGTAAAAATAAATAAATAAAATTGGACAAGGCAAAAGACGGATAAAGTGAGGAAAAAAAGAGGAAAAAGGGAGGAAAATGTAAGAAAATAAAAAGGAGGAAGCAAAATGCCGCAAGGCAGCAGACAAAAGACGTTGGATGCTGCTGAACATTGACGGGAGGACACGAGGCGAGCGACGAGTAGGAGAGTGTGGATGATGACGCGGCCTTATAACGGATTCTTAAGTTATGGCACATACACAAATACACACACCCACACGCAGATACAGATAGATCGTATCTGTGTGTATTTTCTAGATAAAAACGAGGCAACTTATTGGCCTCCAAAACACTTTAGCAATTGCTCACATTTACTTCTTGTGTTGATTTCAGCTTCGATTGCCGCTCACACACACGCATACACGTAAGCGGATAATGGCACCCTCGCACACACACACACACACATACACAAAGACACACACACAAAGACACACACCGGATAGAGAACGGAAGAGAAACTGAAGCCAGAACTGTGGCCACGTGCACGGTGAAGTTTTTTTGTTCGTGTTTCGATGCGCCTGAACGCGTCGCTTGTGTCCTTAACGCCCGAATGTATTCCAACGACTGAAGATTGCCGTCGTTTTGCTGTCGAGGCTGTCGACGCTCATCGCTGTCGTACACGGACAGCCGACAATGTGGGTTAAGCTCCAAACCAAGAGCGAGCGCAACGCTGAGCGAGAGATAGAGAGAGAACGAATTTACTGCCTGGAAGTGGAACCTAAGCTCTGACGCTCTTTTGCTGTTTCGCTCTTTGAAATCTTCAATCAGCTGTTCCGCCTTTGGTTGTTCGTTTTTCTTGTTCTGCAACAAGCAAAAAAAAAGACATTAAGTCAATTTGGTGGCTCCACTTTTCGCTTTTTGCACGCCCCCGCACTCCACATTGTTCTCAGTAGATTTGTTGCTTTTTTCGTGCTTTGATTTTCGTTTTCTACGAATTTCGATGCCTTTGTTATTACGGATGGGAGGCAGGCAGTCAGGCAGTCACATGGCGGGGCGGGCAACAGCTCCACTCAGCTTTTATTGAGGCAGGTAATGGTCGTGTTGCACAGAGCGTCCAACGGGTTTCGCTTTGGCTGAAATATATGAGATGTTTATTGGATAAATTATACTTCACCTGTCCCTAGATTGATTCGAGTATTATTATGCGTTGAACCCTCTGTTATGTTGCTTTTTAAAGTTCTTAGAACTTGTCTTGCTACTTAAAAGTTACAAAGAAAAAAGTGTCTGCAAACAAGAAGAAAGAAAACATTGAAATATACTTTGTAGCGGGGTCCCTTCAACCCACACAAATCACACACATGTCGGCAGATATAGCTACAGCCACGGATACAATGCTAACAAGACAGAATCAGCCACAGCAGTGGAATCAGCAGCAGACAACAGACAACAGGAGTCCACAGCATCCAGCAGCTGCTTCTTTGTCATTGTCATATCCTATCCTGCCCCTTGAGCCAGCTTCCCGAGTGAAGCAACAATGACAACTTCAATGAATGGCGACAAATCAGTTGGCGGCTAAATGATGCTATGAGGCAAACGTGCGTGAGAATTGGCCGCCGTTTGAAAAATCTATAAAGAAGAAGGAGGATGGGTGGCAGAGCCGGAGTGCTGCCACAAGGAAAAACAATAATTGAAAGCCAAATAAAAAAGGAAGCAGAAAACACAAGTGGAAATAATTGCGTGGCATAAATCAAGCGGAGGGGGCGGCCACCCTACAACTTATGACAGTAATTTCATGATAAATGTCCGATAAATAAATGTGTAAATATAAGTCACAGCAGACACACTGAGGTTCGCAGGATGCACAGTGTAAGGATAATGAAGCAGCAGCTGCTGCGGCTCCTGTGACTGCTGCTGCGTTCCTGCTGAGACGTTGCTCTCACGCTGCGTATGCGTGATGTCTGTCTAATTGGATTAACGTGAGGGAGAGGTTAATGCACTGCATCTCGCTCTCTTGCTCTCTCTCTCTCTCTCTTTCTCCCCCTAGCTGGCATAAATATTCAAAAATAACAAAGAAACAATTTCCATATATATATTTTGCAAGCCACACACAAATCAAATTATTTTCTATTTAATTTTGGGATTTCTTGCTTCCCTTCCGTTGACAACAAACCAAAAGCCGTGAAGCTTAGTTCTCTCTCGGTTTTTGCTGATATGTTGAGCCATGCAGCCCCGCCATGGACATGTGCCATGATTATGTTCTATGCGGAACTCTCATTCCCGCTCTCTCCCTCTGTGTCCTTGCTACACATGTCCTGTGCGGATGGGAGGGCTGAGGTTTCTCTGTTAAATTTATTGGCTTATATAAGCAGAGCTTTTGGATTTTAATCGCGATTCTTTCCGCTTCGAATCCTTGACAGACATTCATTTTGCCGAAAAAAGATTAATTGTAAGAAATGTACAGACGCGCTCAAGGTTAAACAAATGTCGCATGGCATCAAAATATATTTAAGAGCGAAAGGAAACATTTAACATTAAGAAAACTGTCAGGGAAATTCGCTTTTATTATTTTCTCGCACAACTTCCAAAAATACATTTAAAATTCTGGCCACAAATCTCAGCCAAAGCAGACAGACGGCATTTTCGACAGCATGTCCAAGTAATTTATTTAACTCGAAAATTCCCTCAAAAAGAGCAGAAAACACAGACAGACAGACAGGCCAGGCCACGCTCTTGCGGCGTTAAACGGGTTTGTAACAAATTTAATTTTTAATTAATGCCATTAATAACAAACAGCAACAACTATACTCACCACTCACCACGGGGCTGGCAATAGAACTGTTTTAATGGTTTAAGAGAAAAGGGGTGGCAAAACTGGGTGGCGACATGCTGCGGCAACAACATTTTAAACGCGCAATTGAAGTTTGTCCGAAAATTGCCTCTGCCTTTGCCTATTGTCTGTCTGTCCGTCTGAAAGGATGCTCTGGTCTGTGGATGGTAAACGACCGCAAAGCAAAACTTTTTGGCAAATTTGCAACAAATTGGAAAATTTCTGGCGAAAAACCCTCAGACAATAGCCACTTAATGCGCGGCCGCGAGCCGATCTGCACTTTAATTGTTGATTATACAAATTGTTTGATGCCTCATGCCCCATGCTACATGCTCCATGGTCCATGCCCCATGGTGCGTTGCAGAACCATAAAATATTCAAGTTGAAGAGGCAGCCAGCCAGCCAGCCAGAGAGTGAGTAAGTGAGGATTGTGTGGAGGCGGGCATTGCCATCCGCATTGGCCACATAAAAGTGTAATTAAGTTCGCGTGTCGCACATTTAATTGTTTTTTAATGAATGAGGGAGCACAAAAATCAGTTTTCAGGAGCACAAAAATCAGTTTCCAGGAGCACAGCACAGCCAGCCCCGGAACAACAGCTGCATTTCATAGGCATCCGGAACAGAAACAGGACCCAAGTAGCATCAGCAGGACATCAGGATACCAGTGCACCAGTACATGGCACCCATTGCATTTTTCTGATTCTGTTTTTTTACTGTTCGTCGTGCGAACAATTGTCCAGAAAATGTAATTAATTAATTTCCCTTTTTGTTTTTTTTTGTTTGTTGGAAACTACACATAAAAAATAAGAGACATTTAAAAATACGAGTGCCATGCCATGAATCCATGGAACAGTTCTTGTTCAGATTTCAGTTTTAAATTAATTTGATTGCCATTAAAACATTAACGATTCATGGAACAAAAGGAAATTGCTACTGAGAGCATAAGAAATTCAGCGAAAGTAAAGAGAAAAGCTGTTGAAAATATAAAAAAAGCAAAGAACTAAATGGAAAATCTATGTAAAGATGTTCAGCCAATGAACAGGGGCATTTAATTCAATTCGAAAATAGATTTTGCTCGCAAAATATAATTCATATTTTGTCCGTTGATGTAACAACAGTTTTGAATTTATGTTACACCACCCCCAACCCCCCCATAAATATAATACTTTATAGGGCTCAAAACTATTAAAAATTCGATCATAAATCAATAAGAATGTGAGAGCAAATGCGATTTATGTTGCCGCCTACACTCTCTAAATGTGTGTGGAATTTTCACAAAATATTTTATATATGCAAATGGGTAAGTCGAGGGGCAAGACGATTGCTGAAATATCACTGAAAGAAAGAAAAAGAACAGAAAACGGGGAAATGGGAAATGGCAGTCGTCGAATGCCGCTCCTTGTGCTGTGCTCCCGCTCTTATTGGCGCCACTTTGCTCCTTTTACGGTTGCATGAATTTTTGAGCAGCTTCACTTCCGGTTATAGTAGCCGGAAATTGCAACAGAAATACTTGCCACACACACACCACACATGTACATCATCGAAGGCAGTCGCATATGTATGACATTTGTATGCAAATGTTCTCTCAGTCGATGATTCTTTTGCATACACACGTGCTTGTGTGTGTGTGTGTGTTTGTGTCTGATGGTGCGTATGCGTGATGTGGTCTCGTTCTGCTTTTTATTTCACTCAACATTCACGTGCATCCGGAAGGAAGCTGCATAGCTAACCTCCTGCGCCCTTGAGGCCATTGATGGCCTGTCTCCTGCCTGCCTGCCTCGTATTTATGAGTCGCATAAAAATGGCAAATTTTGTGGCAGTCATTGAGTTATTTCCAGGTGCCTCTTCTGTCTCTTCGGGGAAGAATTCACGAAGAGAAGAACATTTCCAAGCGACAGACGGATTTGCATATTTTATATTGCAAGGATTTTGTAGAATTTCAAACTGAAATGCCTCAGAATTTTCCAAGAATTTACATTTTGTCTCTCCTTTTTTTTTCTCTTCACGAGTGGGGAAGCCTTGTGCTCCTCCCTGCCTCCACACCTGCTGCAGCATAGTTATTGAAATATTTCTACAGATTTTAGATCATTTTTCCTATGCGAGGCTAGCAAATATTTTCTTTTAGGATTATCCAGCTATAATCACAAGCTCTTTTCTTAAGGCAATATTTCCGTATCCGGATCATCATCATCAGCTTGCCATAAAAGGAAAAGAGTCTGCCACAAGAGTGTGACAAAAGTTTTTCGACCAAAAAAGGGACTCTAATTAAACTTTGGCCTTTTGATGGGCGACGCTCTGGCCGTCAAGTTAACCGCGATTAACACACAATCAGCTTAAACGTTCGACCCTTTGCAAAGAGTGCAAGAGAGAGAGAGAGAGAGAGAGAGAGACGGAGAGAGTGTCTTGCCGCATAGGCTCCTCCTCTGGAGCTGAATATTCGCGGCGGTCTTTATGCTCAAAAGAAATTGACATAATTTTAAAATATAAGAACGCGGCAAAAAAGAAGACGGCACCAGAGCCGGCTACAGCGACAGCAGCGGGCTAATAAGCGTCCTTCGCCTGCCACCAGGGACAACGACAACGGAGGACGACGACGAAAAATGGCAACAAAAGTAATTGAGAATGAGCCACGCAGTGGTAGAAGTGGCTGGGAAGTGAGGAGAAGGCTGAAATGGTCGGAAAAAGAGGCAAAGCCGACAGAAGAGGAAAGGGGGGAGGAGTGGCAGAAAATCGAGGAGTATCAGAAGTGTCACTGGGTGGAGAAAACACCATCGATGGATGGCAGCACAGAGCTGGCATCGTCAGCATAAAAGTTTTATTAAATGATTAAGTTAAAGCATCGGCCAAAGACCCCCAGAAAGTAGGCAACGAAATTTGTCAAATTTCTGAGCCTCCGCCCGCTCATCTGCTGTGTCCCTCCCAATTCTCAGCGGCTGCTTCTCCTCCCCACACTCAACTACCCAGCCTCCCCCCTGCTCAACTGCTGAGCCTGTGGACTTTTGAATTTTTGATAGTCATGCCTTTTGTGTCTGATTTCAGTCCGTACATATGCCCCCTCCATGCTCCACCCCACATCCACACCGGATTCCCCCAGCTTATTAAATATAACACTATACTTTGCCTTCGCGCCGGCGACATTCATGAATTATTCAGTGCGTGGTCCTTCTGCTTCTGCCCACAGCCTCACTCCCCTCCTCACTTTTTTGTCTTTCATACACTTGCACAGCGGGTACTAGAATTTTTGTATTGCAGGTTCTGCAAAGGAGCTTTGAGTGTAGGGAGAAATTAGCCAATTATTGGGGAACTATTTCTAATGGAAATATGCAGAAAAATCTGTTACTTCATGCAGATAATTCTTAGGAGTTTATGGAACTTCTTGAACTGCATGAGAAGGAACTGCCATGGTATCTGTGGAATGATCCTTCGGTGGAAAGTGTATCTAATGCCTCGCTGCTTTGATGCCATAATTTCTGCCCTTTTTTCCGTTCTTGTTCGTGTTGCTGTTAATTTTGCGTACTGAGCAAAGCAGAGAAATGTAAAAAAACACAAAATACAAAAAATTGCACTGTAATTTATTTTAATAGGCTTTTTGCTTAAAAAGAAAGCGCGAAGCTTTCCGGTTTGTTTTCCGCGTGTTTTTGTTTGCACTCATAATCTTTGCATTACCTCATACCTGTCTGTCGCTCTGTCCTACTCTCGCCCTGCTTCTCTGCCTTTAAAATGCATTAAAAAAATGTTATGAATGCCTTCTACATATATGTATGTGTGCATAAACATACACATACCACGAACCTTTCTTTTCCGTACGTATTATTTGCATTGTCTTTTGGCTTCTGCCGCCTGTGGGTATTCGTGTGACAAATGTTTAATTACCTTGAAAGCTTTTGAGTCCTTTATTTATGCCCTAAAATGTAACTTTTATCATTAAATGAGTTTCGTATTTTCTCTCAAGGGTCTTAAAGGCAAATTATGCGCTCCATTTGAGCGGCAGACAAATTTACTTTTTTTAATTGTAAGCTATTGATTATTGGGTAGAAAATTGTGCGAAATTAATAAAGGAAATAATCTTTTGGGCTTCATGGGTACTTTATTTGGGAGCAAGTAATTAATTAAAATGGGAACATAATTGGAACTGATTTTTGTTGATTTAGAGGCAGGCATTTAGGGAACTTGGTTTGTTTTTCTGGTGTAATTTTGGCTGAAAATTTGTTTCAGTTTCCAATAGCTCTTCTGGTTACGGTTACTTCTGTAAAATTCAAATCGTTTTGATTTAGCTTCCCATTTTGCCAGGGTACTTCCGCTGCGCATAAATTCCATGCGTGCATTTTCCCCAAATAGAAAAGTATTTTTGAATGCAGTGTGAGAGTTGTTTGCTGTTTGTCTGTTGCCTGCATGTGAGTGGTAGTGGGGTGGCCTGTGTTTTCTGTTATTTTATGGAGCCTACAGCTTTGTCTACACTCTCCATAAGGGGTGTGTGTGTGTGTGTGGAGCCCACAGCTTTGTCTGCACTGTACTATATACTCGTATGGGGGAAAACGCAATGCGATTGCCAGACATTTTGGACTATCCATAAATTTGTAAGGGGGGGGGTAGGGTGTGGCATAAAACACGCCCAGCAAATTAGGGACACAGCAGAACCACGCAGAACGACGCAAAAGCGATGACTGAGCGAAAATAATTCGACAAAAAAATTTCTAAAGCAGAGTCTAAACAATAAACCTAAACAATAATTTCCGTTTGCGCGTTGAAACTTCCGTTTCCTGTCAGGGGCGTTCGTTTGCCCATAAAAAGCTAACCAGCTAACAGCCAACTGGCAGTGGGAGTGGCAAGTGGCACACAACAGCCACAAGGCTACTTAAGACAAAGACCAAATACTCACACACACAAACACACATGTGTGTGGTGTGGGAGGTTGTGTGTGCGAGTGTAGTTTTTTCTTGACACTCAAACAAAAGCCAAAGGACCTAAGACAAAGGCAGGGTAAGGCAAAGGCAAAGGCAAAGGGAAAGGGAACTGTGTGGCAGAGTCGAGTGAAACTTGCAGCAGATTGCATTTTCGGGTGGATCAAGGGGTTGCTGCTACACTTTGGCGATGGTTTGGCGATAATTTATCGTATTTATCTGGCGGCGTTTGCTGCTCATAATTTATGCAAAGGCTTTTGTGAGCAGGAGAACTGCTCCTGCCCCTTTCCTGCCGCTCCTAATTGTGTTCAGAAGGCAAACCGGAAACGGAAATAGGTTCAAGTTGTGTGTGTGTGTTTGTGTGTTTGTGTGTGTCGCGGCCACTGCGACGCTGATGCGGCGGGCCTCTAATCTTGGCAAACGCTACAGCAGGAAGTGGCAAGGGAAAACGCAACCAAACAGGAGGCAAACAGGAGGGGAATCAACCCCAAAGCAGGAGGCAGTGCAGGAAGCTGTGAAGTTGTCCGCAGTTGCGTTTCCGCCGTCGTCTTTTGGTCACAATCTTGCCAAAGTCTTTGCTGCGACGGCGACGGCGACGGCGACGACGACTACCATTTCTGCTATTGGCAACTTTGTTAAATGAATCCTCCAGGGAGATGTGAGCCTGGCAACCTCTGAAGTTGACACCCTTTTACACCCAGAAAGTCATTTTGATTGCCACTCGAATGGCATTTGCCTCTCATTTGCTTCTGACTTTAAACCAAATTAAATGCAGCAATGCAATGCAAAAAGAGTAAAAAATGCAACTGAAATGTCGATGTCACTTCGATTTGCGTTACCCGAAGAAAACGTAGAGAACGGACGAACGAACGCCACTCGAATCAAAGTGGCGTCCTGGAGTACGAGAAAACCCAATGAACCGCAGGGCGCCAGGAGTTTTCCGGAATTGTCGAACGCTTTAATTTGATTGGGTGCCCAGGCAGCGCCTGGAGTGGAAATTGGGAAAACGAGAGGAGAAACTGCAGCTGAGTGGACTGGACGGACTGAATGAATGAATGACTGACTGACTGGCAGGGCAATGTGCATAAAATTAATGAACTCAATGGACTCTCTCTCTCTCTCGTGGTTCTCCTCGCTCGTTTCAACTGTCCTTTGTGTCCCTGACAATTACTTAAAGAAAACCCAAAGAAATACCCAACCAGCCACTGCAGCCATTCTTTACTTTAAGCTATTTAAATATTTATCAAAATATTTAGCAAAGAGCGCCAAAGGGGAGCAGGAAAAAGATAGCACAAATAAATGTAGTCTAGAAGTAAAGCATTTCATTCTCCTGCTGGGCATCACTTTGGACTGGGTTGGGGTGGGGAGGGGTTTTATTTCGTTTTCAATTTGTGTCTCGCGTTTTCCTTTCCTTTTTTTTTGTTGCTTTGGTCGTCGGGCACTATCTGCCTTCTGTTGTTGTTCTGCTAAGTGGACTTGGGACTGTGGACTACAGTCTGTGCCTCGTGCCCCCTAAATGTGACAAGATGTCTACCAATCTCTCTCCATCTCCATATCCTTCTGTCTGTCTGTCTGTAGTAGTTCTGGGGTGCACTGAAAATTGGCCCGTTTATTGTATGCAACAGAAAGATTCTGCACCATTCTGCTGCTGCTGCTCCTTCTCAGAGCTCCCTACTCTGGCACTTGGCCTCGCTGCCTCTTTCCCTGTCAAACTTGACAGTTTTCCTTTTCAAAATACCCTAGAAAAATGAAGGGTAGCCGTATTTTTGGCAGAAAACTGGTCACACCCATCAAAGTATGGAAATCCAGCGAGGAATTGTGGAAACTTTGACTCGAGATCTACGACTTTTTGGCCAGCTTTTCATTTTTTGGATCCGGTCTGATTTCTTCATGATTTCTGCTTCGAATTCCCATTCAAAGCTTTTGCTTCAGGGTCTCTGGCGTTCGTTTTTTGGCCAATGAATTTCACTTTTTGGTTCCACCATTCAGTCAGTGCCTGAGTCCTTCAGGCCGCGTTCCTTTGTAGTCAGTCAGTCGCTGTTTTTTGGGCAGAAGGAACCACCGGGAGAGAGAAGAGAGAGAGAGAGCGAAAAAAGCAATGCAATTTTACAGCACTTGACATTCGGGTCGTTTTAAACTCTGAACTCAATAACATTTTTAAAGGAAGGGCAACCGAATAGATGCAATGTTAAGCGTGTTCCCACAATTTATGATACAATAAAATATGCGTGGGGAGTATCAACAGCTTAGTACCAGCCTAACACACAGACACAAGCGATATATATAAATTAACCCAGTTACGCGCTGCTCTGTTCAGTTATTCAATAGAACGAACACAGAGCCAGTCCCCGTCCCAGTTCCAGTAACAACATCAGCAAAATACAAATAATGGCGTTCGTTGATATTTGATGCATTTATCGTACGAGCTTTCGCTCCCCTCACTTGCCGGGAACACACATAAATATACGAGGGTATCCTTGTCTCTGGGTGCATTGTGAAAACGCTTTAGCTGGGATTTACCTGTGTTGCCGGGGGGTAGGTAGTTGGGTTATGGGTGTGCAGCGTAAATTAAACACAGCAGCTGCTGACATGACACGATAGATTGGCAAGGGATAGCCAGCAGTAGCATCAGCAGCAGCAGCACCAGCTAGAGAGAGAGCATTTTTATGGAGCTGTACATATCTGTATGTACAGCTCGTATGGCACACATATGAGATAGATAATTTATGCCAAAAACGCGTGACTACCTGCAGTATATCTGTGTATCTGTGAGTGTCTCTGTGGGTGTGTGTGTGTGTGTTGGTCAAAGACAAATGCAGCTTAAGGCCAATCATGATGCCATCAGTACTCTCTCTCTCTCTCTCTCTCTCTGTGGGGTACTCACTGGGACTAGTTCGTGGGTGTTGAGTGGTAACCAGAACCTGATTTGTTGGCTACGCTGCTGGAAAATGCAAATATTTGTAGATTTTATTCACAGTGGACATTGAATACGTAATGCAAATGGGGAATATGAGTGGGTATATGCAGAGGGAGAGTCCAGCAGAGGGTTTAGCATAAGGCTTAAAGCTGAAAATCAGTTTAAAAACTATAAATCCTTCGATGCAGGAACAAGAGCTGGAAAGAGTTGTGCCATTCCACACTTTACTCTCTCTTACGGTGCAGCTTAGCTTACTTCTAGTAAATCTACTAAAACTCAGCTTAAAATTATTTAAATCAAACAAAATTCTGTTGTTATTCCAAGCGGAAACAATATTTGTTCATATTTTAGAGTGCAATTCATTTTCTTTATTGAAATGAAATCGCAACAAAATAAACCAAAATGGAAGCACTGCAACGATTTATCAAAATGTATTCCACCTCAAAAATGCAAGCAAGATTCCTTATCCTCATGCACATCCTTTAGAGGCATTTCCTACCAAGGGAGCTCTTCCATACCCCCGTCGAGGGGTGCCCCCCCCCCCCCCCCCCCCCCCCCCCCCCCACCCCATCGGTGCAGTGGTTCAATGCTGGCTGCATATCAATGAGCCGCATGCCAGGGCTTGTAATACATCAAAATCCACAACGATAATCCCTAGACCTCAACCTCGAAATGAGGCTGCAGCTGCAGCATGGAGCCATAGCTGTGGCACCATTCCACATGCTCGATAGACTTTATGCCACGCAGAGTAGCACACAAAATGTTGCAACAAAATTTATTGGGCATCGATTTTGTTCAACAAATTTTACCACCATTCGTGGTGTGTGTGTGTGTGCCTGTGTTTGTGCAACAAAATGGTCGCTCACAGCCTCTTTTACATTGTTTCGAGAGATGTGAATAAGGTCTCTGCCTCTGCCTCTGCCTCTGCCTCTGCCCCATGCCCGCACATCACACATTTGCGTGGCAATGTGTATGTGGCAAGCACGCACAATGGGTGGTGCCCTGTGCTGTGTATCTTTCATTACAAAAACAGAACAAAACATGCTTAAACATTTATGTTTTTGGTGCCGCATGCAAAAGTAATTTTGCAGCCACACACACACACACCAATGATTTATGCATTTTGTTCTTGCAATGTGCCACATTGTTGAAAGAGAATTGAGAGCGCCATAATGTGTGTTTGTGTGTGTATCGATAGGTCGGGGAATACTTTGTTTCATGTAAATCTGTGGCAAAGCAAACATCTACTGTTGGCCCAATGGTTCTCCGATTTAATTCCAATTAGAAATCATAACCTGAAAGCGCTAACAGAATTACCAGCAAACAGGAGCGGCAACAACTTGCAATTAAGCTCTGCTCTGGATTTCCAGCAGAAGGATAACTTGTGCCCCCAGGATGTGCAACCAAGAGGCAATCAAACAAACGTGGGGCGAAGGAGCAACAGTAGCAGCAGAAGAAATTGTGGAAAATTAAACGCGAAACCCCATCGTATCCCTTTGCCAGCCACCCACCCGTTTGTGTGTGTTTATTTTACAGTAGGGGGTTTGGATCTCTCTCGTTGGCTCAAGACCAAATGAAATTAAAAGCGAATGTCAGGACATAAGCACTAAATTCAATTTATTCTGCTCAAACTGTGTGTATCCTTTCCTGTGCTGTCCTTTCCTTGCCCTTGCAGCAAAAAGGATTTTCTAGCAAAATCCACGAAACGCAAATGCTCTTTGGACCATAGAGGATTCCGAGAATTTCCAGTAAGACTTCTTTGCGACTTCTTTGAGCATTCTTCGAGTGAATTTTCATGGAGTTAATTTTAGCATTTCGTGGAATTCCATGAAGCCGTTTGAATCATTGTTAGAGCTAATTAGAGGAATGGAATGGGATTTATGTTAAAGGGGAATCTTCCATAGTTTATATTGAATATTCTGCCAACTTTGGCTAATGTTTCCCTGCACTGGTATGCCCGTTTTCTTTTGGCTATAGGGTATCACAGTAGTAACATCAGTGGCCACCGACATTTGCTCTTAGCCTCTGGAACGAAGTTTCCATTTGGTGTTTATGCTTTTGGCAGGCAGCTACTCCGCTGATTTCTACTGCTCTCTACCCCACCACCCACTATCCATTATTCCACTATTCATGACTGCCTGGCACCCTCTCCCTTTTCTGTCTCTCTCTCTCTCTCTCTCTGGCCGGAAGTTCTACTGCCAGACTGGCCGCCATTTTCTACGAAGCGAAACGTAAAAACGTTTTCATCTACATAATGGGATCAATTCAATTATAAAACGAGTTTACTCCACAGAGAGAGAGAGAGAGAGAGAGAGAGAGAGGGAGAAGGAGTGAGATGAAGAGAGAGAGGAGCTTCACGTCTGGATCCATGTTCACGTCCAATGCGGAACGAATCCGGAACCGTAGTCCATGCTACCAATCTACATGTTGTTGCTGCTTTATGTTGCTGTTGCCGCTGCTGCTGTTACTGTGGATGTGGCTTTCGTTTGGTGCGCGGTTGGCCAGCAAAAGCGCTGACATTTGATGAATAGCTTTGAAATGGATTTGATTCATTTAACTGTTGCTGCTGGTGCATGCCCTTCTTCCGCTTTTTCGATTGCTCTCGGTGTTGTACCTACAGTTGGTGACGCTGTTCCGCCAGCTGCTGGTCCTGCTCGCCCATGTTGCTGCTCCTCCTGCTACTAGTGCATACAATTTGTAGAGAGTAAATCACATCGTGCATGGCGGCAACAACAGAAATGAGCCACGGACACAGTTAGAGCAGAGCCTGATGGAAAGAGTTAGTGGAAAATCCTTAGACAGAGCCAGAGGTAAGCCCCATAGAAAGAGCCAGGGGCATAGCTCTATACCAAAAGCTAAAGTGCAAAAGCGACACAGTTACACCAACGACGGAGGAACTCAATTTAACTTTCGATTTCTGACTACAATGTCCCCAATTATAATTGTATTTCCTCACAAAAGAGATTTTCTCTTTGGAGCGTATCTTCCTCTCTGAGTTTGTGCCACTTTTTTTGATAAATTAAGTGTGAAAACAAGGGAGGCTGCTGCTTCGCTTCTTAATGGCTTCTCAAATATTCCGATTTCCTTGATTGAGTTTAAGGCAAATTTTCGATTGATTCCACACTCAAAGATTGATGGAAAGGCCCTCCTCCATCCAGCGGCTCATTGCAGAATCTCTTTCGGGCATAACATTTTATTGAAAATTCAATTAAACTTATTGGCAGGCAATGCATGCGGCATGCGGTGCGTATGATTAATTAACTTAGCGAACGGACTGGCGCCGCGTTGCGCATACACCACGCATTCCACATGTACAGCAGCTGCGTGTATGTTTATGTGTGTGTGTGTGTTGGGGGGATTTGGGGACGGTATGTCTGGATTTATTGATAGTCATCTTGATGTCAGAATGGAAAATGCTTCAGCATCAGGACGGTTGTGGGTTGGTTGCATTTTGAACTTTCTGCCTGTACGTACGAGATGCCATTCAACTTTTGCTGACGGCTCGGGGGCACTTTGGAGGGCCAACTATCAAAACTGTCTGCCGCAGCCGCAACTTATATGTGTGGTGTGTCTATCTTTTCCTCTCTCTATCACTCTTTCCGCAGTTTGTTGTTAAAACTTTTTGCCCTCTCCCTCTCTATCTCGCTCTTTCGAAAGTTTCTTTTCGTGCGGTTGCTCGAGTCAACAGACGGGGGAACGCAGAGAGCCTGTTTCTAAGCAGTTTTCAAGTCAAGCTGCCATTTTAATTGATATTTTTGCTCTGCTTTGGGCAGGAGGGAAAGGTGCCAGGCACACGCACACGCACACTCACACGCACACACGTACACACAATGTCGCCAGTGTCCTGGTCATGCCCCTAAGGGCTGGTTGGATGGTTGGATGGGTGCGTGTTTTTGATTGCTGACTTGTTTATTATATTTCTTTCGTTTTCATTTTCTTCTGCAACAAAATGAAAGTTGTAAATTAATTTTGAAAGTTTTTGACCACTCTGTCGTATAGGGGCGTGGCTCTCCCGTCCCACCGCTCTCCGCCTATATTCTGGACTCGTGTCGTGTCGAGTCGTGCTTGTGTACCTTCTTCAATGATTTGTTGCTTTTATTTCTTCGTTTAGCATGTTTTCAACTTTTCCATTTTTCTCATACACAAATTGCTTTATTTTTGTGTTTTTTGTTGTTGTACTTTTTACTTATTTTTGTTGTTGTTCTGTTTCCTTCCTTTTGGGCTGCTGTTTCGAATTGTGTGTTCATTTTAATTAGAAAACATTTCGGGATGTTTTGTTTCGTTTCGCTTTTGCTTTTTTCTTAATTAGAAAATTGTTTAGCTCCTTGGGGCATAATTTTTTGCAATGCCCCTGCGCGTTCTAGAAAGCGAGATAGAATTCTTATTCCGATGGCAAATAATAAATAATCGCCAGGAGGCAAAGAGACTTTTATATTTTGTCGCCTAATTAGAATTTCATGTCCTGCCGCTGCGCCAGTGCGTGCCAGTGACTTGAGCAGTGGTCCTCGGCCTCGTTCTCGTACGCCCCATAAACAAGAAAGCCAACTATTAAATTGACTAATTAGGCAAGCATGTGTCGGGCTTCTCCCCCACACTGCCACCCATCCACACACATAAATACATACATATGTATATTCGCATTCGCTTCCTTCAGTTCCTTCATTCACATTATGCAAACACGCATCCATCGCATTGCCCCGCACCACCCCACCCCACCCGTTCGAAGATGATGATGAGTTGATGCGTCTCGTTGCCTGCTACCCGGAACCACTCTGGCCATGCATATTTAATGTGGATGCCTCTCTCTTTCTCTGTCTCTCTCGTTGGGTTCCCCACCAATATTAGATATGCAGGCGGCTCCCGAGCGCCAAAGCTTTAATGGCCAAAGGGGAGCAGGCTTTAAAAAGGGAAAACATCATCCATCTCCCATGTAGATGCCTTTTTGGGCTCTTCTATGGATCCTCTATCCAATTCAGTGCTCGTCCTGCACTTGTCGACACGCCTGCGCTGACATATGTACAACTGATGCTCCTACAGCGCTGAAGTCCCAAGCAGCTGCTCAACACCAAAAGCCAGCGGAGGGCAAAGCAAAAACAACAAAAAAGAAAGGTTGATTAGGTGTCACGACTGTGAGATACCCCTTAAATGGATTTATTTTTATGATAGGAAGAATTAATATGCATGGGCAAGACAAAGAGCATAACACAAATTTTACTCTGGCATTTTATTAATACAAACGATATGTTCTTATTGTGGAAGTGAACGCACAGTCGATAATACTCTCTACGGCAGTAGCTAATCAGTTCCAACGATCAGCGCAGGTAGCGCAGTCTACGTTTTTGCATTTCTTTCTTCTCCCCCCTCCATGCACAGTGCGAATGAACGCCACCAAGAGCTTCGATGCAGAAAGAGAAAGAGAGAGAGAGAGAGAGAGCAGCTTTGCATTCTACCCGCAAGCGCAGCCACAGCAGCGCGCAGGTAGAAACCAATGTAAATTGCAACAACACTTCTTCATCGTTTTGCTCTCTCCATCTCTTCGCCTTTCGAGTAGCGATGCATGCACGATCTTGCACGCCAGAAAATAAAAAATCGAAGTTTGCTCTTCTCTGTTTGTCTGCTTCCATACGAAATAGTCGCTCAGTAAATAGGGTAATTTCTTCCTGGCAGTAAATTTCTGTTGCATGCTGTGGTAAGTGCAAACACAATATACCCTTGTACCCCCTCTTGTGCGCATTAGTGGCGGCTGCAAAGCCAGCAAGCAGATAGTGGAAAAGCGTGCCCCAAAAATTGATTCCCTGGCAACAAGGAAGTTGGCCGCAGGACACTTGTGTACCACCGGTCCACGGGTGTTCCATTAAGGTCGTTGTAGTGCCCAAAGCCAGGCACAGCAGAGAACAACAACACAAAAATTGTTTCATACATGGCAATTAGCGTGCGTTGTCAGCGGCCTTCCCGTTCCGCCTCGTCGCTCCCCTTGGAGCAATATCCTCTCAGAGAAACTGCTTGTGCCCCCTACCCACAGGCTTCCCCCGAGCCGCTGCACCGTCCTCCCCGCAAAACAATCGAATTGGCGGCGGCTGTGACATGGCGGCAAATGCGAAAAATTGCCAAAAGGTATTATCTGCCTTCGCAGCACCTGGGAATGCGTGCACTATCTACCCTACTATAACCCCTCGATGCCACATATCCTGTCCCAGCCCCAGCCCCACCCCCAGATGCCCTCCTTTGTCTATCAAAAAGGTTAAACGTCAGGCGCCGTTGAGGTAAAGTCAGGCGAAAGGGCAAGCCAATATGCCTGACCCGCTCGTCCTGAGTGCCTCAGTCCCATTGCCACTGCCTCTCCCTTTTTATTTCCCCTTTTTTTTATCCCCCGTAGCTGCTTTCGGTTCGTTGTGCACAATTGTTGCACAATCAATGTGGCGCCTCCCGTTCGCATCGTCCACGCATCGTTCAGCCGAGTGTGTGTGCGGGCAAATGCGGGTTCTGCTGCCTCTCTTGCTGCCACAATGCTGCCTCTAATGTAAACCGTACGCCCCAGACGCCCCACCCACATTGTGTGTGGAGGGAGGGAGCCCAGGAAGGTGACGTAATTGCGTAGTCTAATGTGAGGCAGCGGCCTCCACGTCGGCGATGCCGGTGGCACGGCAGAGAATTGTTAACTCGGAATCATATGTGTACTCCACAACGTGGGAGTGATTGCTTTTGTGGCAGTTGGTTCCCTGGGGAGTGCACTGAGTGCCAGGCAGGAGGAGAAAAAGAGCTCTCTGCTCTCTGGGGAGCACACCTGGGTGCTAATGTGGCAAAAGCAACTCCCAAAATATGATAACCATATAGAAAAAAGACACAAAAAATACCCCCACCACACGTTCTGCTTACATACTTCAACTAAAAGTTAGTTCCATTGGCAAAATTCCATTCCAAAAATTCCATCGATAACCAGAAGTCGTTTTCGGTTAGACGCTCAATCCCCAATCCCCAATCCCCATGTGGGGGCGGTGTTGAAAACACCTCTGACCTGTGGAAAAACCTCAATTTTTGGGTTTGCCTAACGAAGCCAATCGTTGTGTTAGTTAACCCTTGGCAACAGCTACCCAGAGACCTTTCACTCCCAGCCACAATCCTTTGGCAGCAACTGCAGCAGCCGAGACACCCGTACACGCGAGATGACTCTATGGGAGTGAAGGCGGAGGAGGAGTACGAGGGAGACCTGGCTGCAGTAGTCGACATTGTTTGATGCTGGTTTTCTCTCGGGCGCACCACCTTTACAGGTGGATTTTGATTAATTTGTTTGCTTTCACTAAGCAATTTGCACACGAGGAATAAGACTGGGGACCTGCAACTGGGCCTGCCACACCTTTCCCCGAAGCTGTTGGTCTGCGACAGATACGAGTATCCAAGAGATGGCCATAAAGGAAGAGTAGGGACAGAGTTATAGTCCAGAGGTGATGTGGCAATGGACCAGAAATAGCCACACAGCCAGGGACTCTCACTCGCTCTCGCACTCGCACTCTTTTGTGTACTTAACACATTTACCCTGCAACTGCAACTGGAACTGCAACTGCAGTGCGTATGTTTGCATTTTGCGTGTCGGAGGCGATGGAAAGTGTAGAACCGTCGAGTAGAGACCGGGGAGAGGAGCGGGCGCCGCTTCCAATGTTTGTTCTGAATTGTGGAGCGAGGTTGGGGCATTGAGGATTGCGAATGGGATTGAGTATGCTATCCGGATGGGAATCCTGACTGTGTGTATCCAGGGGGATGGCAGGGTGGGATACAGGGGGTTTTAGTGGCCGGGATACGGATGTGCGCACATTTGTTAGCTGCCATGGGGATTATACAACAAACGCCCGAGTATTTACCGCTGCTATAGTTCCTCCATCCCCTGCACTTCCGCTCTCTCTCTCTCTCTCTCTGTATCTCTATCTCTATTTGCTTTCGAGGCAACTTTGGATACCCCATAGGGGATTTGGATTGGGGTCTGGTCTGTGCATAGGATATGGTGGTATGCACAGAGAGTGTGAGAGACAGCCGGAGCGTGGCACCACTCTTGTTAAACAATTGTTAACAAATTTCCCAAACGAAACCGCCAAAAATTGTGTTGTGACGTCGTACCCCTCGTTGTTATGTGCAATCCGTCAAGCTGAAAAGCACAAGCACAAGCCACAACTTTTCTCCGCTGGCAAACTAATTAATTATTTAAACAAATGCTGCTAAAAATCCCCACCACCCCCTTGTTGTTCTACTCCTATATACGTAGGTTGGGGTTTGTAGCGCACAAAAATCTTTATCGATAAAGTTAATTACACAAACACAAAAATATATGCAAACTCAGGAAAAAAGTTGTCAACTTTCAAGGTACAAAAAAAAGTTTTAAAAACAAAACTGATTTACAGGCAAAAAATAAAATAAAAAGGGACTAAAGTGCCGCCTTGATTGGGCCCTCAAACCAAAATAAAATGCCAGTCAATTAATTTTCCTGGCAATCAATTAGATTTGGTGGGTGGGGGAAAACAGCTTTTCTATGTTCGACAACAACAACTTTCGGCTCTGGGGAACCTAATTTGATTCTCAATTTGCAGTCGAGTTTATGTCTTGCTTAAAGTTAATTAAAGTCTTTAAACTAATTGAATCAAATACGCTCAAGTGCCAAGTACTTGTAAAATATATTTCAAAGAATTTTCAAAGAGGGATTAGGGGAGATTTTCTCACCTAAGGAGAGGCTTTTGCTGGAAAATGTGGGTCACCGGGACGGGGCAAACGCAACAAATCGAGCAGTAAAGTAAAATCAAAGCAATCAATAAAAATATCTTCACAACACGTACAGGTGCAGTTCTTCCTACTCCAGACTATTTTCTAGTCTGCGTTACACGTGTCATGTGCCTCGTTGTCTTGGCCGTGCCGCTCCACCTGCTGCAACTGCATTGCAATGCCAATCATGTGTGGCATATACAATTTCCACATAGTACACCTAATTTTTGGGGTGGCAGAAGTGGCAAGTTTGTCCTGCCCTGCGGCTGACAAAGGCAACGAACTTTCCCCGAGTGTGCTTTCGTGTTTGCAAGTGGCTCCTCCAACTCCTCCAACTCCTCCATTATAAATGCAGGTGAGAGAGAGAGAATCCCTTCAGTTCAGGAGAAAGCAGAGAGACACAGCATTTTCGGGAGGTAAACACACTTTTTGGCCGAAATAAAGGCCATTACCTGACCCCCGAGACTGGAGTCTGCGAGTCTGTGGCATGTGGCGTGCCCAAGGACACGTGAAGGATTCGAAGGCAAATGCCATTAGCAGCAGCCTTGCCCCCACCACGACTCTACTCACACCTGAGCCTGCAGCAGCAGCGGCAACTAAATTAAGATAAATGTATGCTGGTGGCTGCCACACAGTGTGGCATCGTTCTATTCAGTATTGGTGTGTAGGTGTGAGTGCTGGAGAAAGGTAGCGTGAAATATTTGATGCCAATTTTTCTTGCCACCATCGTCAGCGACAGCAGCAGCAGCATCAGCAGCAGCATCTCATTGCCATGGCAATGTAAATGTTGTCTATTTGCAGCGTAATTTGTTTTGCGGCCAACATTCTATAGCTTGCATAGTAGCATCCTGCCACACAGCCATCCACTGCCACACAGCAAGGAGGACATACATACGTACCTCTGAAGCATACCCCTGTGCAATGTTAAAGCCATCAAGCTGTGCCATCCGTTCCATCCTTACATCCTGTTGCGATGGCCTTTGCTTTAAGTCGATGGCATCCTCCATTCAATTTACATTTTGCGCACCACAGATTATTCGGTATATCTGTTGCTACTAGATGTAACGTGCCACACGATTGACATTAAAGAAGGAAAAGTGTTTCTGAATGCGAGAAACCTAAGTTATAAAAAGATCCAAGATCCAACATTTCATCAATCGCTATTCCCTTAATCCACCTTTTTGGCCAGCACTTAAGTTTCTTCAGTTTACCGCCACTCAATCCCTTAGTTTGTTACATTCTTAAGGATCTATAGATTCATTTAATAGGTCGTATCGTTTACAGTCTCCACTTCTGCTTCTACTTCAATCGCACTAACCCCCCAAAAGCACTCTCTCGCTCTCTCGGTCGCTGGCTGCAGCACAAAATCCCATTTTACGACAATGGACATTGTTCCTTCTGGCGCTCCTTTATCCGTGACACAGGGAGTGAGTAAGGTTCTTTATTTTATTCGAGAGAGGAAGGGAGAGGTTTTTTATCTCATGCTTGAGACAGGGCGAGAGTGAGTCTTGCTTGAGCCCTGTTTAAAACTGAAACTTGTGGTGCAGCTCACATATGTGTCCTTGCATCTCAAGGCGGAGCAGCAGCAGCAGGAGACATTGAATTGACTTTTGCCTTGACGTTTGGTCTCCTTGGCTCTAGAACATGCAATACGCTTCCTTCCTTCCTTCCGATCTCGTATGCAAGCCACAGGACATTGGCACGTGAGTGCTGGACCAAGGACTGTAGCTGTAGGGTCCAGTTGTGTCTGACTCCGTTCACTGTCTGACGACTGTTTTGTTTGCGGAATGCAATTCAAGAAATGTTTTGCATATTCTTTAAGTAATTGCCAAAATGGTTTTGTGTCTGCGGTTTTGATGGACATTCAAGGAATTCAGCAAATCAAACACAGATTGCCAGCTCCCAAGATCAGGGTTTGCAACCTTCTAACGAGGAATTCGCGTAATATTCATGCACTGCCTTCAACTTTCTTGGATTCCCCTTTATTCATACAGTTAGCAGTGTCTGTCAGACCCTCACATGTGTCTGTCTGTCTGTATGTTTGTAACTATTCTTTTGGGCATGCCCAAAACGACTTATTCTAAGCAATTTTGACAGCTGTCATTGCGCTAGACGTCTGCGTTGTGTTGTGCGTGGCAGTCTCCTGCTGATTGTTGGCCCCCGCACTTGTAACTCTCCTGCTGTGTCTCAAGACACTGACAATTCATTCAGCGTTCGTGTCCATTCATCTTGTGTGTCTGTGTGTGTGATAAGCGGACTGACAGCAGTGGAAAGTTTTCCCTTTTGACTGGCTTCCATGGCCTTAAAGTTTGCTTTAAAATCATTTAAGTGAATTAGGAATATGTGTGGCAAAAAGTTTTCCACCATCTCTAATGTAATTGAATAGAGTTTTTGGGCGTAGTTGGAGCCTGTTGTAATGGCATTAGATGGAGGAGAGACAGCTGTGGAGACAGCTGGGAATATGATAAATGTAGTCCGGTCAGAATATGTTAGTGAGAATTCCACAAAGTCTGGGGCCATTTCATAGATCACTCTCGTATCCCCGTGCTTGGTGATTTGCCCCTAAGTGGCTTTCAGCAATTACCTCTAAAGTATACACATTTCATGGCATAAGCTCTGCTGCCCTCTCTCTCTGTCTATTCTGCATGCTGACCGCATCGCAAATGCCTTATAGTCAGGCCATAAGCTTGCGATTAAACTGCCAGCGACAGGGACAGGGTTAAGGAGTCAAGAATGGCTTGATGCGAAGCTGGGGGGCTGTACGGCAAGTTGATATGGGTTTCTGGTTGCTCTAACAATCTGCATTACTCAAAGGGAAGGGATAGGAGTAACAGGGAACGCTGCATTGCCAACGTAATAATCGCGCTGCATCATCAACGCGTTCAGCGTATCGCAATTATGATCAAAAGCCAGTGAAACGAGCGAAAGTGTTCGACTCAAGACCGCATAATGGAGCTCCCTTCTGGGGATTGGCGACTATGGTGGAGCGGGGGGTTGGGGTGTGAAAAACTCATTTCATTTGCACCGAATGGTGCGCGAATAATTTTCGCTGATTTTGCACGAGTTTGCACCTGGCAAAGTTTTGACCTCCTCAGTGCTCTCTGCTCCAAATAGAACACACAGAGGAATAAGGGGTTGAGTAGAGGCTTGGGCGGGGCGGGTGTGGCGGCAAAAACACATTAGAACACATTCTCCTGGCGGGGGGGAAATGGCGATGGCGCGAAAATATCTTTAACGGAATCATTATCGCCATTTTTGGTATGCGCCTCGGCATTCTCAAATAGTTTTATCCACAAGTTTCCACAAGCCGCAAAGTGGTGTAAAAAAAAAAGAAACCAACACCGACACACACACCAACTTCAGCATAGTTTACCATAGAGTTCTGCAATTTAAGGTGATTATTGTGCAACCAAGCAGATGCCACAAATAATCGATGAGGATGATATCTGAAATGAAATGAAATGAAATGCGATAGTAAATACTAGCAAAGGCACCCCGATAGGCATTGACATTACAGAGGATTCTGTGTGCCACTGACCAAAAGAATGCAGCAGAATTGTTGAATATCACTCAAGGGCCTGGGGGCAAGCGAATATTCGCTTGCAATTTGCATTTAATCAAATAAACTGCAATCAAATTAACTGAGAATGCCATTGCGCACTTGGCCATTGGATCTGTTTCTAGCTGCGGGTATCGCATAGTGCAAACAAACAAAAGCGCGCGGCGACACGCTAAATAAATAGGCACCAGAAATGGAAATTTAATTATCCAAAATAAAGCAAATTCCATTAGGCAGAGAGAGAGAGAGAGCACAGCAGGCAGTCAGGCATGCAGCTGCAGTATTGAAGTGAGAGGAAATGCTCATTTTCACCAGCCTCTCCGCTCCCTTTTGCATGACTTTTGGTACCCACTGTTTTTTGGCTTAGAGCATATTGTGTGGGAGCTTTTTACTGCCAGAGAACTGTATAAGTTCGACTCTTGGGTATCCTTTAAGTCGACATCTTGAACTTGCATTTCTCGTTTGTTTGTGTCTCGGCACTTGGCATCGAAATTCCATCAGCATCAATTCCAAATGATGTTTAAATATTCATTAGCTGCAGCGATATATTTGAAATGCACTCACTCTCTCTTGCTCGGGGGGATTTCTTCCATATACCACCAGCCATTCCCTTACAATTATTCAGCATTACAGCTGCACCTTGGCGTCGTTGGCACTTGCTGTCGTTGTTGACAGGCGACGAAAGCCATTGGCGCATTGACATTCAATGGAAAATCCCCTTTCAAAAGCTCCACTCAGAGGCACACACAGCGTACTCGAATGTCGTAAATGCAATTACAATTAGAATGCATGTATATTGGTGCAGTCTGCTCGACAGAACACAGGACCATGTGCCACGCCCACACACACACACACACACACAGACACAGACAGAGCTAGAGCCCGACCCAGAACCAAAGCCAGAGGCAGAGGCAGAGCCATAGCCATGGCCAAAGCCAAAGCCCTTGGTCTGGCTCAATTGGAGCGCTAATTGCAAATTTATTGACTGCAATAAATGTCAGTAGAGTTTCAAGTTGCATTAAAATGATGCAGTTGCCGGGAATTACCCGACATTTACACTCCCATCCATCCATTCCGTTGGTCTGGTTTCGATTCAATTTGTCAGCTCTGTGGATTGGAGGCCGAATTAGGCATGTTGCCATTGGTTTAGACTTTACTCCACCATCCTCTGTTTTGCCTATAGTCTTTGCAGGCGAAACCCTAATGTACGGTTAGGTATCCCAGAGATATTTGCACACACACCACAAATGGCTGGGGAAAGCGTTTCCGGAGCTGGAGCTGAAACTGGAAGCTGGTAGTCTGCTGGCCTGCGAGCTATTTGATGTGCGGCTGCTACTGGGCAAAAAGCGCAATGTATTTACAAATCAATTCCATTTGTGCTCGGATCAATAATGTTAAACTGTGTCCCGATTAACCAAACGCAGGACGAACGTTATATGCTCTGTCTAAGCCACTGAAAAGGTTACCAATTGGGGAACTGATTACAGCTGAGTACTTGTGGCCATGAAGTAAGCTTCCACCTCTAGTTTCTACCTTTAAGTGATTAGTTTAAGCTCCCAGCTAGCCACAAACAGCTCAAGCAATTATATATGCTCCGTGGCTGTAGTAAAAATGAAATATGCACATTGTAATGCCCCTCAACAATTAATTGTTAATTACTTGAAACTACATGTACAATGCCCGCCCACTCGGCGGTAGTGTGTGGTTGTGTGTGAGTGTGAGAAATTAATTAAAAAACTGCATGCATAAACGAGCGCCTGCATTGCCAAACCAACTGCAATGCCAAATATTTGTAAATAAAAAACAGCAACAAAAAATCATAAAAATATACATAAAAGGATTTTTCCCAATGGCCATGGGCGGCATGGAAACCCACACAGAAGCAGGAGCCAAAGCCGAAGCGTTAAAAGCCCCCAGTTAATTGCCAGCAAATTTATGAACGTTTATGAAAACCCGCCAAAATAATAACTCAACTCAAAAACGATGTTAGCAGGCCAGCCAGAACCAGTGGCAGTGCCAGCAGCGCTTTTTGCCAGCACTTGAAAGCACTTCCTGCTGAAAGTCAATTGAAAGCAAGGTTCCAATATATTTCATTGAATGAAGCGACTATTCGATATCCTTTTCGATACAAAAATCCATTTACTCTAATAAAAATACTCGCTTAATATCATATTTATTGAGGTATCAAATATCTGCAAAATAAATAATTAAAGAGCATTGCCAAACAATTATTTGCATAACTTTTTTCGGGTATTTGTACGGGTTTTCGATTTTGAAAAATGTTGGCGCAGCGGCACTTTGATTTTCAGGGATTTTGCGAAACTATTTTCGATGTAGGGGGAAGCTGGGGTGCTGCGAGGATAGCCCTCTGGAAATTTTTGGTGCGCATAAATTTTAACACCAATTAAATCGATAACTTTTTGTGCATGCAAGCGTCGCAAAATGCAGATTATGTATACGCCGCGTTGCGCCGCTCCGCATGGCTGCTAAAATCGGTATAAATCGGGAAAGGGAAGGGAAGGGGAAGGGGAAGGAGAAGACTGTGTGGCAACGGCTCTTCAGAATGTAATTAGTAAATATATGTAAGTGGATTTTGACGCCATTTTCGCTGAATGGCAGAGGGAGGTGGAGAGTGCTTCTAAATGGTAATTAATTCTAATTGGTTTCTTTTTTGTTAAATGTGTCAATAAATTTGTGTGTGCTGCTGCTGCTGCTGTAACTCTACACGAATATCAATTATTCTTTTGGTCAATTGCATAATCCCCTGGTCATGAATCAAAACCATTGAGAAAATCCCCACCTGAAATGACACGCACACCTGTGTGTGTGGGGAAGACACATGCGAGGATATTGAATAAAAAAAAAACGGAACATAAATCAAGCCAGCAACTGTCTTTCGGTTATTAATATGCCCAAAAACCAACCAAAAGTATTCGCTATGATTTATGGCAATGGAAACTCGAGCGGGGATTAGCCAAAGGTGGAAGCTGATTACACACACACGCACACACACACACACACTTTCCCCTCAGCTGCTACGTGCACCTACTTGTGGTAGGTGAATTTTTCCTTGCGCTTTTGTAGCAAGTCAATTTGTACTGGGAATTCACGCAGTTTATGCCCCGACGCACAAATCATTTTCCATTGCTGCAGCGCCGCGCAGCCACGGAGCTAGCGCAGGGACTATGCATCTTAATGACCACCCCGCCAGGGGGTACACAGCTACAACTTGCCGCATAAATATGAACTAAGCTCCACACTTGGTGTGTGTGTGTGTGTGTGTGTGTGTGTGTGTGTGTGTGTGTGCGTGTCCTTTTTACACGAGTCGCTCGCTGAACCGCTTGTGTGTTTAGCGCAAGCAATTGAGCAGCTGCACTAAGTTTGTTATCCGCTTTGTAAGACGAGACTTACCGTGTACCCTGTAAAATGAAAGTTAAACAGGGACACAAGTCGGGAGAGATAGATTGTCACCCGAGGAGAAAGTGTTCCAAATGAAGATGTGTCCTGATGCAATTTCCTCTCAGAAGCAAAGAAGTGTCCGAGACCACTCATCTCTCACTACAAAACAGCAATCAGTCAAAGTCTATGTCCAGCTCTGCTGCACTCCTCACAAGACTTTTAATTCCCCCACACAACCTGTTTGCTGATTAACCCAAATTCTCAACTCAAATGCCAACCAATTTTCGAGCACACTTCCCCTGATGGCGTCTATCTTTGAAATTGATCCCCTGCTGAGCATCTGAAAGTCGTTCAATATTTAGCCACTTGTTGTTTCGGGGGTTTTGCTGCTGCTGCTGTTGTCCGGTTTTTGGGGGCTTTGTTATTACGCCTTTCAGGCTCTGGCATTTGTCCGGGTCTCCTGGCTCTCTCTCTCTCTCTCTCTCTCTATCTCTCTCTTTGGTTTGGTTTACGGATTCGCATTCGGATACGGATATGGGATTGAGATTCTGTTGCTGGTTTGTTGGTTTCTAGTTGCTGCTTGTGCGCACTGTTTTGGCTTGTTTATGATTGCAGCAAGCGGTTTGGCAGCAATTATTGCTAGAAGAAACGGCATGGCCAAAGAGAACCAGAGAGCGGGCAGAGGGGCAGTTGGAGCGGATATAATGCGCTCGGTTTTGGTGTCATTTGCCATGTTGTTGCGTTCTTTGTGTCGTTGTTCAGTGTGCAGTTGAGCATGAAATATGCCTGAAGTGTTTGCCGGTTGCCGGTGGGTTGGTGTGGACTGACCAAAATGTTGCACCACCCAGCTGTGGACTATGGAGACTTCCCAAGGGGATTTCAAGAACTATGCACACCTTGGACTTAACCTTCTGCCATTTGTGAAATCTATGCTCCAAAATCAACTCTTTCATTTAGTTAGTTAACCGCAGAGAGAAAGGATTGAGCGGGAGAGTGTGCCTTGGGGGTAGTGCTGGGGCGGCTGAGCATTCCAGCCACTGCAATGCAGCTATAAATTGTTACAAACTTTCAGCAATTAGGTAGAAATGTACGAGTACAAACTTGGGTGGGCCTCCTCGAAACCACAGGAAAGCAGGCCACCAGTAAAATAAATGCGCTTGCATGTTTAAGCCAAATAATAATAAAGAAAATCGTTTTTGTTGCTGTTGCTTGCCAATGCTAAATGAGGATACGGATACTCTGCCAGTCTCTGTCTTTGACTGAGTGAAGGCTGCAACGGCTGTACCTGGAAATTCCTGGTTTTCGTGGGGTATATTGGCTCTTTTGAAACGATACATGAATCTCGCAGCAGTATATAAAACACAAATAAACATAGTAAACCCTACATAATAGCAAAATAAAAATGTTTAAAAAATAAACAACAAATCACAAGATCACGAAACAAAACAAACATGAATATAATTGACATTATGAATTATAAACGCATTTCAGTGGCAAGTAATTACATAAATTACTGATGAAATAAAAGCAGGGAGACCCAGAGAAAAACAGCAGGGAAAAACGCTGAAAATCATAGAAATCAATTGCAGAAAAAAGTGGGAAATAATCATAATACCTAGCCTTGTGGGAGAGTGGGCGACAAGGACATAAAATAATGGAAGCGGAATATTCCAGGAATGGTATGGCTGGGCAGGGGGCAGGGCACCTATAAATACAAATGACAATAAATTGTCATTTTGACCATAATAAATATAAATTAAATAAATTCAATGAAACAAAAACCAGCAGCAGCAGCAGCAGCAGTCAGAATCATCCACCCAATGGAATGCATGAGCCGGAAAAAATAAAAGCGACAGAGAGGGAGCGAAACAAGAGACAGAAAACAAACAAAAACTGCACCAAAAGGGAAAGTCAACAATTGTCATTGTCAACCGCTGGCTGCCAATAAATTGCATTATTAGAGTACACTGTGGGAATCAGAAGCCCAATTTGTAGTCAAGCGAACTGCAGATCCAACGAATAATCTGCTTTTCTTGCGGTGTAAATAGTTGCAGAGGGATAAGAGTCGTAGTGAGGAATGTGGCTGCGGGTGCAGAAAACTATTTGTAATACAATCAGCAATGTTGAGTAAGCGGGGACTGGTGTCCCACTGTCCCACCCAGCTCTCGCTCAATTCTAACCCTCGCAGCCTCTGGATCGCCCTCTGCTGACATGCGTGTTTGTTACAGCAATTGTCAACATAAATAAAATTAAATTAATGGAGTAGGGAAACTCTCTCTCACAGACAGACTCATGCTATGTATGTACAATACGCATGCATAAGGACTGTGTCTGGCTGTCAGAGTGGCTGTCAAAGTGACCATTTCATTTAATACACAAAGCACACTGGCACATTCGGCTTTTGTGTGTGTGTCCTTTGTGTGTGTGTGTTTTTGTTTTTGTGCCCTCCCCGACAAGTGGAAATTAAACACGCACCCCAAACACACACACACACACACACACACACACACACACGCAGCCACTGACAATTGGCATTTCCATTTTGGCTGATCATTGGCATAAGCAAAACGCACACACGCAAATCCATACTATACCCTGGGGACGCCGTTTTGGCTTGACTAACAAAGTTTGTTCTCTTTTCTCGTCTCTTCTTTTTCTTGGTTTTTCTGGCCTTCATTATGCTTACAATTCGTCGCTTGTGGTTTTCCCCTTTTTTCTGGTCCACCTTCTTTGCTTGGTTCTCCTGTGCGTCTTTCTGCTCCTTCATTTTGTGATGCTCTTTTGTCCGAAAGATAAACGTTCGCTCTGGTTGATGCTGGTGTTTGAAAGGTGGCAAAATATATAGATTACACTGAGCGAAATTAAAAGGGGGAAAATATTCTGGGTCTTAGGAAGAGAGAGAGAGAGAGATTTCGATTTTATATATTGCTAAGCATTTCCTATTCATCCTAAAAGTATTCCTTGGACCCGATTAATCAATGGAAACATTTTAGTTAATGAAAGTTGAAAAAAGCTCTTCAACTTTTAGCTCTTCATATATTTGTTCATATGCTAAAAGGCTTCGCACAAATCCCAATGCAAATCAAAAAAATTTTCTACTCCAAACGCATTAATTTTCTCGAGTGCACAGCAAAACCAAACAGTTTTCCCAAGGCTTTCTTTCACTGCTTTTCTGCCCAGTCCTTTGTCTATTTTTCTCCCCTCATAAGCACACACACACACACACACACACACATAGACACACATAGAGAGAAACAGAGAGATAGAAATACAAATGGCCTTGACATTTCTTATGCTTATCGCTGTCAGTGCAGGCGTTGAAATTGTAATTTGTGTAATCTCAGGTGGACCAGGCAACCAGAGGCGAAACAGAGAAAGAGAGGGAGAGAGAGGGAGATTCCCAGAACGGAGAAAGCCACTAACAAAGAAATAAAGGTGTTGGTGTCGAGCCAGTCGTGAGGGTCGTGGAGTGCGTATGACTCCATTTGTGGGAGAGACGGAGAGCGAGGGAGAAACCACTTAAACCGCTTGACAAACTGGCGACAGTCTCGGGTTCCTTGCCCCATCCACTAATTAACAGCGACACATAATGCTAATCCAATGTGGGAACACCGCCCGAGGGAAGAGGGGGGCAAAACCTGACATTTATATTATAATTAATTAATTTATTTGTTTTCATATTATATAAATTACATTTAGAGCTTTCGCACTGCTTAAATCATACGCAAGAATCATTTTTTGTGTTGTTTTTTGTTTGAACTAATTAGATTTTTGTGTATTTGTGTGGGTGTATCTGAGTGTGGGATGCTGCGTGGATGGGCTGGGCGGATTTACATGTGACGGGCATTGCCAAAGCCGCCATGGCCGGACTGGCTGGCGCCCTTGTTGAAGCCCATCTGCAGATTAAGCTCACCCTCGTGGGCACGCAGCTGCTCCTCGGTGAAGACGCGCTCGTTCTTGTCCGACATCTTGGGGCCCAGAGTGGGGCCAGTGAACTCGGGATGCTTTTGTGTCTATCCAAGAAAAATACAAATGCAAACAAGTTTTAAATGAGTCTGCAAATATATTAAAAGTCGAAACTTACAATGCGTCCCAGGGCGTAGAGGGAGAGGGTGACTTGGGGAATATTGCGACGCTCGAAAAGATCGGCTGTCTGGAAGATCTCCTCCTCGGGCACTCCGTACTTCTTGACGGCCGCCTGGAAGCGCTGAATGTTCTCCATCAGCTGGAAGTTGGTGCCACGCTCCTGGATCTTCTTCACTGAGCCGGGCGCCAGCTTGTTGGCCAGCTTGCACAGCCAGATGCCGTCCTTAAGGATATCCTCATACTGTCCGCTGGGCACCTTCTCACCGAGCACGGCAAATACCCAATTGAGGACTTCCTGTTCTTGTTCCTTGTTGCGTGGCTACAAAACAGACAGACAGAGACGGAGAAAGCTTGTAAGTGTTTTGGCAATTGAAACATGAGAACGGCGGCCAAGGGCCAAGCCAAAGCATTAGGGAGAAACCGGGAGAAATCCGCAGCACAGATTGCCTTCAAGTTCAAAGGTCAGTGGCTGTGTGTCAGTGTCCGTGTCTGTGCCTGTGTTTCCATTTGGAAAATACCCAAATCAAAGCAGACTACGACAACAGCAAGAGACAGAGTCAAAGCCAGAGACAGAGTCAGCACAGAGAAATAGATTCATTTTCCAATTAATTAATTTTGATTCCAGGACTCGCCACCGCAGCCGAGGGGCCAATTTAACAGGACGACAGTTGACAGCGAAAGCCACTAACTGTTTTATTGAAATTTACGCAGAAAAACACAATACAAATTTCTACGCCCTGGGTAGCGTTCAGCCAAACCCGAAAAAAAATAATGAATGATTCGTGGAAAAGAGACTCCAAGCGGGGAACGCTTCCCCACTGTCAGGTCTCTCCTCAACACGAATCTAATTGACCTCCGGAACAAGTTTTGCTAATTAAAAACAATGCTAAAGCGAACCCATAAAATATTTATGCTGTGTGCAATGCGGCGCATACGTAACAATTACCCCTGAAAACAGAACTATTTTCGTAATTGAAATCTGATGCTTATACACACCACATAGCGCACACACCCAATTCTCTCATTAATATTTCGCACATTTCGCATTTGTGTGTTCATGTTTCCAATTTTGTGTGCCTTTTTCAGGGACCAATTGTGGCTTTCTGTTTGCACATTTTCGCGTTAAGGCCTGTATCATTTGATTTGTGGCAAGGCGCATTCGAATATCGAATCGAATAATATTTTTTGGATATGCAAATTTCTCCCACAAAAACCAAAATGTCCGCAAAACGTCAAATTGCATACAAAGTGCAAACATTAAAAAATAATAATAAATTTAACAATTTCATTTGAAACGCTTTTGTTGGTATTGCTGGTGTTAAGGGTACAAATGGGAGAAGAGTGAAATGTAGGGGATATTGGCCTCATATGGATGGGTTGTCTTTCTTTTACTACTCTTCTTCCATAGTTGTTATCCTTTAGTTACAAAACTCATTCTCAGTAAGTTCTCCTGTTGTGGTTGATATTATTTTAACCATAATTTTGTTTGCTGTTTATTGATTTTATTGCTGGTTATTGTTGGCGTGCAGCACAACACTCTGTTGCATGCACGCACATCATATTTCCAGCAGTGAAATTATTTATTTATTTAAAAATACATGTGCGTATTGATGGGTTAAAATTGAAGCTTGAATCTGCCAACACGAGCCTGGGTATCGGGTATCCTGCAACGGGCAACGGGCGCGCGGTATCAGGCAGCACGCTTTAATGGCAGCCAATGAACCGAGGGGATTTTAATGAATTGTACGTCAATTTGCATTTGCAATTGCTTCGATTCCAATTCGATTTCAACTCGCACTTTTTCCCGACTCTCTGTATTTCTTTTTTTATATTTTTATTTTTGTTTGGTTTTTTAATTGAATGTACAAACAATTCGTGGAGCTCGTTGTGGAGTGTTGTTGTTGATCTGCTGATAGAATTGCATTTCATTTTTGGTTCTTGGCATTCCCTTCTCGCTTTTTCTCTCTGTTTTTCTCATTATTAATTGGTTTATCTGGTTGCCCGCTTGACAGTCGTCGTCGGTTTCTCTTTCGCTGTTTGCCATATATTAAAAAATCATTTTGGTAGGTGATGAACGGCTAAGTGAAATCGATTGTGGTCAGTAGAGGGGTTCCACAACACCAACGGCAAGGCCTGACATGCTGTATCTTTGAGGTTGAACACTGGGGAATAATTTGCAGGCTGCAGCTCTTTAATAGTTTAAAGTTATCTTTTTTTATATTTTATATTCCCCTGCAAGGAAGTGGAATGTGTAATTCATTTTATCTGAATATTTCCCGTCATAATTTGCGTTTTTTTGTGTTGTGTTTTGTGGCCTGACCTTCAAATAACCCTCAACTTTGTTTCATTTTGAATGGCGCCCTGTTTTTTATTTTTTTGGGTTAGTTTATTTTTCCGTTTTCCGTACTGCTGGGTGGCTGGCTGGCTGGCTGGCTGGCATAAATATACAAAATTGTCATTTGTACATAAAGATAAACGCTAATTTTTGCTGCTGCTGTTATTTCAATTTGTCATTTGGACGGCTGCCAATTGCTGCGGAAAGGCAAATGAAATGAAACAAATTCTGCCTGACAATAAGTTCGTTTCCTTTTTTTGCTGGCTGTGTTTGTTTTGTTTTGTTGTGTATCAAAAGTATAGGTACTTTTTTACAGTCCAGTCCCCGCCGGGTGTCCTCGAGAGGATTGTAAAAACCGTGAACTAAGCACACGCGAAATTGCATTAAAGTTTCTGTTCATTTTCCTTTGGGTTTTCGTCGCTCTGTGTTTATGTTTATTGCCTTCTGTTTTGTTGCCAAGAATATTGCGGGCAGACGCCGACGCGCATCAACAAATTGCTTTGGGGGGTTCTTTTTGGCTCAACAGATTGTTGCTAAAAATGTTCCCATAAAATGTGAAATGGGTGTGAAGTCATCGTTGCATTTTCTCTTATAGTTTACTTAGTGTTAAAGACTTTGTGACCACTGTTAGAATTTGGGACTTGCAAATATTCCCAAATATGGCTTAAAGTATTCTGTGTACAAATGCCACAAATCAGAGATAGCAAATGTAAAATCGTTAATTAAAATATGTCACACCAAGAAATGTAAATTTAGTTATAAATATATAATAAAGCATATGGTATTTATTTATGGAAGCAGTTTTTTTTACAGGCATTCCCATAGGTCTGCAGAGTATTTATTGCATGTTCATTTTTGTGCACAAATTGAAAAGTTTTTTCTGTTGCAACACGTGTCATCAAATCATCAGGAAAAACCCTAGAAATATATTAAGCCAAGCCAAGAGTTTTTCATGCAACAGTGATATGGCATTCCCGAATGAGTCTATAATTCAGACTATAGTTCGCTTCAATTAAGCGAATAGTTCGTTCTGTCCGTTTGCCTCATTATTGAGAGACAACTGTCAACAGGGAACGCGGACATTTTTGCAAATTAATTATGCATCCAAAGTGCCAAAGGGAACGGCAAAAAGTGCTAAATAATTTATGCATCAAAAGAGTACAAATATTGTATAAAATATTTAAGCCCTGCCGCAGGTGGACAGACTGACTCCCCGAGTGACTGACAGAGTGCAATGCAACCAAAATGCAGGCCACGGTCTGGTCTGGCACTGGTTCTGGTTCTCGGTCTGGGTCTGGGTCGACCCATCGATCCGTGGACCAAAAATGTATGGCTGGTTAACTGGGCGAGCCCAGAGGGAAGCAGGGACAGCCCCAGCCAACGCCCCCGCCCCCGGCCCAGCCCTTGGGGCAAAGTGTCAACAAAGTGCTTTTTTTATTTTAATTTACAAAAAGTAGAGTGAGATATGGAAATGACAGAACTTCTCGTCCGAGCGATAAATGAGAATGAATTATGAGCTGACAGCTGACTCGGGGGCGGAAAATACTTATGCTAGTAGATTCCAACACACAAATAATGGATTTTTATAAGTAAAACTGTCGAGAGGTTGTAGCATCAAAGGATCTGTATTTTAAGTAGTGTAAATAGTCATAGGAGCAGCGTAACCAGTCTTAGAAGTACTGAAATTCGTCTTGGAAGCACTGTGGCCGGTCTTTCACTCTCTTATGAGACATATGAGAATGATTTATGATCTGGCAGCTGCCTTACAAAGTGGGCGGAGTAGACAATACTTCTGCCAGAAAATTCTATTGCCCACAACTGACTAGTATTCAAGAGTATATCCACATAATATTTGTGTCTGCGCGATTCTTAATTGACTATTTAAATATTTAATCAATTTAAGGATAAATTTTAATTAAATCGGCACACGATGTTTGTAATTAAATATTTTGTGTGTTTTAATTGCTGATTTAATTATAAACACATATACATACACACATACATAGGTACGTGTACTTATGTATACATTGATGATTACTGAATGTATTTATGTTCCATTGATTGTTCCACGTTTGAGTGTACATGTTTTATTTATTTATTTATTATTTTAATAAGCAGCTTCCCATTAACTGAATATTCAGACATTTTTGCACTCTTTTTCAATTTAATTTGTTTGTTTTCTCATTTCATTCCGATTTATGTGCTGATATCAGTCTTTGTGTTTCTGGTGTTCGACTTAATTGATTCGAGTATATATTCACCAGTACGTGACTTTCATACTATTATGACCATTTATAAATCTGTCAGATTCGTGCTGTTCTTGAATTTGTTTTTAAAAGGAAATGTTCATCTCTAAGAAGGAAAAGGTCGAGAGTTTTAAATGGAAGTTTTAGTCTTAGAGAGAGTCTAAGAATTTCTGCCATTTATAACTCTCCCATAATCAAGCAATGTCTTATAGCTTCTGATAATCCGACGGGATATTTTCATTTATTTAGGTATATTAAACACTGGCTTAAGACAATAGATCCTATTTGCATTTCCATAAAGGACACTTGAATAACTTGCTATTTTCTCTTTGTATAACTTACAGCCATTGTGCTATTTTATTTATTTAGAAAATGCTAAGGAACTGTGTAATGTGTGTGTGGCGCGTTTGAAACACAATTTTCAACTGACGCAAGTTGTTCGAAACAGTTTTCCATTTAGGCTAAGCGAAAAGATAATTTACGAAAATGCCGAAAATGTTTTTGGGTTAAACTAATGCCGTAGCCACGAATAGATATAGATTTCGCCCGATGCCAAAATCGCCCAAAATAAAGCCAATATGTGGGAGGCAGCCAAAGGGGCCGGATGGAGCAGGGGAAAACAAATTTAGATGCCAGCAGCGGAAGCTCTTGGTGACGTCACTGTGGCTAGACGTCGACAGAAGTGTGCCTTGTGCCAGTCGATTCCCTTTCGCTTTCCTCATGGCTGATGCCAGTAGAACAATTTCTAGCAATTTGCCAGCAATTATGTTAAGACAAGAGATCATGTTGGTACCTCAAAGATACATATGAATATATGTACGAGTTCTTGTCTCTGGGCTGTTGTAGATTCCTTGAATATTTTGCCACTAATTGCAATTGCTGGCTAATTAATTCGCATACATCATTTGCCACTTGCCGACAATTTTAAAAATTGCTCATGCGTTTGACAAATTGTTTTTCCACTCTACACATTTCGTTTTCATGAGCATTTTCCATACGAAGGTCGCATAAAGAAAAATCAAATTTCAAATTTTTGGTTTTTGGAAACTTTTGATGGCAAACAACTTTTTGCAGCACAAACAATTTGGCTAATAGCAAACGCACCACAACAAAAGCCCTCTGGAACTTTTGTTTCTTTCTTTTGTTGCAGATAACATTTAATTAAATTGCCTTCGACTGGGAGCATTTATTTATTTAGTCTACGGGCCAAGTTCAAGTTGAAGTTTCCATTCAAAATAAACATAAACCACAATGGCACGGTTGCCTGAATGCCTGCAGGGTGGGAGGCCGGCCATACAAACATTTCTTTTCACACCTGAAGTTTACATATAAATTGAGCCAGAAATTTCAGTCTGACAGTTGTCTGCTTATTCAGTTGCTCAATGTAGTGGGCATCCTATAGATATGTACATTGTATGATTATTAAATTATTTTTAAATGATGCATAAATCAAATGAAAATCTTTGTATCTTTTGCGTCGTTAGACACTCGTCAGCCTTGTGGTCAAATCAAATATTTTCGCTTCATTTATGAAAAAAACGCTCAATGAAATCTTTTCAAACAAACTAAATGAATAATTTTCGAATGTATTTATTTTCCAAACAAAACTCGTAGAAACGAAATTCGAAATTTATGGATAAATGAACTTCACCATGAATCCCGCGACTCGTCTCGTTCCGTGTGTCTCGAATGAAAAGTGTGAAACGAAAACAGAATAATCCACGCACACACACACCCACCACACACACCTACACACGTACTGCGTGAGTGGGAAAAACAGCTGCCAAGGCTGCAATCAAAATTAATTGAGAAACCCACGAGTGTGCGTGTGTATCTGTATCTCTAGCTGTATCTGTATCTCCATCTGTATCTGTGTCTATGTCAAAGTGAAGGCGTTGGCGTGGGCGATTTGTCCTACAAAAAAGTGGCCGAACGAACATTTGCTGCCAAGATATCTGGCAATCGAACTCATTTTCTGTGTAAAAAGCATCAGATTTATGAGAAAATGATGAAGGGCAAACGAGAGAGGGGACAGGGAACGTATTAGAAGGCGGCAATGAACGAACACCGTGTGCTCTTTAGGGAATATGTGCATATAATATTCATGAACACTCCCTTGACAAATATTTTCGATCAGCGCCTCCCATAGAGCATCAATGCCAAGGCGCTTGTATCGTTTTATCGTGGCCAAAACAATGGACCAACTGTTGCGCATAAATAAGCAAAAGGAAAATGTGTTTTAAAGAATAATGGAAAAGGCAGAAACGGAACGGAAGCAGAAACATAAGGCAGAGGCCTAAGCAGCTTTTGGTTTTGTCTTCTCTCTCCCTTCGTCCCCTTTTTCATCAATGGAAAACACTTGTCGATGATTATGTTCAAGGCAAACCGCACACGAAACACACAGACACAAAAATCGAGGTCAATTGCTTGTATCTGGATACATCCAGCAATTTGTATCTTCCGCTGCCCCCACACAAAAAAAAAAGTGTGTCCCAAAGATTGGATTTCGCCCCCACTGCAGCACTCCCATCTCCCATCTCCCACTACCATCCCCACCCTCACTCGTTGTGGCAGCCACTTAACTGTGCTAATTAATTCTTTGTGCTTGATTTGGCCCAGAATTTTATTTATTTTCCTCGAAACGGAATACTCACTGAGTCCTACAGTGATTTTTGTTCTCTCCTTCATTGATTTTTCTTTCCCTTTGATTAAAGCCTGATGCTACATTTTATATAATATTTCAGTTTTAAATTAAATTAAAGCACAATTAGGGCAAAAAGTGAAGTAATTTAATGAAATTGATTGCAGCCGGTGCCCTTTATGCACACTCGGACACACACTGAAAACAATTTAACGCTAATTAGAAACAAACACTGAATGGCTGTATGGCAGAAGCAATTAATTATGCATGCTGATTATTGATAACACAAAAACCCAACAACAACTTTATGTAATGAAAGAACCAACTGAAATATAGGACATGCTTTATTCTTCTGCCTGACCAAAAACCAAAGAGAAATGGCAGAGGTTTCCCCCAACGAATGGCCGAGCTCAGCGTAATTTCCCCAGTCTAAACTGTGTGTGTGTGTGTGTGTGTGTGTATCTGTATCTTTATCTGTGAACATGGTCGTAAATGAATTTCGTATGCAAAATAAGTGAAATGTACTTTTGATTTAGGCAGCTCTCGACTTTTGGGGGACCCTCCATGCAACATTTAACATTCAACCAAAAAGATTGCTGTTTACAAGCAGTCAACAGACGATATAAAAACGATTCTTTCTGGATGTGGGCATTAAAAGATAGAAGTTATCCGAGAGAAAGAGACTTATGACGTAAATGAATTTCACTCGGTTTCCAAGACTGTAAATTACAGAGCTATCTGCTGGCTCTGTTTCCATTTCTATTCGAGGATGAATGACCTCCCCCAACCATTTTCCCCTACTTTTTTGTCCAACCACTAGAAGTGCTCCTCGTTGGCCATGCAGTTGGCTGAATTTATCTTTTGCTAAACAAACAATTTTCAATTTAAATAATTATTCTTTCTTGCATACTATCTTGAAAAACACTTTTACCATCGACCATGTGCGGCTCGCTCTTCTGCCCTTACGAATACGAATAGTTGAATAGCTATTATATGGCACAAAAGAGAAAATATATATGAAAGAGAAAGAGAACTTGCAAAAATATTCCAGCCTGCGGGGGGCATTAAAAGGCAACACGCAAACAATTTGCGATATAAACTCACAAAAATCCCCCCCAAAACATATAAACAGAAAAAATGTCGGGGCAGTTTATTTGTTTCTCTATCTATGGCATATTTTACCTCAGGCTTTTTTTTTGCTAATAAGCCCACTGCCACTACCACTTGTACTTCCACTTCCACTTCCACTGCCATTTTCATGCCCATTTCCATTCGCATCCGATCTGTGCCCTCGATTTGAATTGTAGATTCTGCTCACATTTTTTCTTTTGGGTGTTTGTGCTGCAACGTGTGCAGCGTGTAAACAGCAACTATGACTCTGCCTCTGTCTCTGTTTCTCGATATCAGTTTTTGCTATTAGTAAACATTTTGTATTTCTCTATTTTTCCAACAAAATTTGCCACTCATTTCCGTTGCGTACAATGGGGGGGCTTTGCGTGTGGGATCTTCTTCAGTTTTTCTCTCTTATTTTTCTCTTTCTGGCATTAATTTAATGACAGCTGTGGCATATGTTCCGCCTCCGCTAGGAGCTCATTGAATGCCCCAATATACAGCGATGCGAATATGTACAATATCAACTCGTTTATGTGTGGCTGTGGGTGTCGGAGAAGTTCTTTTTTTGTGTTTTCTTTTTTATTTGTTCGTGCATATTGGGTGTGTAGCTAATTTTTGTTTAGCTTATATTTTTTGATGATTTGTTGCCTGGATTCTTCGACATTAATTGGCTTGGCGCTGTCTGCAGAATACTTTGAAGCTTTTGTTTTATTTATAACGAAAGTTGTGTGGGGTTAAAGTTATGGCAACTTCCCTTTAACATCTCGTGTGCTCATACAATTTAATTTTGCATAAAATATAGCGACCCATCAACAACGAGTTTGTGTACAAATATTTGGGGATGGAAGCAAATCGAAAAGAAGGAAGCAACACATACGCACACAGATGGTAATGTCTAGGAATGTGTGTAAGCTGGTTTGTTTGTGTATGTATTGTAAATGCAAATGAAAATTCTCTTGTCTCCGTCGCCTGGAAGTGCATTAAAACATGCATGAGCCATGGAGCTGCTGCTGCTGCTCCTCCATCTTCCAGTTTGTGTGTATATCTTTGTAATCACTTTATTTTGCATATGTGAACTGAGAGCTAAGTGTATAAGCGCAGCAGCTGGGTGTGTGTGTGTGTGTATAAATAAATTGCAAAAATATTTTAAAGGTTGTCTGCCACAACCACGTTGCTCTACCTAGAGGCTGTCAGTAAATGAAATAAAACTAAAGGAGAACTACGCAGGGACAGGGAGCAGTAGCGCAGCGAAGCATCTAGGACAAGACGTCGAGCATAAACTTGCTCAAGGATTTGTAAAATTTATCGTAGACATCATTATGCGACAATTTCTCTAGCTTACACCCACGCCTCAGCTTCAGCTACAGCTACAGCTACAGCTTCGGCGTCAGCTAGAGAGAGCTGTGGCAACAGCAGCTGCAACATGCAACATGCAGCTGAGGCCAGTAGCTGCAAGCTCATGTGTTCGTACTGGCATTTTTGCATTTCACGTTTTACATTGGCAAAATCGTTTTTAAAATGCAAAAAAAGAGCTAACAAAAAAAATTGAATAAGGAAAACCCAACTAAATTATTCAAAACATAAGCAAGCGATGTGATGTATGATAAGGGGTGCCAGGGGGGAGGAACTAACAAATTGCTGCACGTTGCAAGGTGAGGGTGGATGAGTATGCACGAGCAGAGTGTCTCTGCCAGATTGCATTATTTTTCCTAATTGATTTTGTAGGATTAACTTAAAATGGAAGAACACACGGCTTGAACTGTTTGAATTCTAGATGAACTGCTTGAACATCGTTCCTCCCAGCTAAACTGCTTGCTCATCCCATTTATCCCAGGTAAACTGCTTTCACATATACATCTAAAGCGTTGCCTACTTTCAGGCTGACTAGACTAATTCAGTTGAGAAACGTTTTTTTTAGGAAGAAAACAATTTGGTAGATAATTTGAGAACATATCAATAAAGACCGCAGACCAATTCAATGCGAGGGTAGAGCATCATACCAGATACCAGCGCAGAAAACCCATTAAACAAATAAACTTTCGTTGAGCGAATGCGGATGGCAGACAAACCGCACAACATTATCCTCGAAGATGCCTCCAGTTTCGGTTGGATCCCTACTCATGCCCATGACAGCCATAAAAACGTGCAAAATGAATCATTATAAATAACAATAAACGAGACGTAAGCCATATTTTAGGCATAATAGCTAATAAAACACACACCAAAGTGGCCAAAAGGCAGCCGGACAGGACAGCCCAGCCGGTAGACCGTCAGCCGGCTTACCGTCGCTACCATACCATGAGGCAACTGGCAACTGGCAACTGGCAACGAAAATGCCCCAAAATCATGCAAGCCTAACAGAAGCGACGTGTCCATGTCCGACTACATTTAAAATGATAAAGGAATGCCAGAAACAACAAACCAACGGAAAAGTAGAGGGAAATAAATATAAAAAAGGTTGCTGCGATGTGCTTCAACAATAAAAGGCAGCGCAGCGCCAGAGTCCCGAAGTCCGAATGGAAAACAAAACCAGACAGGACTCAAACTTGTGGAATGGGAAAGAAGATGAGAGAGAGAGGCAGGCCAGGCCTGCCTTTCGAGCCCATTCAGGCGTTGAATGCTGCACCTTTCACCTTCGACATGGTCCATGGGTTCACAGATAGAAAATGGAGAGACAGAGACTGACAGAGAGAAAGAGAGCAATCGAGAGTGCTCGGTCAGCGGCTGTTGCTCGTATATTTCACGCTCGAACGTCTTTGGGGTCACACAAATCCGATTTACATGCAAATAAATAAAATTCATGTCGAACTTCGAGTTGCAGACAATAAATTTTTGAGTGCGCTTCAGTTCGCCCCAGCAAAAGGCATAAAAGGGAGTCGCAGCGGTAGCCGAAACGGAGTCCAGACCAACTTGCCCCTTTTTTTTTGGGTGTCTTACTAGCCCCCCACTGATCCTCATGCTTTGGCTTTTCTTTTGTGCGGGGACTTACGCGCTGTGAAATTGTATTTATAATGAATCCAATGTGATGTTGCGTTTTTCCACTTCTCTGATTCACATTTCATTCGTAGAAAAACTCCATTACCCATCTTCAATTGTTGGTTAAACGTTTGGCAGGCCATTCTATGTTTAAGTTCTGGCAATGCTCTAGTTAAATTACATCTCTGGTGCCTGCAATTTCAATAAACTCATCAAATTTCTCTTGGGCCCCACTAAATTGGTTAAGCTTAATTTCATGGTAATAAAAAGAATCAGCAGCACAGCCTCGCCAGATGCAATAAAATCATACCAAAATGACACTACAACTACGACGAGTAATCATAAAAGCAAATAACGAGACATCATAACAGGTATGCTGGCGTATTGATACCCTAGCAACTGTTCAGTGCTGAAGAGGGATGTAATAACTTGAGAAATTATAGGAATCTTCCATTATCATGGGTTTCCAATGGGAGAAATCCTTTAGAATGTACCACAGATAATGCAAGAACTTTCAGGACCTTTTCTTCATTAGCAGTTACAAAAAAAAACAAGAATAAAGCTGCCAGCATACATCTCCAGTAATGGTTCGTATTATTGATGCCTTTACTTTATTCCATAAACATTGGAAGAAGTCCAAATTTCATTGCATTCCCAATCCTTTACAGAGCACCACAAAGTCGTTGCCTGCAAGCAAAACGAAACGTCCCACACTTTGTGCTTGTTTTATTATTTTAAAACCTTCCGAGGAGTCACTGGGAGCGGCCAAGGAGATGGAAATTTCTCCGCTGTCAGCTGTCTCTCTCGTTGCTGCTCTTGCCAAAGGTAAAGTTTCTGCTCTCTCTCTCTCTTTCTCTTTTGCTGTGATGAGAATGTAAATTACCCGGAAAATGCGACATATACAGGGTTTACGGGCAGCAACAGCAACAGCATCGCATCAGCATCAGCATCAGCATCTCGGCAAGGACAACTAGCAAGGCCAGAGGCAGGAGCTGGAGCAGGAGCAGTGGCAGAATAAGGGGGGTGGTGCTGCCCAATATTGGGGCGTAGCTGCGTTGCCACAAATGGCTCCCGCTGTCAACTAAAGTGTAAAAAATAGCAAGTTGAAAGCGTTGAGAGCAGCGGAAGGACGGACTGAGATGCAAGATGGAGCAGCTGCCAGAGGAAAGGAAGGAAGAACGTTGAATGGTGAATGGAGAATGGGGAATGGTGAACGTAGGTCGAGGTCTTGCTCCTGATGGCAGACAACAATGTAACATAATGGCGGTAACATTGAGTGCCTACATAAGTCCTTTTAATTTGAATATTTTACGGTAGGAACTTAGGTGTCTTCACCGCCACTCCCAAACCCCTGTTCTGCTGCTCTTCCTGCTACCTGTGAATGTGGGTGTCTATCTTTGTGTGTCTCTCTGTGTGTGATTTAAGACGCCATTGAGGAACAGTTGTCGACTGAATTGTGCCTAAAATGTTCAGGAACAAACAAGGTACATGGCACGCAGGACGGAAAAAAAAAATCCCCGAGCACGTGTTGTAATTGTCGAGTGTCAACGCGATGGGACGCGACCCAGCCGGAAAGCCGTAGACGTTGCCGTAGCCGTAGCCGTATCCGTAGACGGAGACGGTGATGCGTGTACGTGTGTCACCCATCAACCGGAAGCGGAAATGGCAACAATGTGCGTTCCGTTTGCTTGTCGCATGCCAAAATGAAAAATTAAAGCTATCGCCATGTCATTAATGGCCACGGTATCTCTACTTTACTTTTATCTCTCTGCCAGCACATAACCCCCGTGACCTCTGTCTAGGCTGGTGCCTGATCTCAACATGTCCCCATGGGGGAGACTGTTGCGTGACACGCACTGCTTGCTGGCCGTGAACCCAAATAACTTATGCAACTCTCATATATAACTATATGGCACCTCAGCCTCTGCTGCCTGTGCCAGTTGCTCAACAATTGAGCTTTGACTTTGGGCTCTGGGTTCCGTTAGTTTGCCCATTCGTTGCCATGGCAATGAGATTTGTTTGTTCTGTTTCTCCTCGATGCCTTTTGTGTGTGGATTTAAATGATCCCATACACACACACTCGAACACTTGGGCCTTTGTGTTTGTGTGTGCTCTTCATGTACGAAAACTCAATAAGCCAAAAACACACACAGGCGGGCGAATGCGGAATGCCAGTAGCAACCAATAGACGTGTTCATCATATGCCACGTAAACCGGATATAATAATAAAAGGCAAACCCACACAAGCACATGCGAGACACCGAAAGAAAACATTAAAAAAGAATCGTCAAAAAAACAGGCAAACAAACGAAAGAAATGACAAGGAAGCGATGCCGCCAAGAGGCTGGCAGTTCTGTCTTCTGTCTACTTACGACCTGCGTCGCAAATGCAAAAACACCGGCGATAAAACGAGTGAAAGACTTTCTTTCATTAGCCTGGAAATTTGTCACGCGTATGATAAAGTTTGATCCTGCAACAGTTGACGCTGAAAGGATGTTGTTTGCTCATCGATTGGGGAGGCTAAAATTTGCTTAATATAACTTTTCCATCGATACATCAATGGCAATCGGCGATGACAGATGACAGATGACAGGTGGCTGGCATTCCGCTCCGAGATATCCAGGTAAATTAATCATTTCTCATGCAATTTCAATTAAGCATCCGGCGTGCAGGGCAAACGGAGGGGGAAACACAAAACTTTCATTCCACAAAGTTTCTCGCAAAACATCTGCAGGATTTCTCACAGCAGCAAAAAACTCCACTTGAGATACATTTGGCAGAGGCAGGCACTGCAATTGCTTTACTGCGAATTTAACGCCTCAGCAGAGACGACCCAACCCGACCCGACCCCATGGAGCGGTGCAGTTACTGACACAAAAAACCCGACAAAAAAAACTTCCATTCGCTTGGCATTTGAATGCAAGTCTGGCCACTTTGGTTTACCCACACAGCAGGGGCTCCAGCAGTTACTTTTTTTCTACAGATGCTGCCTTAAATTTCACTCCCTTTGGCACAAACCTCGTACAAAGCAGCAAAAGAGCACACACCGAGGAGATTTTGCAACCGATTCGGGATTCACTTTAAATTTTTGAAGGGTTTTATTCTACTGTAGCCTTTGCTCTGTTTCTGTTTGTATATTCATAATATCTTCTTCAGTTTTTAGTTACTTACATTCTACTATCAGCAGCCGAGCAGCAAACTCTTGGGTTCTGCTCTTTCATGGAAACCGAAAGTCAAAGAAGTAAAGTCAATTTCCATTTTGAAAAATCCAATTTCTTATGCTCGAATCTGATGCTGCTGGAAATGTATCAGGTGTATCAACACAACCACCGCCAGCTGTGATGGTTGTCTGTTCCAATTCCATTGAAAACCAGCAGCATCGTAGCATCCTGCATTCGGTCTGTTTGTCTATCAATCGAGGTGGCCAGAGGCCAGCCTTGGTTGCCATGGTTCCACTCGTTGCAGAGCAGAGGCGTTGCTCATTGCAGCATGGCCCTCTTCCTCGGGTGCACCTTTAAGTTTGGTGTTTTTGTGCTGGTGGGCCAAAGTTTTGTGCAATTTTCCATGCTGTTTACAAAATGAACGGGAGAGCGCAAGAAGCAAACAAAACAAATTGCGAAAGAAAACTTTGTACGTTTTCCTCGTTTTGGTTTCTCGTAGTTGAAGAACCTAAAGAGACAGAGAGAGAGAGAGAGGAAGGGTGTGGGCGAAAGGGCTATGTATGGATGTGCGATAGAGACAGCAGTAGAGAGACAGAGCGAGAGATATAGAGAGAGGCACAGATAACGAGAAAAATGCAATTTTGTGCATGGGGAGTAGTTCCAGGTTCTGCTTGGCGCATAGATGTTGCAGCTGACTTGGCATTGTTTCCCCGTTGCCCCTACTAACCATTTCCCCAACAAGATCTGTGCTCTGCGCCTTGGTGAAAGGTGAAAGTACGAGAGTATTCCTTTGTTGGTCATTAAATTACACTTTTCCTCCATTTTATTCGGGTCTCAGTCCCGAGCTTTGTTTCCACGTCCGCTGCTTTTCAATTGTTCTTTTGAAAGTTGTTTAAAATTCAGGACCAGGACACTTGCACACTTTCAATTGCAGACGAGTCGAGTGTGTACTTAAGTCCAAGATTTATTTTGCCAGCCCCTGCCAAAGAATACCGATTGAATTAAGAGCTGCACCGAATTACTTTCTTGCCCCACCAGGTTTCTTATGTTTACCGAATGGAACAAAAGGGTTAAGGCAGATGTGGCATGTGACGGCTGTTCGGAAGTGCAAAATCAGGTGATAACTGAGGCATAAATCCAATGCATTCGAGTGCATAATATGTGAATGATTTAAGGGGGAAAAAAACACAAACGAGTGACCAGATGATGCCACATATTCGTCGGGGCAGGTGCTGCATGCATTTGAAACTGTGGCAGGCAGGGAAAGTCGTGGAGGTGGGAAATAGCTATCTATACTTGGAGATATTTACGCTAATCTTTAATTAGAACACAATTCGATTTGTTTCTTTGCTTTCGTGTCAGCACTCTGCCTTCTGAAATGGTTTCCTTACTGGCAATTATCCAAGCCCCACACTCCATTTAAGCTTTTCTGTGATAAAGCCTTTTCCCACACCTGTCATTGCCCTCCCTTTTGTTTTCCCCCTTGGCCTTTCATTTTGAAATCTCTTTGCATTCATACAGTAATCAGTCGAGTGCACTTGCAACCGCGAGCATTGCCCATTCATTGGCAAAAAAACAAAGAAAAGAGGAGGAGCCATGGGCTTGGCACTTAAGCCTCTTCCACTCATCGCCTTTGTGCGCCTTTGTAATCATTTCCTGAAACATAAAGAATGAAAATTGTTCACCTTAAACACCCAATTATAGCAAAAACATACAAAAAGAAAAGAAGAAAACCAAAGAAAGAGAAAATGTTCCATTTAACGCAATCAAGTTGATAAGAAACGAAGGAAAATGTTTCACAGCTGCCAGGAGGCATACATAGGATAAGACTTCCCTAGGTGGCAGGGGGAGTGCGTATACCCCCCACAGGTAAGAAAGGGAACGCGTGCCTTTATTACACCACAATAATAATGAATGCGGTTAAGTGGAGGAAAAAAAGTGAAGGAATTACGGGAGCTGCGGCAGATGGCAGCTGGCAACGAGCCCAAAAATCCCTCAATATGCAATTTACCATAAATTTGTAATTTACTGTCAAATTATTTTCATAAGCCATTTGCATTTATATGGCTCAAAACCCTCAAAAATACACTGACGGGGGTAAGGGGAAAGCATATGTGAGAGCACTTAGACAGGCACTTTCTCATTTCTCCCCCAGTGTTTTCTGCAATGTTATTTTTCTTTCTTTTTTATATGAGTGAAAATGTGCGACACCCGAGGCTCCGTCGAGAGTCGTAGTCATAAAATATAAAAATTGATTTTCCAACCGAGTCATTAAGTTGTTTAGCTTTAGACAAAAAAAAATAATTCATCAGGAAATGACTGGAAGTCATCGCCGTGGGGAAATTGTGCAATTGTTTGTAAAATTTGGAATGTTGTCAAAAGTAGCAAATGAATTTGCATCGATAAAAAGCATGTTAGTGTTAACATAAAAACCACAATTTGGCTTTTTATTACACACACACCCATGCACAGAAAACTGACTGTGATTTCCCTGGCGGCAGACACATAGAAAAATTAATGCAGTAGAAAATCCAGATGCAATGTCTGGACATCAAAGTACCCCTTAGTGCAGTTTCTAACTAAAAGTATGAGCTCGAAGCGACTCAGGAACAATGTTCCCAGCATGCTCTACCCTGTGTAAATTTGGCTAAATTTCATTTGTTTAAAAACCCCATAGAGCAAATCGTGTATTTTTCGACATGCACAAAGGAATTGATAAACGGCAAAAAGTATTCCAACAAAACAAAATCAAAACTAAATTCAAATGTTTGCATGGTTGCCCATGCCCAAGTCCCAGGGGTTTGCTGCTGGCCAAATAAAAAATGAGCATGAAAAAAAGCGACGAGGAAAGGAAAGGAGCATCGGAATAGGGGGAAGGAAAAAAGCATTTAGCAAATGGATAGAAAAGTTGTAAAAATAAGTTTATTTGTAGGGGATAAAAGCAGGTTTCCCCCATGGCATGGCCGAAGAGAGGATGTAAATGGTGGGGGCGGGGCGGCGCGTAATTGTAGCCATGGAAAAATCCAACCCAAAATCTCTCATATATCATGTTTATTCCACCAAATTATAGCTTTATTTGTAACCCTATACCAAGGGCAAGGATTAACAACCACAGGAATCCAATAGAAACCAATTTTTCTTTGCCTTTTCTTTGCCTACATTGTACCCTCCTTTTTTTTGCCTACTTATTTAGCGACGTTTGCTAATTTGATGGCAATGGCGTTGGCGATGGCTTTCGTTGGCGTTGATTACACGGCAGTAGACAGGAGACGGTGGAGACACTAGACAGGGGAGTAAAGCAGCTGCTGGTACGCCTTCATTAAGGCCATTTGCAAAAATCATTGCCAGAGAGAGGGGAAAGCGTTCGTTTGAAGAATTATGCAAGTTGGGATTGGCAAAAAGGAAATGAAAATCATTGGAACGATAAATTTAAATTAACATACTTAATTTGACACAGCACTCCAGCTGCCAGGGGAGGCTGCAAGGCTACCATGGGGGTACACCGGAAACCCCAGCGTTCAAAATGAATTGCTACAATTGATTTTCAAGTAATTAGCGTTGCCCGACGGCTGGCACTCGCTCTCGCTCCCCCAGAGGTCCTCCTACCCACTGGCAACATTTGCAGGGAAGTGCGTTAAATTTCAACGAAAATGTCCCTTAATGAAAATGCCAGAAAGTAAATAGTTTCAATTACAGGCAGCCAGTCAGGCAGGCTTTCACGCTGCGTATACGTGATTTTTGTTGTTTATTAGAGCATGGAAAAGATGGCGACATCTGTCGAGGCTGTCGAGGTTGTCGATGGTCTCCCCCACTACCTTTGAAGTTATTATTGAGTCGAAGAAATTGCTTTGCCCAAGCCAAACAGAAAAAAAAGAGAGCCCACTTTGGTGATAAATCTATTTTACGCTCTTTCCAGGGTGTAAGCGAAGGCGTGGGAGGAGATCCACTCAGACAACTTGAGATTGATTGTGCGGCTCGTGCGGTTACAGGATTTGTGCTTCAGCATCTCGCGGTGGCGTCTCCTTAATTATATACAAACTCACTCACTCCTGTCTATGGCAGTGTGTTTGTGTGTGTGTTTTTCTTGCTTCCAGTTGGCTGCGTCCCTGAAGCCATCATACGATAATGACAATAATGTAGCTTGTTGAACATTTGGATGGATGTGAGATGTGCTATGCAGATATACTCGACATATAGTAGATATATATGTGAGTGCTTGTTCTTCAAATGAATGTCATGAGCAGACATTTACGCTTTCATACTCCCTCTCTCTCTTAACATTATAATCCACACACACACACACACAAAAACATGTACGCATTGAGGGGGAGCTGTGGGTAGTGAGAGAAACAATTTCACGTAGTCCAGTATGTGGTGCGTGTGTGGCGGAACGTGAACGGGATACTTCAACAGAGCACTTGTTCACGCCACTGACAGTCGGTGTTAGCTAAACGCAACAGCAACATGCCCCATGCCCCAACAGCAACAGCAACGTGTGCCCCTATAGACATAGAGTGCACTTGTCATGTGTCGGCCTGTGTTTTATAGGTGCCCCCCCTGTGCACCTTGTTTCTGTTATTAGCAGCTCTCGTTCGGACAGTTGATGATTTGATTCACATCGCCGTGGCAATGCATAAATGAGCAAAAATAAAGGCATCGTAGAAGCATGGGGACTCTCCACAGCAACTCTCATTAAGATTTACATCTTTATGTGGCCAGAGATTAAAAAAGTACATAAGGAAGTGCTTCAATGCGTTAGACTTTCGGGAGAAACCCATTTACCCCCTTGTCTAACCATTATGTAGCCGCTCTAAAGAAATTTACAAAATCTTAATTGCATGTGGAAAGCCTTAGAGACAATCTCGACATCACAATCACAGACGGGGGCCTCTGCCGCCGCAAGGTGTTAAAAAGTGCACATTTGTCAAATGCCTTATCGGTGGTGGCCCCCAAATCCCCAATCTGTGCTGCTGTTCTGCTCCCGTTCCAGTCCCAATTCTGCACCGTGTATGCCCTTTATTGTTGCTTATCTTCTGGTGTCATCATTAACCGCAATCAGCGAGCCTTTTATGCCAAATGACAGCCAACAATTTAAAATGCTTTATGCGTCATGTGTGGCCCGTGTGGCATACCTCTAAATATTACCTGGGGAATTAACAGCAACAATAACAAATGGGGCCAACAACGAGAAAGAATACATAACAAAAACTTTCATTTAATCTGTTGATCTGCCGCTCATGTGACAGCCCCCAGTTCAAACCGTAGCAGCCCAACCCATACCGCTCGAGGCACCGAGACATGGAAGTTTTTTCCCACTTTCGTACAACTTTTTTGGGTTGGGTTGAAATTTTAAGACAGCTTTGGAGATTTTTTCACACAACTCGGCAGACAAACCGAAAAAAGTGGCAAAGAAGTTTATAATTTGTTGGGCAGCAATACGACAGACGGGAGTGATACACTTAGCGAAAAAGCGCTGAAGGACCGAAAGCAGCTTCAAGCAGCTATGAATCTATAAAACACCATTAAGCCCCACCTGCATGCTGCACTGAAGCTACCCCAAGTGTAGGCTAGGGTATTCGTTGCTGTTACGGTTCTGCGCCAAAGTGCGCCAAAGGCTTTAGACGATTTCCCGGGTTTTCCCTTTGCTCACCTTGGAATCCTTTCCGCGCGCATTAGGGTCCCGGCTTTCCCAAACTTTCTTCTTCTTTTCTTTCGACTGGCAACGGAGACGTGGGGTGGCGATGTAGAGTAGGGGGGAAAAACAGCCAGCGGCGGATGAGAAAAGTTTTTTGGACGGCATGTTGCGAGAGAACCTACGCGGCGTGTTAAAATCTTATCAACAAATGCAGGCAATACAGTGTCGGGCATACACGTATGTACTCTGCACCCTCCTCCACACTGTATGTGTGTGAGTGTGTGCGTAAGCTTGAGGGAAATTAAAAGGAAAATGCGTTAATCATGGATGGGGTGTGGGAGGTGTGCGAGGGAGTGAAGTGGAGTGGAAGTGAATGTGGAGTGGAGTGAAGTTTTCTTACACAACAGAAATTTAATTTGCGTTAAACGAGCGCACGCCACTGATTAAAGACGATGGAAGGAACACAGGCGCAGAGACGCGCAGCTGATGCTCCTTTATGGGGAGACCCGATGCGACCCTTCCTTATGCCGCGCCTAATTTTATGCAACAAAAACTTTTACACGCGTCGTCGCCTCACATGTGTGAGCACAGCGAGTGTATGTGTGTGTGTGTGTGTATGTGTTTGCTGATAAAAGGTAACTTTTTTGGGGGCCAAAGTTCGTTGGCAACAACTTGGAGGCCACCAAACAAAGGCCCAAATGAGAATTCGAGGATACGCACTTAATCCGGGATGACAGGCGCACGTAACGACAGGCAGACAGAGAGACAGACAGACAGACAGACAGACAGACAGTGGGACAGGCAAAAGATAAGCAAACTGCAAGTTTTCCTGCCGTTAAACCTTTCTCTTTTCCTCGGCTTACACTCTCTCTGGAGTAAGTAATGATGAAAGATTGTAGCCGTAGCCGCCATTTGTGCGAATGTGATAGGAATTCAAATGAATAATCCCCCGGGCAGCAGGGGCATGGAAATACCATCTAGGCAGCGAGCATGTGACTTTGCATTAGTTTTTCTCACTTAAACTGTATGACCAAACAAATCATGTTAATTGGAATTTCAACTGTATGATTAGGAGAGATTTCAAACTGAAATGATGTAGTGAACAGGTAAATAGCTGGAAATTCATAAAGATTTTCATTATTTTTAACTTTATTTGAACTTTATTTGCACACCGCTAAACACATAAGCCCAAGGCTTAAATAAAATTAATTTAATGGCAATTTAAACACTATGCCTAAACAAATTCCATTTGCTGCTAACAGGATCTTAACTGGCAACCGCCATGGGTTTATGGCTGTAGGGATGTGTGCCTTAGCTGTCTGAATATTTTTCGTTATTTACAAAGCACTGCAACTATTTAAATGTCAACGAATTTGAATGCAACTTCCTGTGGCACACACACATGAGGACTGTTGCGGGGCACGGGAGTTCTGGCAGTTGCAGTTGCTATTTTGGTTTTAATTTGGTGACACCGTGTGACCTGCTACACCACAGACCACATGCCACACCACCCCTACTCCCTGCCTCTTTGACAAGCAGTTGCCATTTCGCAGCCCCCTTTTGTTCATTGCCAGTATTCAAAATGTGAGCTGTAGGTTTGCTGTTTTTTAGTTTTTAGTTTTTAGGCTGCCACAACTCCCTCGCTAGGCAACTTCAATAGGACTCCGGCAGCTTCGTCTGCCCTTTGGCTGCGCCTTGCCACATATTATTTACACTTTTAAACGCGCAACGTTGCGTCACGTTGCACAACGCACTTGCGTCTGGCCTGGCTCACATTTTATGAATTCATTTCCGTTCATTTACGCCTGATGTGTCGACGGATGGAGACAGAGGGAAAGAACAGAGTTGGGGGCCAGTGCCAGCGCCAGTTAGCGGAGCCTGTAATTAAGTTAAACTGTCTGTTAACCAGAGAGCCAGCGAGAAAGAGATAGAGAGAGAGAGAGAGAGAGAGAGAGCGGGAAATCGTTGCCAAGGAGCACCGACTGTTGCACTGCCCGACTGGTTAGAGGGTTAGCAACGGTTTAGATGGGAGTTAAGTTCAGAATTGTTGCGGCATGGGTTGAGGCAACTGGGAAAGTCAAGTGTGAGGCAAGTGGGTTTATGGTTATGAAGATGGTTCAGGGTAGATTTGGCACTCAAGTACCCTGGCTCCCAACAAGTACCCTGGGCAAACAAGTGCTCTCAAGGCATACACTTAATATTTAGCAAGCAGCAGAACACACAGAACTGCCAGAAACCCCAGCCACGCATTAGGCAACAAAAGTCACAGAGATTTCTCATCTTAATTCTCATTAAAAGAAAGCCATTACGCCCGCGGATTGCTAATCCTTGTGTGTGTTGTATGTGTGTGTGTACCTTTGCCCACTTTCCACAGATCCAGTGAAAAGCAAACACAAGACAAAGTGCTTTTTTTAATTTATAACTTAATTTGGAAGCCATGAGATATTGTATACGCGTATGTATAAAAATGGATTGCGGGCATGTCACGATTAAAACAAGCACTCGGAATGGGTGCCTTAAGCCTTATGCCACATGTCCTACATATGTATATGTATGTGCAAATGTATGTGTCTGGGTGACACAAACAAAATGAACGGAATCCTGGCGGGGCGGGGACTTGAGGCGCTATAACGGAAAATGGCAAGTAATCCGCAAAGAGGAGGGGGCGGGGAAGTGCGAGGTGAAACCTCGGTGAACCGCATGCGGCATGGAGGCAGAAGGCATGGCGGAATGGCTGCGGAGGGGGGATAAAAATCGCGTCACACATGCGCCATTATTAAACCCAACTCTGTCGTTCGCTCTCCCTTTTTTCTCTCTGTGGCGAACAGAATATTAATTAATTTCTTTAACACGCTCTCTCCGCGTTTTCTCCGCCACACGCCACCAGCCAGCTACCAGCCAGACGCCACCCACCCACCATCCGCCCATCCGCCCATCCGCCACAACAATGAATGAGACAATGCGCTCGCTGCCTTTCTGGTGATGTAGCAGCTCCTAGAATTATGCTATAAATATTTAACTTGCGATATTAATGAGACGCTGGTGACGACAACGCGGGCAAATGACTGCAGGGGACGCAGGGAGAGAGGTGGGTACGCCGCCATGTTAATGAATTTCAATATGGCGTCAGTCAACGACAATCTCTACACAAGTGTCTGCGTGTGTCCGTGTGTGCGTGGCGTGGGCTCTGTGTTAGTGTGTGTTTGGTGGTTGCCTTGCAAGATCCTTGAATTCCTTGCACTTGATGGCTGTTAATTAAAAGACGCTTAGAAAAGTTGTCGCCACGCCACGCCACGCCACGCCATGCCATGGCACGGCGCACGAGTGGTGATGGCAAAATGCGTTACAAGCCAGCAGCAGCCCAGCAGCATTCGAGAGCAAAACTTTTAAGTGGCATCAGGTTCTTATGCATTTCAAATGGAAATCTTATCGCCATCCCCCAACCCCACTTGAAAGAGAGCGCCCCGAAAGCCAGACAAAAGCCCATAGACTTGCTGCCATTCAGACACCTACTGAAATTATGAGAGCTGAGAGCCAGTCTTCTGTTGTCTGCGGGCAGCAGTGGAAAGACGTGTTTCATGTTTCATGTTTGCAGACCCCGACCCTTGGCCCCTGCCCCGTACCCATACAACTTATATGTTTGCTGCCCTTCAAAAACAATTCAGTGGGGGAAGTGCTGTTGGGTACTGTTACGACTAGGGGATGCCTTTTATACGGATTTGTCGGAGACACAATTTCAGGGATACATTTTTGGTATGCTTTAAACACTGAAGAGAGTGCTAGTAGTTTTGGCATTTTTTTAAATAATTTTTGTATGTTTCAGTCTTTGGTGGGTATTTTCTGATATTTGTTGCTAGTATTTTTCCTAACTTTTGGTAGTTTTTGGTATATTTTGAAGTTTTTATTGGTATTTGTTGACATTATTTGTAGTGCAAATGTAGAAACATTGTTGTTATAGATGCGTTCTCATAACAATTTCTTATATGCAAGTGAAAGGATTTGGTATTCCAGTATATCTGTGTATGTAACTCATCATTCCCTCAAAGCCCAAAAATACAGGTCATAGAAACGAAGCGCGAAAAAAACTTGTATCTGTCATTTCAATTGGTGCCTGGAGAATGGCAACAACCCCAAGGAGAATTGTGGCAGTAGTAACAGGCAGGAGGCAGAAGCACACCGAAACGGAAGACATGCGAGTCGACATTTTCCTTTCGAGTATTCAGCCCAATGGGAATTATTTATTCCCCTCTTTTTTTTATTTTTTCTCCTTTTTTTTGTTGCTGCGTTGAGTGGCAAAGTTTTGATTTTAGAATGCGAAATGCTACCCATATGAAATGTTAATAGCTTCATCTTTGACATTTCATTTGGAATTGCCTTCAAACAAAAGGAAATTTCTAGTGAATAAAAAATGGGATTGCCTGGCAAAATATTCGCATTTATGTGATACGGAATCAGCGGCGGCATGGAGCGCCGCAGAGGCGGTACATCAATCGCTCAAACGAGACTTTCAGCTGGGAGCTAGTGGCATTCTGCTAACTTTGATCTCCTTTCGATACCTTCCTTTTGTATGCTGTGTAGATTATTAATTTGCATAAATTCGATTTAAAAATACCAATTATAGTTTAGGAAATTGTTGTCTCAAATTTAGTCTGTCGTGATGCTAATCCGATGATGATATTTTATATAATTAATAAAGTCTGCTTCAAAAATTAAGAGCAGCCTTAAAGAGAATTCGTACCGGGCAGAGCAGACCTTAAGCCTCCATGCTGGCCGCAGGACATTCAAGCTCTCTCTCTGCATGGTGCCAAATAAAAAGAGCCACAAAATCCATTAAGACACAGCCAGCGGCGGGGCAGTGGCAGTGCACAACTTCATGCCTCACACCCGACCCAAACCCTCGATGGGGCAGAACCCTTTTTTGGGCCGCGCATAAAAGTTACTTCCGCCGCCACTCGGTTTCTCGGTGGTGGCTAGCGGAAAAAAAGGCTAACAAAACTATTAAAATGCCGGCGACATCATACATTATTTATTTCTCCTTGTTCATCTGTGTCGCCTCTCTCTCTCTCTCTCTCTGTCTCTCAATCTCTCTCCCTCTCTTGCCTCTCTTGGCCATCTATTTTCCTATTTGTTTATGTGTTTTCTGCTTGCTTTTTTACTGTGGCCATGTCTGGCGGGGGCCTTGGCGGAAATAGAAATCCTTAAACAGAAAATTGCAAAATAAAATTTTCACTTTAGCCAAACACATCCACTGGGGGAATCCACGATCCACGGTCCTTGGTCCTTGGTCCACGGCCTGCAGTTCAGCCGTGCATGTTGCTCTAATGACGTGCAACGCCTGCTGTGCCTGCCTCTTCCTACTCCATCCTCTGAGTCGTGCATTTTATGCAAGTTTTGTTTTGCTTTTTCGCTTGGTTTGGACTCTGTTAGAGGGTATCATGATGATGATAAAATGTTTGCAATGGACCGCAGGAAGGGTATCAGCAGCATCTGTGTGGTTTAGCTGTGCCTCTCGTTTCTTTTTGGCCTCCAACTAAATGAGCATGTGGCTAAGGCTCTGGTCGTGGAAATGGACGTGAGTGTGGATGTGGACGTGGTCCTGCCTGTCTGCCAGCCCCAAGGGTTTCTCTCTCTCTCTCTCTCTCTCTCTCTCTGGCTCTGTGACAACTTTATTTCGGTTTTCGCATTGTTGTTGTTGCTACTCCTGCCTCTGCGGCTGCCATTGCCTGCCTCTGGCTGCGGCTGCCTTTGCGTCTGTCTGTGGCATTAAGTCGCCTTTTTGTATTTATTTGTTGCATTTCCGCTCTTTGCCTTTGGCCTGGCTTAGTCATTAGCCCCGAGGCACTGTGAAGGGTATTTAAACTGCTGCTAAATTTGTAAAAAAGGATTAGAACGCGGGATGCAGGAAGAGTTTTCAGATGGGTGGGAAATTTGCTTAACTTAAGGCCCACTGATGGAGGGAAAATCCAATCCAAACAGATTTAATTGAGACTCTGTAACGGCACGTTTTTCCCCCCCATTACCATTCTCATTCTCATTCGCTGTCCTATTGGAAAATTCATTAAACGAATACTGAAAAATGTTGGCAATTTTGTATAATAAATTTGCAATGTTATATTAAATTTCTTTTTAGTTTTTTTCCTCTCTTCCTTTCTCTATTTACCGAGTCGGAGACCATCAAAATATTTCATTTAAATTTTTGTCTTATGAAGCACCGAACAAATTAATGGAAAAAACTAAGAAAAAAGTAGAAAGGGAGCAAGGCGGAAGGCAGAAAGCAGAAGGAAAAGCGAACAGAAGAGACAGCCGTGTAGACAGGACAATCACCTGGGGGAAGGAACTGGACAGCAACAAATGAGAGCAAAAGAGAGCGAGAGATGACAAGGCGGCTGGCACTTAATTTAGGAGATTTACATAAAGGTGCCCAAAGCTTGCTCCCTGCTGGTCCATCGTGTTTGCTGCAGGTGCAAGTTGGAGTTTGCCCATCATTATGCCAGCCCAACCGCACCCCACGCCCAAGGCAAACTCGCACAACCGACACAACTTTTTACTGGCGGTGACAAAAAAGTTTCCTTAAAAAATGCTTGGGCATATGTTTTGAGGGACACAGGGGAGCTGCTCCTGTTGTTGCTCTTATTTTAATAAAAACAGGAAATGCGCTTAAGCTATTAAAAAAGTATTTAGAAAGTATTTGTAGAGGCAGAGTCTTTAGACTTGGGGGATATAGCGTTCGCGGTCGTGAGGCTCCTTCGTGGCTTTCCATCATCATGGCCATGCGTCAGGTACTCATCATCATCATCAACTGGGGGGGACGAATAAAAAAAGCCAGTGGCAAGATAAATTACAAGTCCGCTTGATTAATGATGGTAAATAGGCCAACCAAGTGTCCTCCACAGCGACGACGCTGTCCTTGTCCCCATGAACTTTGCCTTTGCTTTCCTCAGGTATTATTTTTGGAACATTTTTGGCACAACTTTTGCCTTGTGGCAGAGGTTTTTAATGTGCTGGGAAGTCTTGGAAATTGTATGGCTTTTTGCAATGTCAATTAAATGTAATTGCTTTAATAGGCTTGTGGTAAGCATCTTTAAGTGGGGTTTGGACTGCTTTGTGGAGGGAAAATTCAATGAAAAGAAACTTCTTGTATCATCTTTTGTTGCCAACAATGGTACTAATTAAAGCCTGGTCGAATATTATTTGATATTAGCAAACAAAGTAGTACAAAAACTCTATAAAAATATATAAGAAACATGCAGACTGGTGTCTCTGATGAAAATGGCTTTATTGCAATTGACACACAAAAATGTCTACTATGAAAACCAAACGCAAACAATGGAAAGGGAGCGAGTCCTAGAAACTTTGAGGCGAGACACAGTGTAAATGTGCAAAAAGAGAGCGAAAGATAGAGCATAGAAAGAAAGAGAAGATAGATAGATGGGAGGTGGAATTGGAGCCGAAACTGAAGCCTTAAAAACCGGGGTGACAAGCAAATGACAACAAAGGAATTTTTCAATATTGCAGTGCGTTGCTTATACGCGCCGTTGGCCAAAACAAATAAAATTAAACAAAAGTGACAGGCAATGCGAACAGGCGGCAGGCAGATAGTCAGTGGGGACTACGTAGCGTAGCTAAGGATAGGGAGTCCAGGGACGCAGATCCAGAATTTTGGCCATGTTCGGCAGGGAAACGGAAACAAAGCGCAGGCGGAAGTCATTTATTTGTATCTCTGTGTGTGTGTCTGTGTGTGTGTGTGCTAGTGTTACCATGTGAATACAAAACATACATTTTTGGACAACATTTGCCATGAATTTTCCGCTAGAAAGCTTCCTCTTGCCAGCCATGAAAATTTGCTTTGAATTTAACACAATTTACTTGCGAGTCCCTTAAAGATGAAAATTCACTGCAGAAATCCTACGCATTGGAGCATATAATTCATAAATATTTAACACACAAATGAATAAGCAATCAAAGTAAATTGATTCAAGATAATTAAAGGCACAAATACCAAATAATTGGTGAAAGGAAAGACTTAAGAATCTCAATAAATACTTGAAAAATTAAATCACATAAGTTAACATCAATTATGCTTTAATTTCAGAAAATAAATAAATAGAGCAAGGTATGTTGGACAAATACAATTTTCTAATTATTTTACTGCAATTGGAAACATGAAACTTAATTAACCCAACAATTATTTGGCCACCAGTTATAACAAACCGAAATTCATTTAATTTTATTAAGATACAACACGCAGCGAATCTCTGCAGCGAATATTTATGCAAAATTTTGTTCCCATTGTGGCATACAATTTTGTTTTGGCGCGTGCCAAATGAGCGAGCCCAAAATTGCGGTTTCCCCACTCCCCACACTTCACACTGCACACATATGATTTTACAGTTTTAGCCAATTATATTTGTTGTCCAAAAACGTTGATTATTTTGTGTGTTCCAGCCATTTAATTAGCCCGAAGGTACAACATTTTGAGCATATTCTATGCATAATCGAACTAAGAATATATTTTATTAGCAGTTATCTTGGTTGAGATAATAAGCCGGGTTTCTGCAGTAGTTGTATTTATTTATCCAATTACTTGTATTATTTCAAGTAGCTGGCATTGGCAGGGAAAACTCGGACTATCTAAAAGTTGTACACTTTTAGTCTCTGAAAAGTTTGTTAAGCGTGAACTACATTGAAATAGAGCTGCCAACACCGGCAGTGCTTTGGAAGGTGTGCAGATCCATCAACCGAATGGTATCACATTTCTCTAACACACTTTAATTGTCAGAAGTTCACCCACCCACACACATATGTATATGAAACCAAACACCCCCTAGGGTCATAAACAACTTTACAGCTAATCAAACAGGACAGTGTGAAGAAAGCAACACAAGAAAAATTCCGGACAAACTGCAATCCATAGCGACCTCAGCAACCTCGGCAAAAATGATTGATATCACTTGTCAATATTTCATAAAATGTTGATTTGTTTCATTTTATTGTTTACATACTTCACAATTGTCACCCACACACACACACACACACACCCACATATGGAAAACTTTTCTGGCTGCCATTCCAAACGATGGCAGAAAAGGGAATATACAAAAAAACACAAGAACATGTTGGTGCCACCTCCGCTCCATCTTTGATTATCAAATCGTATGCCAAAAAAAAAGGCGGAAAAAGAGACAGAGGGAAACGCATTTTGCTCGTTTGTACTGTCGATGGGGGCGACGCATTCATCACTGTAACAGCAGGACATTGGCAAGCGGAGAGCTCCGGATTAAGTCCCATATATAAAATGGATTTTGCTTTTATATTAATATGCGCATAAATATGTTCTTTTTGTCTGGTATTTCAATTTTGTTTGATTGGGTAACAGCCAGCGGGGCAGGAAAATAAATTATTAAGTTGCTGAGCTTTCTTGGAAAAGTGAATGACCGATTTGATGTCTAAAGTAAATGGGGCATTAAGGGGATCATTTCAATATAAGAAAGGAGGTATTAAAGGGATAATTGCTGGTTTTCTGTTATTACTGGAACGATTTTCTCCTTACTTTTCCCCCCCACTGCTCTGGTAAACAGCCACATTAAAATCATTTTATTCGCATTGCACACTCATTTAGCATATACCCGAAACTCATTATAGAGAGAAATACCAGCAGGAGGCTGACAATTAAAATAAAAATCACTCTCGTATACCCGGTGGAGCTGGAAAGGATAATTTTCCACTAGCTTTTCCACCCACTGCCCCGTACTCCCCGCAATCCACCGTTCGTTACAATGTGGTGCTTAAAATGGAATGAAAAACCCGAGAGGAAAACTTGGCGAGAAGTATAAAAAAAAGGGAAAAGAGTGCAAGCGGAAAAGGGGCAGGGTGAGGAAACAAATATTACGCATACGCCCCGTGGACTGCAGCAGTAGCAGCTGGCACATGCTCCGTCGTGCCGCCTTTCCCCATGCGTTGCGTATGCTCCACGTGTGGCATGAAGTTGTCTAAAGATAAATACAAATAGCAAAGTTTTGTGGGGCAATTACAAGAGGACCCCGAGAGCTCACAGGCGGAGTGAAAGAGAAAAAAAGGCAAGACAGAGAGAGCAAAAGAAGCTGAGCGAGAGAAAGATAGAACGTCTAGAGTTGGCAGAGAGTAAAATGGAGCCCTAGAACTCTATGGCAGAGAGAACACCATGGACGGATAAAGAGAAAGAGGTGAAAGGAAAAAGTGAAAAAAGCGAAAGGTTTTTCATATGGAAAAATGTGTGTATGTTTTTTTTTAGGTGAGTGATAGGGGGATAGAGTTTGGGTTTCAGTTTCATGCATAAACCAAATGCTAATTGAATTCCTTGATAAGCGTAAAATGAACTTTTGCCTCGATGGCCCGGAAATGGCATCGAAATGAACAGATGGAAGTAGCACTCGGTGCTGCTGACCGCAGGACCATTTCTCTGACCACAGCCCACCACTCCTATCCCGAACAGCAGCCGCAAAAACATTAGAGAAGCTGTGGCGATACACATCATCGCATTGCCTTCGGATTGCTGCTTCATTTGTTGCGCTTTTTGTGACCATTTATCGTACGAGCAGAGCAGATCCTGCTGGGTTCTCTGTGCGGGCCTGTCCATGTGTCTGGGTGTGTCAACGCCAATTTCATTTTGGTGCCTGTTTGCAGTTTGCAGCATCTATGACTCTGGTATCTGGTATCTGGTATTGATGGTCAAGCATTTATACTTGTCGTTCAATGTCCTGTGGCAATGTATATCTTTGGTCATCTGCACTCCTTCTGCTGTGTCCTGCTGCTGCTGCTGCTGCTGTTGCTGTTGCTCCTCCTGCTGTTGTGTCCTGCTGCTGCTCGATATCCCAATGTCCTGCTCGGTCACATGCACTTGATGATGGCTTTTGAGACTCTGTTTGGCATTAAATCTTGCGTTGAATGCAGCATCAACGTGGCGTTAAGTTATTTGATTGTGTGGCCAGGCGAAACTGAAACAGAGACAAGGATACGCAGACTACGGAGACGGAGACTAGGGACGAGTCTCTGATTTATAATTATATCCCTATCCTTTAAGTGGCAGTCTTCCTTGGAGTTATAGGCATCCCTTTAAATCTATCCTTTCTGGAAGAGTGGCCAGCCGTATAAATATTACAATCCCTCCGACAAAGCTTAGCTTTCGTTTTATTTGAGTTTCGGTTTTGCTCTGATGTTTATTGTTGCATCTGTTATTGCTGTTGCTTTGTATCTCCATCTGTTCTGTTACTTTGTATCTGTGTATTCGTGCATCCGTTTGCTGTTTGTTTTAGTGGTGGCCGATGACCAAGCCGCTTATGTGTGTAATCCTACCGTCCAGCGGTTTATTTGTATTTCCCCCACCACACAAAACACAACAGAGATACAAAACAAAAAACCAGAGCACACACAGTCAATTGTTTTACCTTTGTAGAGAGTATTTTTTGCTTGTATTTTTTTAGTTTATTTTTGTGTTTTTTTATGTGCTGCATAAATTATGCAACAGTTGCCTTCAGCGGACAGCTCTCTCTCCCCCTTTTTTGGGGACAACTTTATGCCCAAATCAAACTGCATTAAAAGGTCTAATTAATGAACAATCGGCTTAAAAAACTTGTGCCATATTTAGCAGCAGACAAAAAAGCAAAGGTTGGCTCGTTAACATATGGGACTCGGTGGATTGTGTTGGAAGTAGATTTAATAGAGACATGGACAAGAGTTCACTTATAGAGTAATGAAACGGAATAAAGAAATGTGGGCGAAATGACGCAGTGAAAGAGTAAAGAGAATTAGTATAAGCAGTTTTCAATATTAGAAGATTAGATGACTACAAAATCCTTACATTAAGACTCTACTCTTGGCTTTAATCTAGGCACTTAAGTTTACAATGTACTTCATATTTTACAACTAGCTTTCTATAATCCTTCTTTTCCGTCTCTTCATTGATCATTGTCTTGCTACCGACCATTTTCCATTCAATGCCAAATTTTCCAGCAATTTTGCTTCCCTCTTTACTCTCAATCTTCTTTCTGTTTGATTTTTCTTCCATTTTGATTAAAGTTTCTCTGTTTGTTGGCTTCATCTTGTTTGCCCTTTCGCCTCGCATCTTTCGCTGTGCATGTAATATCGGATTGGAGCTGCTGCTGCTGGTGTTGCTGTTGCATGCTGCATTGTTCTAATGAAAAATGGCCACTGGCAACAATGTTGCTCAGCGGGTCATAAAACTTGTGCAACAGCCAACTGCAAACAACAACAAAAAAGGGATACACAGAGAGAGAGAGAGAGAGAAACAACCCGCAAAATGTGCTAGATTGCAGTTTGCTTATCTATGCGTCCGTCTATTTTTCCCTGCCTTCCGCCCTCATTTCTTGGCATCTTAATTTTTCTCGCTTCAGCCATAAACCAGAAACCAGTGGAATCCTGCTGCAAGCCCTCGCTGCTGCTCATTTCTTTCATGTTTCTGCTGTATTTCGTAATTAACGCGCGTAATAAGATCACGATTAAGATTTTGCTTTCTTTTGTTTTCCCCCTGCAATGGAGAAACAGCCAGCAAGCAGTACAGTGGAGATTCGCTGCTGCTGTACTTGCTGGTCGCAACTTCATTAATTTTAATGCCACTTTCTGCTTCCTCTTCGTCTTGTTGTTGTGTTCTTTTTGTGTGTGCAAAGAAATGAAAACTGTCCGACAATCTCTTGGCCATAGTGAAGGCGAAAATTAGCATAGATTATGAACAGTGTTTCGGTGTCGGTTTCTTAGTTTTCTCTTCTCGATGTTTTCTCTCGTTGCTTTCACAGCCACTGGGGAGTCAAGTTGTTGACCATGATGAAGAGCTTGTTATAGTTTCCAAACAGCTGACGCTTTTTGCTTTCCGCTCCTACCGTGTCCGCCTGCCCCACTGTCCGCCTGTCTTTCGCTATCGAAGAGTGAGAGAGAGAAATTACTTAAATGAAGTTTATTGGCTTGATTAAGTCGAGTCGTAGCCGTTTTTGGGCTTTCGGGGGTCTAGCCTGATTGATGGCTTAAGTTCCTTGAAGTTCCATCTTTTGGTCACTTGAATATTCATGAGACGTCACATGCGGCGCATACTTAATATTAGCCCTTGTGCCGGGCTGGAAACCACTCTTGAGTGCTGCTGCAGCTCCATCTATATCTTCTTCTTGTGCGACTTGTACAAATCTCACTGCAACTCACATTAATTTCACAGTCTGCATAATTTTTTTTCAATTAAGCATTTCCGAGTTGCCCTGATGCACTCTGCGCCCCTTCTAGGTCTGTCTGGGCGCATCAGCAGACAACCAGATGAGATTGCCTTTTCATTAAGATCCAAAACCAAGGCAAAATCCAACCAAACCAGGCAAACGTGGAGTGCAAAGAGTGGAGTCCCTAGCACGCGGAATGTCTGCTCCCAAGTGCTTCATCTTTTTGTGTGTCTGTTACTCTTTCGCTCGAACTTCCATTTCCCCCTCTCTATTTTTCTCTGCCTGCCGTAGCCATCTCTCTTTCGTGTTTGCTCTCGTTGTGAAAGTTTTTGCATGGTGTTGATGGAGTTGGTCTACGGCTTCTGCACTTTACGTCTTTGCCTCCTGCCTCCTGTCGCTGCCTCTCTGATTGCCTCAAGAGCCTTAGAGCCGCTTTATCATCTTCTTTTTACCCCGCACGCACACACTTGATTATGTGCATTTACAGTGAAATTAATTTCTACTTTACAGTTACTCGGAAACACACACACACCAAAAAAGAAGAAAACGCAAACGAAAAGGAAAAGGAAAAGGAAAAGAAAAATTGGAGAGCGCAAAAAGTTTGCCATGCCGCTTGCGGCTTTGCACTGACAATTAGCCCAAAAACGAAAACAAAAGTTCGAAATGCACATGAAAAAGTTATCCACCTCCCACACAACCCCCTCCCAAAAAATTGTCACAAATGCTGCCGTTTGTGACATCACAAAAAAAAATAAGAGAGGGGTGGAAGGCGGCTCCTGAAGGCGGGAGGCGGGGTGTTGAAAGCGGCTTATCAAAATACTTTTTTTTGTTCGTCTGTCGAACCCCTGCGTCGCCGCTCCTTTTTGTGTTTTATCATATTAGCAGTGCGTTCGAGTACATAAAATTTATTTCTGAAACTTTTAACGAGATTTCAAGCCCCTTACCCACCCCATCGTTTACGCAATTTTTTGTGATGCATTTTGCCCACGGGAAAATCGAATTAATTACATGTGCGGTGGCCGAAACCGAAAACCAAACGCCAAAAACTTTAATCGCGTTTGGGGCTTTTGCATAATTCAAACGGCCCACTCCAAAGTCAAATGATGAACGGGTCGGTGGGCTGGGGGAGTGTATAAATAAATGCAATGGCAATCAATTTATTGCTTATCCCTTGACCTTTTGGACACGCAGACCAGTCCAGCCCAGGCCAATCCGTTTATGATAAATGATATACGAGTGTATGCCAGTCGCAAATAAAGTCGAAATGTAATACAAATTGCGTTCTCCGCTTTATTTACAACCTGTTACGGCGTCAATTCTAACACATACTTAAATGTAATTTTCCGTAAAACGGCACCCGAAAAACCGAAAGCCAAAAACCAAAGCAATGGCCAAAAAGAGCGCACATGAAATATAACCCACGAGGCCAAAAAGGGATAAAGCGCGGCGGTCGTTGCAAAAAGCAACAACAATGAGGATGAGGATGCGGATGGGGATGAGGGCCAGCGATAAACGGGGGAGTGGGAGTAGAAGAACGAGTAATGGCTGCTGGTAGGTGGATGGGGGAAAACCTCCTTTTATTGATGCTTTTTACATGTCATAAAATATTTTTATAACATACTTTCAGAGGGCCTTGCAGGCCAAAACCATTTTGTAAATGCTCTGCCACTCGCTCCCTCTCTCCGCACAAAAACACACAAACAAAGAGATACTCCCACACACACACACACACAGTTACTACTCATGAGTATATGATGAAAGGCTAACCACGATTGAAATTTCAACAATTTAAACTTGTTCGCCCGTACACTTTTTGTTCATTCACTTAGTCAACTTGTCAATTTAGAAAGCATAATTTCTCCAAGGGAAAATGATAGATACAGAGAGGTAAAATCAACTTTTTGAATATTTTCCTGGCATTCTTTTATGTGGCTGGAGAGTTGTCAATGAAAATGCTTTACCCAGGGGAGGGAGGGGTAACTGTAGGGAAAAGGGTTGTCCCAATAAAATTATTTAAGCCACATTCAAAATGCAAATAAATATTTGTTAAACTTTCAACTTTTCACCTTTTTATTGTGGATTTTACTCGGTTTAGTTTTGAACAAATGTTACTTATGTTTGGCATGGCATTAGTTGCACAATTCGAGAATTTTTGTTAACTTTTAAGCTTTGATGTGGCCGTTTTATTCACAAGTCAAAAACCTTTTGATCCACTGTATAACATCTAACAAAAAATTCCATTGTGCTTAGGTAAGCGTAAGCTGCTTTCACTTACTTTGATTAAGCTCATGTGCTACAGACAAGGATCTCCTCCCCCTCTCTCCATCTCCATGTTTTCCATATCTACTTATGAGCTTGTGCCCCAAAAGCTGCTTTTCATCTTTAGTTTGGTATGAAATTTGTATAAGTAATGCCTTAAGTGACTGACAAGGAAACGTCAGACGTGAGCTACAGCTACTCCAAAAATGAGCATAATAAATGTCGGAAGGGAAGCAAAGCAGAAGCAGGAACCAGTTAAAGGGTTACCCTGCATCGTGCATCAAAATACCATAGTCAGAGAACATCTAAATGAACTTCGCTGCTGAATTGAAAACTGGCTCTTCTGGTCGCGTGGAAGGGGAGTCACGTTTCAGGCAGGACGACAGGCGACATGCACGGGCCACAGGACGATCGAGCGATAGGACATCACACCCACACACACACACACACACACACACACACACACACATTCCGTCCCATCCACGTTTAGCTACGTGAGGTCATTTGGTAAATGTTTTAACAATTTAGATAAAGTTAACACATTTCGGTGCCCGGTTTTCTTTTATTTTTTTTTTGGTATTTTGTCAAGAGCTTTTGGGACCCTCCAGGCAGCGAGAGAAGTCTGCAAATGGGCATAAAATTAGTTGGGTCAGTCGAGGGATGTGACCAGGAGATGTGCCCAAAGTCAGAGTCAAAGTCAGCTGGCAGATGCCCTTGACACACGGCCACACACTCGACTCTCTCTCTGAGCTGAACTTGTTCTTCAAGCAACTCATTTGTGCCGAAATGTACTGCTCAAAGCTGTGACTGATAACCGAAGGAGAAGGCACAAAAAAAGGTGCCCCAAAAAGGGTTACTTGTGATGCAGATGGGCATCTTCTACTCATAATTTAGTCAAATTTACATGGAAATCATTCCACTTCACTGACAGCCACTGGTAGCCACTTTAAGTTTCAAACGAAAATAACAGGCGACTGTTGGCAATTTGCATAACTTCGAAAAGGGACATTGAAACCTATCGATGCACATGAATCATGCAGCACACAGTCCGTGCGTGTAACTTGACGAAATATTCAAGTAATTAGTGGAAAATTAGTGGCGAGGCAACAGCTTCCGTATCAGATTTAGTCTCTCATTTAATACCAAGTTAAATTTCAAGCATTATCTTATTTTATCTACTGCTTTTATGTGCTTCCTTTTCTTGATATTTCCCCGAATAAGCTGCCAGAACTCCACAAATATGCCCACAAATTGCGCTTTTATTGCGCATTGTAATCAACATGAAAGAAAATAGAATAAAACGCAACTGAAAAAGGGAAAATTAAACTGGAAAAGCAACCGCAGAGCAGAGTAGAGCAGGCCAGAGTGGAGCATCGCTGAGCGAAAAGCTCTTAGACACATTCCCATTCATTATGCAGGCCATGTGCAGGGGCCAGCAGTCTTCAAGTGGATGCCAGCTATCCAAACCGAAGGATGCAGAACTCCAAAAAATGGGAACTACAGGCATCTACAGACATTAGCATGCCAGAAATTTAGACAGGCTCCCACCGGACAGGACTCTCGAAAGGGAACGGATTTCAAGCAGAGGAGCAGCACTTGAAGAGTGCTTAAAATATAATTTTATGTTTTTCTTTCTTTTTTTTGGACCTCTCGGCTGCCAGTTAACATTTCGATTATACTTTTTAATGAAATTTCCAGACAAATTCAAACTGAATACCAGGAGGAGCCACGAGCCGCGGGCCATGGGCCATGAGCCACGAGGAGCCATGGGCCATAACTGCATTCAATTATTAAACCAAAAGCAAAACGAAAACCAAAACCAACTTCAACTTCGATTGTATTTCGTGTTTGTGTGTTTTTGTACCTACAAAAAAAAGCGAATAGGAATTGGGGTTAAGTGCGTCGTCGGAAATCAAGGAAGAGCCACTCTCGTTCGCTCTTGTTTTGTATTTGTGTATTTTTTTGTGCATTTCTAGAGGCAGTTCCTCTGCATCCGTCAGCAGACTGCCGGACTACCGGCCTGCCGGGCTGCTCTGCTGCTGTCCTGTCCAGTTCGCCCAGCCCAGGCTTTTCCTTCATTTTACATGAAGTGGCTGTGCCAGTTCGCAGGGCGAACGATTGACGTGTCCAGCTCTGAAGGGAAAACTAACTGGGGATACGTACAGGAAAAACAGCCAGTCAGGCAATCTCTTCGCTTCTCTCTCTCTCTCTCTTTCTCTCTCTCTCTTTCTGTGGTTGCTTTTTCTGTGCTCCGCTTCGAGGCGCTTCGATTTGAAACTGGCAGTGGTTGAATCTGCTAATTCGCCAGAAAATCTTCCCCAGTAATTGCCAAAAATTAATGTAGCTTCAACTGGAATTTCGGTATAAATCATACACGAGTCGATGCTGACTTTTGACATTCGACATCCATCCTCAGATATTCTCCCAGACATATTCCCTTCGCTTGGCTGAATCCTGATTCAAACTCAAATTCAAATTCTGTTAAGCCTTCACATCCCATGTCCGCTGGTCAAAAAGCATTTGGCTTTGGCTGCAATAAAAAATCATCTCTACTTCGGTAGCAATTTCCGTTTTGGACAGCAACAGAAACAGCAGTAGCAGTCCTGCCCTGCCTGGCCCTGCAGCTTAATTATTCATTTAACGTTTGATTAGAAATTACAGATATGCATATACCTCTCTCCTTCTGTCTCTCTCTGCGTCTATGCGTAGGTTAGACCTCTGTCTGGCCAGACGATCATAATGATGATTGCTGATGAGATTGTTGTTGGCTGTGCTCGAAGCTCAGTCATCGGTTACTAATGAGCAAGCACAAATTGAGGACCCTTCTGCATCCTTGTGTAGCTCTCTCTCTGACTTTACTCTTTCCACTTTCCTTTCCCTGTTTGCAGGAGTTTCCGTTTTACATGCGTGCTAAATGCTACTTTCGAGGAGTTTTCCTGTGTCTCGAACTCTGCCTCAGGCTTCTCGCTGAGTCCAAAGTTTTGTGTGGGATTATTCGTACCCCCTGAAGATGAATCCTCGACAAATGGAGAAGGAACGTCCGCAGCTTTCAGTGCAATTTATAGCTCGTGGCTCGTCTTGGTATGTCCTTTTTTCTGTTTTTTGTTTTGGCAGAACGCCACGCGCTTTCAATTTGCCTTGGCAATGGCGACTCTCTCGCAATCTGTCTGCCTTTGCCATGGCCACAGTTTCTGTTGGTAAATCACGGGCCGGCAATTGGTGACGCGTGTCTCGGGCCTGTTGACATGGCATCATCATCATCATCATCATCGTCATCAGGCAGACAGGGAGCGAGGAGGCGGCGGCATAAGCCTTGGACCAAGTCATTATGCATGCCCTTTGATGGCACTACCCTCCCACACGCTCTGTTGGGGGCTTGGCAAAAATGAAGCTCATTACAATGAGGCCTATGCCCCTACCCACACACACACACACACACACACACACACATTCGAGTGGAATTTGCGGCTTGTGTGGGGGCAAATGGGAGGCTTAGTGTCTGGCCAACTACTTGAATTAATTTATCTTATCGCCGGCTGCAGTGGGTATCGCTATGATGATGATGAAAAGCAGACTAGAGAGAGCGGCAGGGAGCAGCATCATGCATTGTTGACACTCAAGCAGGTCCTTCCCCATCCACTTATCAGCATCCAACGGCAATAAAACGGCAACAACAGCCACACATCACGAGCTTCATTTTAGGGCGCAACCCAACCCCATGCCATTACCATTTTTATATGGCACGCTATGACGCGTTTTTCCACACCATTTCATGCCACTCGAGTGACTGCTGGCCATCGAAAAAGTGTTGCACACTCAAAACCGCGATGGTTCTTCCAACAAATTTAGTTTGCTCGCTTTAAGAATGTTTAACAATATGCATGGAGCTGGGGAGCGTATGTGTGTGTGCCTCACATTGTGGCAAGTCAATTATTTTCTTGTTTAGCAAATTGCTACACATTCAGGTTTAGTGTAGACCTTGTGGCTGGCTCACAGGCACTCTCTCTGGCTTTGGCAGCGGTCTCTTCTGGTCTCTGGCTTTGCTCTACAACTTTGTGTGAGTTCCTGCAACAAACTGGCAGAACATCCTTCTCAACATCAGCGTCATTTCTATTGACATCATCATCATCCCCATGCTCATGTGTCGCTGTTGGCTTTGTTAAAGTTTTGTACATATGATTTTTGGGGTTAACAGACACGTTTGTTAGCCAAACACCCACACAAAGGAAATACGCAGAAAGATAAAAACTTAAATTGCTGTTGAGGTCTTGGTCTTGGACGCTCTATCCGTTGCACATCTCCATCCGTATTTGCTTCCAATTAAAAGTGATGTGAGAGATGGATGGGAGGGCGAGTAGAAGAACATTTAGTTATGTCTTAGCAGAGACTTACAAAAACCCGAAAGCCGATTAACAATGAGATTTTAAAGGTTAGTTAAAGGCTTAGCCTGCTTTCAGTTTTCAACTCAAAAAGATATTCAAGCCATTTCACATCAATCTTGATTGAGCCATAAGCCATGCACTGAAACCTAAAACGTGTCAGAATTGAGCTGAAAGAGATTGCATCCCCCAGTAATGAATAATAGATGGAAGTGTGTGGAGGAGGAGCCAGGCGCATTCTGCAGATGACAAACTGAGGCGGAGGTAGAGGCGGAGGCTACTGTGGCCACAGGGGGCCAGGGCCACATCTCCCACGGTCACAGATATGCAGAGAGAGAGAGAGAGAGAGAGCTCTAATTCGTAAGAATAACCCACTCCATGGACGATGTCAATGGGTTTAGAGAGAGAGAGAGAGAGAGAGGAGGAAGGCAACAAAATTGACCAATTAAAGTAGGGTGCTTAGAGAGGGGGGGTTACAGAGGGGCTTGGGGTTCGTACGAAATAGTTTTAGGTTGTTAAGCTTTTGCATAATTTTTATGCAAGCATGCGTTGTTATTTGCCTTGTTAACAGCTGCGTCAGCAGGAGTCAAGGGTTCGGCGGGGTACACAGGACACGAGAAACCAGAGCCCTGAGAGAACTCTGGCCCATGGCCCATATGCATTCATGGGAACCTCAACGACAAAGTCAACGTCATTGTTCAAGTGCACCCATGACACAGGGACACACAGGCACATGTGTATGGTGTGGAGCTGAAAGGATTGAGCAGCGAGCAGAGCAGCCAGAAGCAGGGGAGGCAGCAGAGGCAGCAGAGAGCAGAGTTATAATGCAAATATGCCATAAACTCAGAACGTCAGAGCAGAGTGCAACAAGAACAACGGAGAGCAGGACTGGCAGTAGACAAGGGACCAAGAAAGCAAGGGCAGAGATGGAGAAGGACGAGAGGACAACAAAGACGAAGGATGAGGACAACAACGGTAACATCTCAACACGAGATGCGGCATGGATGCTACTCTATACACCAGAAGCAGCAGCAGGCCAGGAAGCAGTCGACTGGGCCTGTGCTCTGTACCTCTGCGCCTGCGATTGATGGATGGCTGGATGGATGGATGCAAAGCGAAGCGAAACGAAACTGGAGCATGGGCAGGGGCATGGGAAAACGACCAAGAAGATGCCACAATCAACGTCATTATCTGATGGCATTGAGCGTGCTTAAATTGTCACCTCAAGGAGGCAGAAGAAACGCACAGAGGACATGGCTGGCTGCTGGGACTGTGCTGCTGGCACATGGCCGAAAAGGAATTTCAATTACATTTTCTTCACAGTGCCTCCGAAGCTGATGAAAATATTTAGCCATCTATTTGAAGTGTATAAGTAAATAAAACCAAATCTGTTTAATGAAACACAGAGAGGCAGACGACAGTTTGCACCCAAATTAATCTTGTTGTAGGTCGAGCAGAGAAAAGAAAGGAGACACACACACAGCACACGCCAGGACATGGACATCCTGGTATGCCGGGTCTGCTCTGCTGTAGGTCTGGACAACAGCTTAACACATTTCACAGACTGTCTGTCAGTGCCCTTAATTGGCTTAATACATTAAAAATACTTATGCAAAACGGACAAAAAGGCCAGCAAGAATTTTCCCAGAAAATTAAGGAGAAAGCAACTGATTTGCAGTTTGAAATACCAAAAGGAAAGCTTCAACACACCACACAAAATGAATCATTTCCCGGCCACATTTCATGTGGGGCAACCACGTCCTGACGCACGCATTAATTATGAAAAATTATCTATTGATGTGACTCTGGCTCTCGGGGGAAGCAGGGTGCCACAGGTTGCCACTGCCAGGATGTGTATGGCAATCACGTGGCAAAAGTTCATTTCTCGACGACCATTAAAATGAGCAATGTGCCCCCACAGACAAATGGACAGACAGGATGGACATGCTGCCCCAGCATTATTATCATCATTTTGTGGCTTTCGCATAATTGCAGTTTATTAGGCGACTGCTGAGCATAAAGATGATGGAGCACAGGGAGTAGTGTTAGATTAACTCGGACATCAAGGAATGTACCAAATGGGGGGTGGATGTTCCTCAACAGGGAAGGGAATATGGTTGAAGGATAAATATGCTATGTCAGGGGGGGAGAGATAAAAGAGTTTTTTGGCAGCCCCTCGGTTGGAGTTGCATTTCTGCCTGATGTCCGCGAAGCTGTTGCTAGAGCCAAGTTCTGCAACATAAATTACTTAATCAGCTAAATACAAGTGGAAGAGAGGCAAAGAGAGAAACTCCATAATAGGTTCTTGCATTTTCTTGGAAAATCTAAGATTTTTTGCGACTTGCTTATATTTTCTTGAATTGTCTTTGGTTTTATGAATTTTGCCAAACTCTCATGTTCTGCGTTATGTGATTCAATTAATTTATATAAAACCGCTTACGCAAACATATCAATTATTGGTATTAATTTCAGCAATTATGACTCAACAATTAATGATAGCTGCAATCAAACGAAAGAAAATAGAGGCGCTTAAATGCATTATGGCATGTGGATGTAGAATAAGTGTTGAGCTATTTATGAATTCTTGTTAATGAATATTTAACTAATGACACTAAAACGCACACGAAACGCAGTCAAAGGGATTGATAAAGAGAGAGAGAGAGAGAGCAAGAGGGACACTTTACAGACGGCAAACATTTGCGGCTTATACAGCAAAATGCCATTAAAATCATTTATATGTGCAAATTAAATGCAAGTTTTGCAACGCTTAGCGCTTCATTGATTTAAACAAATACAATAAACACACAGCACACACACATTCATCCATAAGTCTGTGGCATAATTGCGATTTGAAGCTGTGTGTGAAATTCCAAACAAATGACATGAACAGACGCCGAACCCCATGAATGGAGGGCAGGCAGAGAGGTGTTCGTTGTGCGGTTGCCCTGAGGGGCTGCACAGTCGCTATACACCCCTTTCTACCCTTCCTCAAACTACGTCTGCTTACCACATTTAGACGATGTCACTAATTATAACCGGTACTAGAAGAGTAAATAGGGTATATTGTATTTGTGGGGAATAACGTTTCCGACCCCATAAAGTATATATATTCTTGATCAGCATCAATAGCCGAGTCGATTGAGCCATGTCTGTCTGTCCTTCCGTCCGTCCGTCCGTCTGTCCGTATTGTTAGTCGTCAAGTTCTCAGAGACTATAGGAGCTAGAGCCACCAAATTTTGGCTCCAGACTGCTGTATGCTAACACTAAAACCAGTGCATTTAAAAAATTAGCCCCGGCCCCACGCAAAAGGGCGAAAACCTCCCAAATCTACAATTTTGAAGATAAAAGAAAACTAAAAAACATTCCGTAGGGAATGGCCATATCTATCAGATCACCAAGTTGGGATCCGATTGGATCATTATTATTGCCAGAATTGTTTTTGTGTGCGGGCGCTGCCTCTCCCTCAGCCTCTGCCGCGAGTCTGCAGTGTGTGGGTCTAGGGAAGGGCGGCGAGCTAACGGAGCGTGTTGGTGTGAGAAGTGTTGTAGATGTAGATGACAGATGAAGAAATTAAATTTAATTGACAAAACACCGCTAAAGTGCAGATGTAGTACGGAGTGACGGGTATAAAAGTTGTGACGCGTAAGAAGCGTCTCGCACGTCCATTCTCGTTTTATAATGCAGGACGCAAGACATAAAATCTACAAAGCCAAAGTGCTCAGGAATACAAGTATCTGAAGCATCTGAAGTTGGCACATACCAAAGGAGAAGATACAGTGCGTTGCATAACAACAGATGAAGCTACATACACACAACGATGCATAGCTTAGTGGAATATTTAAACTGATTTCATGTCTTTCACTCATTCGGCTATCATTTCTAACTTCGTCCTTTCACTTCCATAGTGCCTATATGCTGCCTGAACGCACTGTACCATGTGCATATATGTATATCTAACCCGCTCTAATGGTTTGTCTCGGTCAGCATTTGGTTTCGTTTTTGTGGTCCTTTTCCTCTCTACCCTCCGTATGTATTCTGGTCTCCTGTCAAATTGCTGCGTTGACAACTGACATGTGTCTCCATCTCTCTCTCTCTAACCCTCTCTTCTCTCCCTCTCTCTCCATCTCTCTCCATCTTTCTTTCTGCTTTGTAATGTTAGCTTTATTATAGCCTTTAATTACTGTTGGACAACGGTTGTCACGGCCGCTGCTGGCAGGCTTTCACTTGCTTGAATTTCAAAACCTTTCGTGTTTACGGCCATTTGCTTGTAATTTTATAGACATTTCTCTGCCTCTCTCCCTTGCTCTCACGCTCGCTGTCCCTCTCACTCTAGAACCCTCTCTGTCTGTCATGCTCGCTGTCTCAGTTTCATAAATAATTAATGCCTTTGAGGTATGTAAACTAACAGTAGACACTATATGGAATGAGTGTCTAGTTTATGGCCTGTAAATAAATTTCACTGCGTGAGTGTAATTGTGTTTGCTTTTTGGGCAAGAACTACATATGTAGTAGTATCCCCTGTATATGTATAATGGCCATAAAGTCAAGACTCTTCGGGGTTAATAGCACTTGTTAGTGGACACAAAACTTTTCTTTCAGGGGGTTTCATATCCGTCGTTAAAAATACATAGGAGTGAGCATGTGCTCTCATTTGATTAGATTATAATTTCTTTTGTTTTTAGTGTGGCATAAACATCGAGTTAATTAATTTTGAACAGCCCCCGGGATATACAAAATATTTTGAGGCCCTATAATCAAATACATTAACATTAAATCAAGCCAGTGGAAGCCAGTCGAAAGTCATTCCGGTCCAGCACAAGCCCGAGCACAGCACGACACTCTTTGATTAGAATTATCATACAAATTGCCAGAGAATAGATCCTGGAAGACAGATTGAGAGACAGTTTGACACACAGATGGACTGCCTTTCATTTGGGACTCAGAGACAAGCTGCAGGCAAAAATTAATTTACATTTTGCATCAGGCATCAATGTGATTAGCCGACCAGCAATACTTATGACAATGGTGTGGCATTTAAATACATGCCTTCGAGCGGAAGATAAGGCATGTGGGAGGGTGCAGAAGTAAGGGCAGTGTGGCATCATTTGCTAGCTGCAACATTGCTGCAGCAGGCGTAAATTGGTGTCTAATAAACACATAATCAAGGTTCATTTGCTGCAGGAGACACTAAATTGCATTAGCACAAAGGGCTGACACACACACACACACATGGCCAGGACTCTCTCTTCTGCCTCGACTCAGCCACAGAACTTGCCTCCCCGTTTCTCGTGTAGTTTGGCAAATATGTGCTGTACAGGCAGCAGGATATTTGGCCTACAGCCCTATTGGGCTCTTACTGTGGCCGTGTCGTGTTGCATGCTCAATGCTTGCCCCTGTCCTTGCCCCGAACATCGGTGACAGTTTAGTTTATGGGCCCCGTAACACCAGCTAAATCGTATCTTAGTTACATTCGAATGCATTACACATGGATATTGATACGGTGTGTAGTTCCTGCCACCTGGTTATGGCTTATAATGAGCTTTTGTGTCCTTAGCAAGCAAATTGAAACATCAATAAGGTTTTCATCTTTGTCAAGGCAAAGACTGAAGAAAAATGTGCTGGCAGAAGGTACATTTCTGTAGGCCACATGCAGACGATTTATACTCTATGTTTAGGGAGCTACGTCTTCAGGTTGTGGCTCCACTTTTGGGCCAGGAAACGCAGTGATTGCCACTCAGCTCTCCTCTAGCCAAAGGTGAATGAAATGCATTCAGGCGAATTGTCAAATATCAAGAGCTCTCTCTGATCAAAGAGCAGATTGCAACATGCCGCTGTCCTGGCCGCAGGTGCTACAATCAGAATCAGAGTGCCGCCACCCAGCTTGCAGTGGAGGTGTCCAGCTGTAGGTGACTGGTCTGCTCTTTCCACTAATTGCTTTGGGGCGTCGGAATGTTGCATAGTTTGGCTGCTCCCCGCACACACACAGAATGGAGCGGAGTGGAGTGCCGTGGAGTGGTCCTGCTGCTCCAATCACTGTGCCATTGTGCCGTGTGCCCTTAAGCAATTTCTATGCCGTCTACTAATATTCCACGCCCCGCCACTAATTAGGTCAATGTATAGAGCATAAGGAGAGACAGAGAGATACAGAGAGAGAGGGGAAGAGTGGCAATGGTTTAATTAATTAACAGATGGTACAGGGAAATGCATTATTTGTATTATTATTTATTCAGCATTAATAGCACTGAAACGAGTACCTTTAATGTATTCCTCTCTCTATTCCATGAAGCAGTCGAATGCAAGATCCGCCTCTGGTCCGATGTAGGCCAGACTTTACATTTGAGCGACGAATTGGGCGCAGTTGGTTTCGGAGCAGGTGAAGGGACTGCGTGATGGCACGGTAAACATAATCGGCATAAAGGGAATCGAAGACACAACCGCAAGGCTTACAAGAACGCCGACTGGCTGGGAAAGCAAGACTTATCGAGGCTACTCCAGGAGGAGCGCAAGACGTCGTCACACCGCCTCAGGGCTGATAAGGCCACAATGGAAGCTGAGGATGAATACATTGAAATCTGCCTTAATAATGGAAGATTATGACTGTGGACTGCCTTTCCGATTTGAGTCCCAAAAATCAACGAACTTTCCATTATGTTTCGGACATATCTCTTCCACAATTAATTCAATAATTTAGCTGCAAAATAAAATGTTTTTTTGCAATTATTTTAATATTTTGCATACTTGCTTATTAAATTATTCGCAAGCCACAGGCTCAATTCGATTAAGTCCATGTCTCGACTATAGCTCGGACACTCTCAATCAATACAAATAATGATGTACCCCTCCTTGCCAACGAATCTGGATTCAATGGCAAGTCCCCTGGCCCTGCACCTGCCCCCACCTGCCACAAAACCCATTAAAGGCATCCATTATTTAGAGAGGCAAAAGCCAGTGCTGTGTGGCAGTGGCACAGTTCGTTATTGTTATCAATTCTAATTAATTAAAATGAAATTTGGGTGGCTGCCGCCACCAAAATGGAATATTTTTGCAATCAATTGAAATTCAATTAAAATGCGTTGCCATCTGGCTACTTTTGGCCATTTCTGGACATTTTCAGCCGTTTCAGCCAAACAAACACAAAACGCGAAAAGGTTAGACTAACAAAAGGGTTAAGTGAGTGCGTGTGTGGCAGGGGAGAGGCGTGGCAGATCGTAAAGCCATTAGGCAGTGCCCCCAAAATCCATTTAGTTCAATTAAATTTATTCATCAATTAAAAACAAAAGCCAAGCAACAACAACATCGAAAACGGGGGCGACATAAAAACCGAATTTCGAATTGATTACCAAAAAAGCGGAAACGGAAATGCGTGTGCACGCCATTTAAGCGTGAACCCCACACAGTCATGACACACACCACCCGCACCCACACAGACAACAGCCAGCACAAACTCTGCAATTTTCGCCCTCGTTTTTCGGACATAATAAACTCGTGTTATGGGCACAAATTATTCAAGCGAAACGCTTCAATGCATCACTTTTCTTACCAGCACCGAAAAACTTCGACTTTCGACGAGTCCTTGAGGCAACATTGTGACCTTGAACACAACTGTACGCGACGCGGAGAGCCCATCACCACCCACGCATCCACTTGTGGGCCATGTGGCCCCATCAACTGCATGATTGTGTTCATCAATTAGTTATAAATCACACGCATTTGGTCATGGCTTGAGTCTCCACGCCAATCGACTGTGGAAGTCGAACGGAGAGGCGAGGCCCATCAAAGACCAGTGTTGGTTTCGGCTGAAATTGAAATTCTGCCATAGTTGTGATTCCCTGACGGTACAGTGCGTGACGAAGTTATAAGAAAATTTCTATAAATTTTCCTCTCTTATTTAATTGAAATCTCATTCGAAAGCATAACGAAATTTGTTCAGAATTCTAGTGTTTTGTGTGAGTAATTTTTACTACACTCATGTCACGCACTGTACACGCTCCGGCACATCTGCGGCTTGTTACAAATTGCAATGTTTACAGACAATTGTGCCCCCACAGCGCGTATGCGTCATTTGGCGGTTGGAATGACCTCCGACTTATCCGTTTATCCGACATATGAGCTGAGGATTTATGATGATCCTTAAAGTATACCAGTCCAAGACATCGTAGCACTCTCTGTCAATAGCTGATTAACTTTTACTTTTGCTCTGTTGCTGCTGTTGCTGTTTCTATTTACACAAAGTATCTTTCATTCAGTGAGATTTTTTTCCCCTATGCTCTTTGTGCGACTCTGTTTACTCTCATCACAGCGCCATTGTCCACACACACAGAGAGTTTGTTTGTGTCGACGTGGTCAGTGGAATGCTCTCGTAATCACGGCATAATTATTTGTATAACTCATTTAAGTGCTGGCCCACATGCAGATGTGTAGGCACGTTCTGCCTCTGGTCTTCCCTTCCGCTCTGTTGTCGTTTTGTGTTGCTGTTTCTCTTGCTGTTGCTGTTGTTGTTGTTGTGTGATCTGGTCAGCTGCCAGGCTTTGTTTGTATGCACTTTTGTTATGTAATTACCGTTTGGCTGAGAGTTGAATTCGACCAGAACGAGAAACAGTGCCAGTGCCAGGCCTTGTAGGACCAACTGTTACAACTGTTTATGCTGGCGCTAAACATACAACCAGGCCAGGCCAGGCCAGGCCCCCCGAATAGTGGCCAAGTACATGGACCAGCCATCAGCTCTCGCTCTAGCTCTGAATTTCCTTTAATTTGCACACACACTGTACTTGTGTTTCACTGTACGATGAGCGAATGTCAACAGGCAGCGGCGCAAATGCATTTCACAGTTCCTGTCCAACAGTTGAAGCTCCCCGGCAGGGCGCTGCACAGCACGAGACAGCCAAGAGCAGCAGCATAAGAGCACAGAGCGGCAGTGAGAGCTTTTGCTGTCATTTCCTGCGGGTCAGGATTTGTCTCTGTGTATGGGTGTGTGTGTGTGTTTGCATTTGCCCCGGATACTGTCCTGATTTTCCCACGGATAACTTGTGAAGAGTGCGAAAAGAAGGCCTCACAAACTCACGCTCCACACTTGACTCTGTCATGAAAAGGAGATCTCTGCGATTTGCATAATCGTTCCACTTACGAAGCAATTTTCGCAGAAAACTAATCACAATTTCAATTACCATTTAAAAAAGAAACTGGGCAATCAAGTGCAGGCTCTAAGCCTCAGCCTCAGCCTCAGCCTCAACCTTAGACCTCAGACCTTCAACTAAAAGTATTTAACTTGTTTTGGCTTTTGGTTACTGTCCAAATTCATAGTTTGAACTTGGCACACACAGCTATAAGCCATGGAGTTGCCCGAGGGCTGACTGCCACATAATGTTGTCATTAATTTTTACGATATTTACCAAGTTTAATGCATTTTGCCGATGTTTGCGCACAAGTTTAATGTGGCAGGGGGAGGAGGAGGAGGAGGAGGAGGCATGGCTATGGCCATCTCTGACTTTCAGCATATTTCTTCGTTAGCTGCAGCATACCCAGGAGAATCTACAAAGAGAGAGCGGGCGAGAGCAAATGTAAAGTTGTTGATGGGCTGAGGCTATGAGGGAGAGGAGAAAATTGCTTATCATGAAATGTTTCAAAAGCACTTTGCAACGCAAAGAGTGGAGCCAGTGGACAGGGGGGACCAAGGGGAAGGAATCTGTGGCATACGACTAGACAACGCGTAAGGTTAATGGCAAAAAGTTTATCTGCAATTACGATATGGGAACGCCCCACCCCCCACGCTGAATATCATCCATGCAGCCAAGTAAATATTTATTGGCTCTACTTTTAAAATGCACTTTAATGCAACGACAACGGCAAACCCCAACCCCAACGACAACGACAACGATAATGGTGCTGGCATTGATGGAGACATTCCACGTTTATGGCCAGTCGAATCTCAGCAGATAAAGATGCGAGTACGAGTACGAGGATACACAGAGACATTGAAGAGATTGCTGCTTGGGATTGTGAATGGAAACTGCACTCTGATCATTAAATGTATATTTAATACATTGGCCTGAGCCATAATTCAATTTTAAACTTGAAGCGACAAAACTTGTCACAACAAACAGTTGGCCCTCAACGGACACACAGCTGGTAGGCAAATAGGAATTTCCATTTCATTTTCTGTTTGCCTCCAATGTGAAATTCAATTAATCAAAATACGAATAAGATGAGAAAGATCCTCGAGGAAAGGGAAAGGCACAGCAGCAGACGACATCATATTGCATCAGAAAGTAGACAAAACGATAATTTATCATTTTCCTACAGGACCTACAGGAAATACAATTGCCAACTGGCTGGGGCACTTACCGAGCAGAGCAGAGCAGAGTGGAACAGGGCAGGGGGATTTTGAAATTGGAAGCGCAAATGAAAATAGTAGTAGGCAAAAAGGGCTTGGGTGCGCTGGCCAGCAGGTGGAAAGAAGCGTGGGAGCTACCTACAGTGTCCTGGCAAAGCCGAAAATTCTCGTTACATGCAAAACTCAGGCTCATGCTCAGCCACGGACATGGGCCCGGGGCCTTGTCACTTGAGCTGAGGCTAGTGCTGTAGCTGAGGCTGAGGCTGAGGCTGACAGAAACATGTCTGCAAAGGATAGTTGACTAAGGAAAACGGACACTGCCCCCAGGCAGTGGACGGTGGAAGGCAATGGGAGGGTCGTTTGGTTGGGTGGTTGTCATGCAAACGATTATAAAATCATCATTTATCACATTATGTCACTCGTTCTGCTCTCCTTTTCTGGGGCGACAGTCTGATGAGACATTCTCGGCTTTGACCCAAAACCGACCCATGAACTATTCGCCCCAAACCCTTCTCAGAGACTATATACAGATTGGTTAGTATGCAAGAAATAATGACATCAAATATATGACAGCATGATACCTACACAGCAGACACTGGCACTCGCAATTCAATTTGAGGCGTCTCCCAATTTATGTGAAATGTGGCAACGGAACTTTTTCCACTTGCAACCTTTTTTCATTCCTTAAATTTCGAAGCATAAAATTTTGAATTTCATGTGTGCCAAGAGCATCCAACTCTAGCTCTCTCTCTTTTATCCTTGAACACCTTGGCATTTACAGGGAAACAATGGAACACCAGAGAGATAGAGAGAGAGAGAGAGAGAAACTGTTTCCACATGGAGGAAAGTGGAACAACTCTCGAATGTCCTTTGGGAGCAAACCTGCCCGTCGTCCTTCAATGACACTAAGTAAAAGTAATTTTCTAACTACATCAACATCATTTTTTCTCTCTCGGTTTTTCGTGTTCATTTTTCTTGCCTTTTTTTTTTGCTTCGCCCAAATGCAACTTTCACTTTTGGGTTCGTGTGACATTAAATTTTACGTGAATTGCTTTGCTTCATCCTTTTCCTTCGCTTCTGCCATTCCTGCTTCGACATTCTCATTCGTAGATATATTTTTGCACCTTGGACTACTGCAGGCTAAGCGTTTGTCTGTGTTTTCTCAGCTGGAAAACTGAAAATGTTGCCCGCTGGCGGTTGGCTAAGTTTTCTGAAAAGCGGGCGGGATAACCGAATTAGAAGGGTCGCTCTGGCTTGCTCGCTTCAATGCCAGTGTTGGTTAGTGTTTTGAAACACTGGTGCAATGCTAGCGGGTTTCTTTTGGAGCTTAATGATGGAGAGATAGACGAAGAATTAGTGAAAGGTAAAAAGATAAAGCGCAAGAAGGAGATTTGAAAGGGCTGGCAAGGGATTTGATGAAAATAAAAGGGAAAAGGGAAGTTGAGTACATTCGTACAAGTGTTCGAATGCTTTTGCGACAGAGTTGGATAGTGCATAAAAACTAGCTTCTATGCCAGTATAGAGTAGCTTAATTTTCAGCATATTTTATGGGAAAATTAAAAATAAAATTAAAGTTTCTTTGGTAATTTCCCTTTCGAACGAAATGTACATTTAAATGTGCATTGGCACCACCCTTTTGTTGAATGTTTTAAATGCAATCTCATACTGGAATTGATAAAGTTAAATTATTAAAGAATCCCCGTGTGTAATAGGGAGCGAGCAGTGATCCTTGGGAGATGGGGGCCAGCCGTGCAGCTCCAGTTGAGTATGCCTGTCAACATGTCAGTCGTGTCCAAAAGCAATTTGTCAAGCAGTTGTGATTGGCAGCTAAAGCGACGCAGTGAGCCATGTACACAGGAACACACACACACACACACGCACAGTAACATACATATAGCGGTAGACAGAGAAACCGTGAAGGAGAGAGATAGTAAGAGGGAGAGAGCGGGATCCATGGGAGTCACCTAGGAGTCCGGAGCCGGAAATGCGCAGCATAAACAAAATGGTGACACATGAGCCGAAATGCCCCAAAGCGCCTGTCAAGAGTCAAGACAACGCCAGGGAGGCGTGGGAGGTATGGCAGGCTAAGAAACTTTGCTCCGGTCTGCACTGTGACATACGAAATTCAATTGTCATGTGTGTGTCTGTCTGTGTGGCACTAATACGAAAGTTAACGCTATCGAAGCGTTCGAAATTAATATTCAATAATGCCTAAATAGATTTAAGGCAATTGTTTCGAGGCGCCACACACCTGCCACATGCTGCACCTTTTGCGTTATGTAAATTGATATCATAGAATCATTTTAAGAACACACAGCATCATCTCTATATCTGTGTCTATCTGTGCTTGGGGCTATAGGTTGTCCTTAATTGGGCTTAGCCAAATCAAGTTATTAGAAGAGAAAATTCCATCATGGACGGCGTTTAATCTAACTCCTTTCGCCCCTCCCAAAAAGGCAAGGAAAATGTATGCATGCCTTTTGCCACAAAGCATATCTCTGCGCGTCTTTCAAACTATCTCTTCCTTTCACCTTGAAAATACAACACCTACAAAATTCAAAAGAGAAATCTCTACCCTCAAAAAAGGCAATAAGGAAGCACTTGCCACGCAGCAGCAGGTTTGTTTGTGTGGTGTTATGTGTGTGTGGCAGATTGCTGGCAAAATATTTACCATTTGTGGAGGACAACCTTTTTTATGGCGCTAACAAGCGATAAAATTGTCAACGCTTTGACCTGTGAACCTGAACCTCTGACGATGGCCTTTGACACTGCTGCCGTTGATGTTGTTATCCCATGTCCTGTCTCCCTCAATGGACTTCCGGCCACAGTATCTTGTGGCCAGGTAGAGGCACATAAAATCGAATGTACGTTTGTGCGTATCGAAAAAATGTAATTAGGTCATAAAGGAAATTGAAAATCTTTAGTGTGGAACACATTCTGCGCACTAAAATTAATTTTAACTTTGGCCACATTTACTCATTAGTTGGAGAAGTTTTTGGTGTGGGAACAGGGCCATATATATTAGAAGTAAAGCGACGGACGGCACACAGAACTTGCAGCTCAACAAGTTTTGCAGGGGAGTGGTGCAATGGGGAAAGTGCAACTAATTTGCCTGTGATTTGTGTGGGGAGCAGCAGCAGCAGCAGCAGGAGCTTCCACCCCCGGCTCCAAAGATTTATTCGAGTTGGCCAAAGTAACATAATTTGCGAATAACGGGAGCGCGAACCAGCCAAATGCCTCGCCAGTAAGGCAAAATGTTGGCCAACTTAAGCTCTACTCTGGCTGGAAACAGAGGGAAAAAAGCGCTGCAAATGTGAAGAGAAGAAATGATTTAAAAACTCGCCAGAGAGCACCATCTAGGTGGCTGTTACGAGTGCTAGGCCTAAAGTTAACAATGAATAAACCTTCTAGGCAATCTTCTCCTGCTGCTCCTCCTGAAACCTCTTCTGCCGTGCGGAAGTTGGCCGTAAATAACTTTTGTGCTGCCGCTGCTGCTGCTGGTGCTGCTGCTGCAGCGCTGCCTCCTCCTTGTGTCGCTCCGCTGCATTAGTTGCATAAGCCAAAGACCATGGCAGACCCTAGACCGAGACTTGGCCCAAAAAGTGCACTCCCCGCCATTCTGCCTTTTTTCGTTTTCTCGTGCTCATTCTCTGGTGTAAGGAGCAGTGGCAGAGAGGCCCCATAAATCATGCACGCGTTGCCTTTGGTGTTAGCCTCGTAACGGAGTAAATTTTAAGCCGATTTCCGCTACATGGCCAAAAGCCATGGGCCAAAGCCATTCTTCGCTGGATGATGTCGCATCGCATGTCGTGTGTTGGCCATCAACAGCAATGCGGCTATAAAAGTTCACGGAATAACAGACCAAGCAAATAAACAGAAAATGCCTTTATGTATAGGGTGTAAATGATCGAGATGTCAAAGTTTATAGGGCAACAGAGTTGAGGCTAAGAGGAAGTGGAATCGAATATCCAACTGCTCGATTTCTGCTACAGAATAAGAAAGGATTCCCTTAAACTCGATCTTCCATTTTATCTTAAAAACTCTCACAAATTAAAAGCAAAATTCTCTGCATACGCTAATGTATTTTCCCAACTTTTCCAAGCTCTCCCACACCCTTATGTTCAATGGAATGCCAAGCAGTCCTCTGCCCTCCCCACCAGCATTCCATTACCTCATCAAAATCGTATAAATATCACACATACGCCGAGTGGCCATCAGACATGCGGGAGTGCCATATAATTTTGCCATTACTGCGACCGACAAACACACACAGAGACCCAAGCAAGGGTCAAAGCCAGAGAAGAGCCTGGTTATATCTACATAAAATGCCATCACAAATACGCACAACAACAATTTTAATAGAGCAGCACTTAATGCATAAAATATGAGCATAAAAAATATAGCAAAGCCACCCAAAAACCGCAGCGCAAAAATTCTAGACAGAGGAGAGTTACCCGGGGGGGATTTGCAATTTAATTGTGTTCCAAATAGTGTAAATTGAATTTTTAACGCCAAGTCGTTCGTCCGTCGCAGAGACATGCATAGTTACACGCATGTGAACACGGCGATGGGTCGTTCGAACCACGGACACGGACCCCAGACCCAGAGCAGTAGCCAGAGTCGTGCGGGTGCCACTGCCGAGGGCGGGGCTAAGCGGAAATGAAGTTGTTTCACACGCAGTCGGGCGGAGGGACACCCAGCACACACACATACCCAGTGGCAAATGGCAGGATTCTGAACCCGGGGATTCCCAGCTCACCATCTTGTTATTTGGCGTGTCGCTTGCCATGTTGTATGCCCCGCGGTCGGGCAGCCAAACAAGTCACTATCTTGGGGGCAGAGCCCACACCGAGCACGTTCCCCCACACCAACACCACACATGCATGGCTCATGATGGTCATGTTCGAATACAAATAACGCCGAAAAAAATGGTTGGGGTGTTAAAAAAGGGTTAACTCTACGCTGGCTGGCTCATCCTCTTTCCTGATTTCTTTATGCAGACAAATGGCCTTTTAAATTGCTGGCGTGTAGACTGTCTGTCTGTCTGTCTGTCTGTCTGTCTGTCTGCCTTAACCTCTGCCTTTCTGCAGATTTACATGCTGATTTGATATATGAATCGCTGCCACACTATCAATCTGCGTTTTCATTGCCCCACATGCCACATGGGGCAACAACGTTGCACTTACGCACAGATATCTGACAAATGGGAGGCGCCAGAGGGAGAGAAAGAGAGCCACAAATTGGGCAACTTGAAGGCACATTTTTAATGCTGCGATTACAATGAGGAACAATACAGAACAAATAGCTGGATCTGCTCTTCTCCCTCTGCTTTTCATGGTCATGGAAAGCCCATTTCGATTCCAATTCCATTGAAATCCAAGCGTTATTTGTGGCTTGTTTTGTAGCCCATCAAAAAATTGACGAATAAAAGTGTAATCCCATCAGCAATCACCCTTCACACATTGTGTGTGTGTGTGGCAACATATAATTGCTATAAACACATAATTATTACAATCGTATTGCAAATCAGAGCACGGACAGCGGAGATGAAACTGGATCGTGCGGTGCGGAGAGCGAGAAAATTGCCGTCATCAAATTGGTTGTCAACGGAGCCGCAAAATGTAGCATGAATCACGGGGCTGAGCAGGGCAGGGCAGGAAGGAAACCTAATGCCAGTGCTGCTTCCGTTGGATGCCTGCCCCCGGGGCAGATCCCGGCTAAATTCGCGGCATCCATTCGACCCCATTCGAATCCATTCGAGGACACGCAACGAGCAGCGCGCTTGATTAATTACGCTCGGTAATGTGAGGAGTAGGAAGACCAAACCCACACCCGCACACATGCAACAGCCACATGTGGCAGCAGCAGCAACAGCAGCAGACTCAGGGCACGACACGCAGCATTCCCCTAGCCTAACCGAATCACTAATTCCACTTGACTGGAAATCAATTGATCTGCTTCTGCTTTAGCTTCTGCTTCTACTCGTCCGGGGCTTCTATTTCTTTTTCTGCTTTTCATTTTTCGTAAATTTAATTTCTGAGGAAACTTCTTGTCCAAGCAAACGTAAAATGCCTTGGCCATTGGCCAGAGAGATTCGAATTGTAGGCATGTAAACGCTTCAAGGACACACACATAAGCACTCGAGGGGAACAAGCCCCTTGAATGTGTTCTGAAAAATGCCAGCAAAAAAAAAAGGAAACCAATTCGGAATCTCCCACACTCTCGGAACGATTACATACAATATACGAGTATTGGAACAGCAAGTCTTTTATTGCACTTGTTCTTGTTGTGGCTGCTGATGTTGTTGTTTTATATGGCATTGTTATAGCCAGAAATTGCTTCATGTTCCGCGAAAGCTGAACGAAAATAAAAGCCCACACAGCCGATGTCCAGCCGTTCATCCGCTCGAAGGCCAAACAGGAAAAAAAACCCATAAAGCAAATAAAATCGGGCGGACCATACAACACATCCCTGCGACCATTAAAAAAGGATTAACACGATAATTTAATTGTGATTTTGTTCGAATATACAATAGATTCTACCATGCCCAAAGCCAATAAAAGAAATCTTTAAAATAAAGCGAAATGTCGGCGCAGGTGAAGCCTGTCTTTATGTTTATTTGTAGAACTGATGGCCGGAGGATATTTATCTGTTTACTTAGACACTTTCAAGGCAGAAATCACAAGTTAAAGAGGTTCTGGTAGCTTCAAAGAACGAGCAAAAAACGAAAGAACACATATTTATTGAAGATTGAATGGATTCCCTTTATACATTTCATGATGATCTCCTTCATTTTCTGTGCAGATTTATTTTTGTGACTTTTAAAGGAAAAGTGTAAAAGTGGCTGGCCAAATGCATTTCCACATGTGGATCATTCCTAATGTTGGAGACGTCATTGTTGCCATTCGATTCGTCCTTTCATCTCCATTGTACAGTACTATATGTACATGTACACAGGCATATCCTCGCACATATGTGGGCTTTGTCCTCTCGTTAACAGTTTATGCCTTTGTCTGAGAGGAGGCCCCTTTTATGTACCCTTTTTTGCTCGTTGTCATTGATGCTTTTTACAGCTTCATTCCCATTTGGACGCAGCAGCAGCAGGAGCACACAAAAAAAGTGCACAAGACACAAAGGGACACACGTGGCACATGCGGCGTATACGTAATGCATTGTTATGTCTTCAAAAATCCAACTTCTTAAATATTAATAAGTGTGTTCATGTGTTCGTGGGGCCAGAAAGTATATTAAATTTCCACGCATTACATACACAAAAAATTCTTCACCATAAATGATCAGCAGTACATCCGATGAGATCCCTGACAAGAGCTCTCAACGCACAATAAATGATAAAAAATTGTGTTCACATTTTTCACTTTTTTCATGAATTTAATTTGGATTTAAGCAGTCAGCCGGGCAGAAAAAAAACTTGAATGCCAGCTTTATAAAGCTATAAACATGCATATACTCGAATATCGAACGCATATTTATTTTATGCATTTTTAATATTGTTTTTCCAAGGGTAACTTCTTCATTGCTTGCTGCTTATTTGGCAGGGGGAAAACTTTCCCTATATTTGCTTTTTTGTAACGCGTTTTTCCAGTTGAACAAGGCAATCAATAGAACAACTGCATGGCCATGGGGAAATTATTACAAAGAAAAACAGCAACAAAAAAAGGCAAGGAGACTTTTCATCGGGTGGTGGGCTGCTCATATATTTTGGGAGGCGGAAAAGCATATTACAAAAGCCAAAAAGTCTCTGGTCTCTTTTTGGTCAACATATTAAAAACGCTTTTTGAAACTTCCACTTGACCAACCCAATTAAAATCATAAATATTCAGAGCCTGTGGTAAAATTTTCATTCAAATATAGCACAAGTCCTCCTCTTGGCCTTTGTATTCCTCCATTTTTACTATATATTGCAATATATGTAGATAAATTCAGCGTGTGTGTGTGGTGGGGGATGGGCAGGGAGTCCAGAGTGGGATATATTTGCGTTTAATATTTTCCCGTTCCGTTGGCGGCTGGCGGCTGGCGGCTGGCGGCCGAACTGTAAAAATTTCACACGAAAACGCGTAAAAAATGGCAAAATATCTCTGATAAATATATGAAATATGAAACCCACAACGAGCACTTTAATACGTGTCTGAAAATATACAGCAAGATCGAAGCAAATAAATATATTTGGATGTGTGATGGAACGAAACATTCACTTGACTTTGTGATGTATTTCGAGAAGAGAAAAGAACGATTTATATCCCATAAAGCATCCAGTTCAGACGCTTTAAATGTATTTCATTCTCTTTAACTTTTCCGTGGATCCCAGCTACAGTTCCACTGTGTGCAATTCCTTTCGCTCCTTAATTTGCCATTCCTAGAAATGGCATCTCCAGGGGCCTGTGTCACAAGCGATTAGGCCATAAAAATGTAACCTTTGACCTTTGCTGATTGCCCATTCAAACATACACTTACACACACTCACACGTTTGGCCTAGTGGCAAGCGTTTTTGGTCAATACAAATAGTAATAATTGTTTGGAAAATTGTTGCTCTTAAAAAACATTCAACACACCCTCTCTTGCGCTCGTTCCCTCTTTCTCTCACCCTCCTGGGAGACATAAAGGCTCTGACATGCTCTGGCATTGTATGTTTTTTGTGTGTGTTTGCAACTTCCGGTTGTGTGCGTGAATGTATTGCGTATTGGTCGCCATATTGTTTTCGACATGTGCATGTTTTTGATGTCAAGTGGCCGTCTACTTGAAAACAATTTTTGTGAATGTGTGTGTGTGTGGGCGGAGGTTTTGGTACTCTTCGCGTAGAGGGTGTTTTGATTTTAGGGATATGCAGAGAAGCAGAGAGCGACAGCAGCGAAAGTTGTGTGTGCCTGTCTATCGAACACTATCTCTTCCAGTGTAGCTTAGCAGGCTGAGGTACTCTCTCTCTCTTCTCTCGCTCTCCTGCTTCTTTATCCTAGTACCTCTCGTACTTGGGAAACAGTCCTCACCTCTTGCAGTTGGTTGCTGCTCGCGGATCCTGAAAATCGAAGCATTCAGAGTGGGATTGCATCATCAAAGAGAGTATCTATAGCACCGAACACCCAGAATCGATATGTTCTAGCTTTTATGCCTGCGAGAACGCATTGTTGTTGTAGTACTTTTGATTGTTCGCTTCGTTTTCGGCTTGCTTTCAGTTCAGCTCTCAGTTGAGCTTCATTTGAGTCTGCAGTCGTTGTTTTGGTGTGGATGTTTTCGTTTTCGTTCGAATTGCGTCCATGGCATCCATTTTGTTGATGTCGTTATCAATTAAGCGACACGTTGCGTAGTTGCCAGCTAGTAGCCACAGAGCTGGAGTCTTCCAGCCAGCCAGTAGTGGGAGTCAGAGTCGTCCTGCCAGCAGGCCAGCAGAGCCACAGTCGTCCTGGGCCCTGGCCACAGTTGGCGTCAATTGACTGAACGAAATGGCCAAATGGGAAATGCTATGGCCATTGAGGAGGGTCACAACACACACACACACAGAAAAGTTCTTGAATTGTGTGATCGGGGGGCCAAGCCCCACAAAAACAAGTTGCAGTTAACATTTTGGGTGTACAAACAAGGCCATTTCTTCTGGTTTTCAAATGGAGCTAAGTATTGTTCGGGGAACTTTTGAAGAGTTTGCCTCTTGTATGGTTAGCCCTCCTCCTAGCCCCTATCCTGCAACAATAGCTCTCACTCCCTCTCTATGTTTTAACAAGCACTTGGCTCACACTTTGCCTAATGAGCATGATTAGACAACTATTTCGGGGAGGTTGTTAGAGGAGTGGCTTGACAGTGAGTTGGAAAAGTATTACTTACACCCAACACTCGCACAATTATGCATGTCAAATTAAGTGTAACTACGCCCAAGTAATAAAATCTCTGTGTTCTCTCTGTGTGAGCGGTAAACGAACACGGCAATGGCAACAGCAACGGCAACACGGCAGTAGGGCCATAAATCTTCAATGTGACTGAGTTCTGGGCTGTGGGTTGTGCTCCTAGGTCCTAGCAGTAACTAATGATGTTCATAATCGGAGTGGCATGTAAAAGGATAATGCTGAAATTCTGATTAACACACACACACACCCAGAGGCACAGACAGTGAGATACAGGCAGCGGCAAGGCAGGACACAACTTCATTTAAGCACTCTCTCTCTCTCTCTCTCTCTCGGATCCGTGTGTGCTTGTGTGTGAAGCGGAAGTGTCAGTAGTGGACGCCATTAATTTAGCGGAAATAAACAAAACAAGAAAATCAACAGAGAAACAGTAAACCGCAACAACCAGAAAAAGGAGCAAGAGAGAAACGGAATGGAATGGCATGGCATGGGAAGCGGACTCGAATGAGGCTCGAATCTCAGTACTTGGCATCGTGTACTCGTGTTTGAACAGGATATGCTTCGTGCTCTGCTTATAATTGGAGCATAAAGTGAAGCTGTAAGAAATGTGCAAGGCCGTAAAAGGCCACACAGAGCAGTACGAGCAGTCCGACCAGTCCAGAGGAAGTGGCAGAAAAGTACAGAAAACATAAACAGAAACCGAACATGAAAGCGAGGGCCTGGCATTATATACGACACTAAGATACCCTGATTAACACACCAGAGAGAGAAAGACGCTAGATGCTAAGCCACACTGGGATAGATAGTGCAAGATGGAAAGGAAACAAAGCTTCCACCAAAAACTCTTGGAATACAGAACATCGTCAATTTATCCTTTATAGCATCATTGCCATTTCATTGCTCTTCTCATAATCCCACTACCCTCTCCAAAGTGTATGCAAAAATACAAAGAGAAACATCAGCAGAGATACATTTACAGCTTGCTGCTGTCCTCGTTACACACTCAGCAAAAGAGTTCTAGATACTCTCTCATACACACATGTCTGTGTATGTCTCTCTCTATTCCTATAAATAAAAGCCCCCTCGGTTTGCTCTATCCCTTTGCGTTATCCTTTCTCTACCCACTTTTTTTTACATCTTTTCTGCTGGTCCGCGTAGAGTTAATTTATGACCTAAAATACACACATACGCGTGTACACAGATTGTGGCGCCTCCACTTAAGTGTTAGAAACCCAAAAAGACTTTCCAATTCCGAGTCAGTGCCGAGTCATGAATTTTAAGTGATTTCCCGCTTTGCTTCTGCTCTTGTTTCTGCCTTCTGCTGCTGCCTTTGCTGTTTGCATTCTTTTCCACAATTAATGGAAAATTTAATTTCACTTGGCTCCAACACACGTTGCGTGCGAAAAGAGGGACTTTGTGGAAAAAAAAAGGGTTTAACTTGTAATTAAAGGGATTTTCATATAAATATTTTACTCATTCGAGCAGCCAAACGGATTTTAAAACATTTGGAGAATGTTTCATTTCGCTTTAATGTTTCCTAAAACGCATTTGAAAGCAATTGAAACCAAACAGCTAAGCTACTCTATGGGACAAAATATTTTTACCGCTTTAAGTGGACAGTCAATTATGTATTTTATTATGCAAAACAAATGCTGTTTGCTACTGTCCAGACATTTCCATTATATGCTGTTACTGTAACTGTAACTGAAACCAGCAGCAGCAGCTACAGATGCACAGATAAATTGTATGTGTGCTGTATGTACTCATATATCAAGTGGAGGATATACTCATAGAGATGAGGGGCCAGGCAAGGGCAAGGGCCCCACTCTGAAGTCCCTGGTCCTGGTCTGCTCTCACACCCACTTAAATTGGATGGGCAATTGTGGTTTTCTATTAAAAATGAGTGGGCTTCTCTCAGGCAAAGTGCACTGGGCCACACACACAGATAGACATTCATATAAGCGCGTACTTTTATGTGTAACTGTCTGAGGGAGTGTGTGTGTCTATGTGTCTGTGTGTTGGCCAACAATTTTATGGCTTTGACTATTATTTTACCATTTTTTTTCGTCTGCCGGCTTTCCTGCTGCTGCTCCTGCTTTGTGTATCTGTATGTCGTCTGTCTATAAATATTTATTACAATTTCGTTTGTGGGATAGAAGATTGAATAGAAGAGGATCCAAATTGTACAGAGAGAGAGAGAGAGAGTCAGTTAGATGGATGTCGACAGACATGTATGTATATGTACTCGTCGTATATGTACTTGCAATGACAGCAAAGTTTGGACACCCAAACCAAACCCTCTCTGCTTCCCATTCAATTAAGGGCCACATAACTCAAAGTAAACCCAAAAACCCACATCAGTGCACAAAATTGCTGATTCAATTGCCAAAATGCGGGTCAACAATATTCCGATTCGGATACCGAATCCAAGAGAGCCACAACCAAGAAACTTTCGGGACAATCTTTTCGTTTCGCAACGGTTTTTGCGGGCAAGTAAATAAATTAGGGCGAAATCATTTTTAATTATTTGCAAATAAAAGGCATCGCCGCGCATCGTCCAAGGAAACTCCTTGCCTTGGTTTGCAATTAACAAGGCGAAGAGAGTACCGCACCCGAAAAATGAGCAAATCATAATGAATAAATGTCGCACCGGAAGTAAACGGAAATCTCGACCATCCCCCGAACATTTCCGCTTTGATAATGGCAAAGGGCAACGAGCAACGCGGGTTATTCCTCCCTTTCCTAATGGAAAACGCTGCTTGGCATAATAAACTTTGTCTGGTTTTTTTTATCCCCCCCTGTTTTGTTGTTGCCTTCAAAGCGTGTTGACTTTGTTAATAAGTTTCGTAATAAGTTGCGAGTGGGGCCAAAAGGATGACCCGTGGATGTACAGCAACCGCAAAGGCATAAATAACCCGACAAAGTGGATAAAAAATAAAAAGAAGAGAGCTTAGTGGTTGCAGCGAATACCCTAGAAAAATAGTCAAAAGAGGAGCAACGATTATTGATGTTTGACTCAATATTTGACATAGTTTTCCACGATAAATTCAATGCTCAGAGATATACATACATAAAATAGTTTCTTACTCTTTTGGAAAATCTCCACTAATCCGAAAGTCCTTCAGCAGCAGCAGGAAGTATCATTCAACTGTCGCCAAACCGCAAGCCTAAGTTCTAGGATGGCAAAGGCAAAAAAAAAGATGATTAATTTACGCGTCCATTTGTCCATTCGTCGTTGTCCTTCTGCAGCGAAGGGACTTGCCTTCCTCCATTCGGTCTCCAGCTCATTGTTTGCGCAGATTTACAAAAGCAGCCGAAACTTAATTTGATTAACTTTGAGTAGGTTTTTTCGTCGCCTTTGTCTTTCCGGCTATGGCTATGGCCACGGCTTTGGTTCATGAGCAGCTGGGCCAAGGAAGAGGAAAATGAGAATAGAAGTGGACTCGACTGGAAACGAATTGGTGTGGCATGGTGTGGCTTGGTCTGCCATGGTGTGATGAGAAGAGGATGTTGACGTTGATAATGATGTGGCTGCCCATCATCGGGTGGAGAAGCTACAGCCTCTGTTCATCCTGTCCTATCCGTTGGCCATAAAAAGTTACAGACTTTTAAGTGTCCTCTGCGTTGGCATTTTATTTTAGTTTATTGGTTGGCAAATGGCAAATGAGAGAACTGTCTAAGAGAATGATGTGGAGCGTGTTTATTGCAGGGGCGTTCTACATAGATTCGGGGGGGTTGGGGGCTGGGCCTCGTAAATCGGTATTAGTGTGCTTAAATGATGTCCGTCAGCCAGCCAGCCAGCCACAATAGAGGGCATGGCAACTGCACAGACAATGAATACGAATCGCGAGGGAAGGCAAATTGAATGACAATTTTATTTGAATTTAATTAAATGCTCAAAAGTTTTTCAATGCGAAATTTCGAACAAAGTTTTCCCCAAACAGCTGCTGGCCGTAACACAAATACCAGGCACAAAAACCTTGGAGTTTTAACACAACTTATTGATGAAAATGTTAGTTCTTACAGTGAACTGAATCATTGTACCTGATGCTTTTGTCTCTAGTTCCTTCAATTTCTGAGATCTTTCGAAGATTCCATTATTAAATCTTTGACTTTCGGTTGGAAGTAGCTCCCTGCTTCTGTTCTGTTCTGTTCTGACATGTGCTGCAGTTCCATTTATATTGTATGCACTCTATATTGAACTTTTCATAACTCAATTAAACAACAAGCAAAACTCGGGAATTGCCTTTTATATATGCAACAGCAGACTGCCAGAGCAGCAGAGTCAGAGTTTGCATCTGAAAGTGGCAGAGCTGAAGGGAGGATTCAAGGAGGAGTTCTAGGGGTTATTCTAGGTGGCTTCTAGGGGGTATATCTAATGTCTTTGCTATGGCAATTTGGTTAAAGGCATTTTGCTGTTGTTTTGTTGTTTGGCTCCACCATTGTTGTCTGCCCCTGCCACTACTGCCACTACGGCCGCTGCATCCACTGCTGCTGTTGGTCTTGGTAATGTTTGTTTTCATTAACATTATTATTGTTGTTGCTATTGTTGCACACACACAAACACACACACACAGCCAGTAGCAGCAGCCACATTGACGCAGCTACACTTGAATGCATTTTGTGCACAGCAGCAGCAACAGCAACAGCCAGCAACCAGCAACCAGCAACCAACAACAAGCAACCAGAAGCAACAACTGCAAAAGCCCCCAAAGGTATAATTTCAATTTCAACACTTTACAAACACGCCACACGCCACAGTTGCGTCATTAACTGCAAAGTTTCTGCATGCGCGTCTCGTCTGCCATCCACTGACAGAAATAAATGGACAAAGAGCTCGCTGGCATTCTCCTGCCATCGATTGGGGCACTATTATGTAAATTCTTGCAGTGTAATTGTGCAGTACATGCTGCTGTCTCTCTTTGTTTCTCTGTGTCTGTGTGGCACTAAGTGCGCCGACGGAAATGGCCGAAAGCAACGACGACGGCGACGACGACGACGCAGATGGGTTCAACGCAACGTCAGGTACAGCAGCAGCAACTAGTAGCAACAGCAACACAGACAACAAACAACAAACAACACTTCCCTAGTAGTTGCTGTTGTTTCATAAAACTTTATTGTTGCATGTTTGTTGTTGTTTTGCACCATTGCTGTCAGTGAGACACATTGTTGTTGCTGTCGTCAATGTTGTCGCGACTGCTGCAATGCTTCAAGCCATACATAAAATCATTTCTGCCCCAACAGCGAAGACCCATTGACTAATGCTGACACCACTCCTGGCAGCAACAGCAACTCCAGCAACACTGAGACACAGCAACAGCAACAGTGACAACAGCGACTGAGTGCAACAGCAACATCAGCACTGGGCGAACATTACAACAGTTGTGGACCATTAAGTTGACGCTTTTCCGTTGCATTTGCTGTGGCTCCCTCTCGTACTCCACCTCCGCCTTGTACTCCTACAGAGATTGGAACATGCCAGCGTGAAGTGCCGCTGTCCATCCAACTGTCTCTGTGTGTCTCTCTTTGCTTGTAGGAGAGCGTTGATAGCCGTAACATCTTGTCGCTGGGAGAAGAGCAACAGCAGCAACCGCTTGTAAAACAGTTCCGCTTGGTTATCTTTTGGCGCTGTTTAAGGTGAATCCCAAGGAACAGGACGAGCAATCGATAGATAGATGTGCTAGACAACTTTAAATGCAATTTTATTACTGCAATGCATATCTTTCCATCATCGTACATACTTCTACATATACTTGCATACATAACCCTCTGTGTGTGTATTTTTCTATCCTAAATGCTGGCCGGATGCATACAAGCTGCAAAAACAAGCATTGCAGTAATCATTTGCGGCTCTTTATTGAATTCCCGAGCAGCAGCAGCAGCAGCGGCAAGAGCAGTAGAAAAAGGAGCAAGCAATAGAAAAAATACAACCCGGAACCACAACACAGGGGCCAAACCACCCCCCACTTCCGGTGGCAGGTGTTATCCCACGAACCGCCCGCTGCTGGGCTGCCGTTTTTCCCCAGTGGCTTTTTTCTGCTTGGTGGCTCTCCTACGCTTTTGCCTCTTGGTTTTGCCTCTTGTTATTCCTTCCTTTCACACATCCTGCCATATCCCTCCATGCTTTGGGGCTCTACCTCTCATTCTCCTTCACTCTTTGCGGTGCTTTCCGTGATGTTTGCTTTGCTCTGCTCTGCCAGAAAAGAAAGTGCACGAACCCGATGCATACTTTAAGGCGAAAGTCAACCGCAAAGTGAATTTTCTACCATCGACAGAAGCCCAGCCCCGTACCGTGCAGTCTTAAGCAATCTTAATGCGGATATATTAAACTTATTTTTACAGCATTCCTCTTTTGCTGATTCCTCGCTTGCTCTCTCTATCTCTGCCTCATTCTGGTTTCCCATATTCCGATTCCTTATTTTCATATACTTTGTATTACTTTTGGCCCTCCCGCCCCTATCATGTGCCTTGTGGCACTGTCCTGCTTGTGCCTGCTTTCCACAGATTTTCTAAGCGCGATAAACTTACCGCCTCCTCCCCCCATTTTCCTACCCACTCTGCTGCTTCTCCTGAGCGCTTTTCAGCACTGTCTGTCCGTCTGTCTGTCAGACAGTAAGTGGTGCGGCGGCATGTGGTGCATGTATGTATTTCCACCAACTTGAGGCGCTTGCCACTTCCGCTTTTTGGTGGAGAAGGAGAAGGTCTATAAGAAAACACACCAACACAGTCGCAGTAGATGGAACTACTACTCGTACTTCTGCTTCTCCTTTAGCCTCTTCTTTCCATTTATTTCTTTCTTTTTCTATCTTTATTTTCTTCCTTTTTCTCACTTATTTTAGTTTTATTGCTCGGGCATTTTATTGCACAAATTTTAATATTTATTTTAGCTGTTGGTTTATTTTTCGCTCCACCCATCTATGCCTGGAAGGCAGTGCCTGGCCCTGCCAGTTTGTGTGTGTTTGTGTGTGTGTGTGTGGCTTTGATTGTATGGGTACATACCCCTACATGTGAGAGAGATGCTTTGTTTGCTGTCTGCTCTGCGTTTAGTTAGCGTTTTTCCCACTGCATGCCGGCTCCCATTTTAATGTTTAACAAACTTTAATGCCGCTGCTGCTGCTGCTCCAGGATTCGGGCTGTGGGCTGTGCTGCTTGAGCTGTGATGGAACACCCAAGCAAACACTAAAGAAAACACAAGCGAAATTCTGCTGCTCCTCTTTTTACCTCTTCGGATTTTTGTGCGAAAAGTTTTTGCGAAAATTATTTTAAACTGTTAAAGAGGTTTTCTTCAGCTGTTGTTGTTCTTCTCTTTTTGTAGTTATTTTTTTTCGGTGTGTTCTGATTCTATTGGAGAGCTGTTGATTGCATTTTTTGCTGCACAGCTTTAGTACGTGAACTATTAGAAACAATTGCATTTATAAATAATTCTGCAGAGACTGAATATAAAAATCTTGCTGCTTGGTTTTATCATGGAAATCATGGAAATCATGGTCTTTACGTGGAAAATATTATAGAAATGTTCAGATTTTACGGTAAAAGAGTTGAACAAATCCAAATATAAATGTTAGGAATTATATTTAGAATATTTGAAATGATGCGAAGTCTCTGGAATGGCTCCATTGCGTATTTTTGTGGCAAATTAGGTTCAGAGGTAGCAGCAGCTGCAGTTTCACTAGTAACTAGTTCCTTCCTTCTCATATTTTTAACTATGGAATATTTAGGATAATAATGGGAATATCTTAAACTAATTAATTAATTCATTCACCGCTGCGAGGTCATCAGTAAGAGGACTTGGACTTGATGCCCGAACCCACAAAAGAGAGGACTCTCCGGACACGCTTTCAGCGCAATGGGAATGTGCATTTCAAGGATATGATGGTGTACATGACACCAGAGAGCTTTCAGAGAATGCGACAACTGACTGACGATTAAAATGACACGACAGGTACCCATGGAGGCTGTAATCGAGAAGGTTGTCCGATTGAACGGTGAACCCATTGACTTTCTGACAGACTTTGTCGACGGGGACGTGTGTGTGGCTTTCTATAAGACGGAGAAATTATTGTTGAAAGAAATAATGCTATATCGGGGCTTCGAGGAGACATCAATCACACTGCCATCATCGTTGTTGCAGCCGCAGCTGCATCAGAGTCCACCAATCACATTGGTTCCCTGAATGGACTGGTGCCCGAGAACTTGACATGGTCAAGAACAGAACACAGGCAAATTCATCACTACACGAGCCCGCAGACAGAGGAGGATTTTGTCATCAAAGTCATCGATTAAGCCCGTCTGGCCACAATCACGGACTTGCCGCCACAAAATGAGGTTGATATGCTGAAGGCTACGCAGAGTCACACAAATATTGTAGATCTGGTCATGCAGTTGAAAATGAGCAGCATTTGGCCATAATGATGCAATGCATTGACTGTGATCTGCATGACTATGCCACACAGGGTGTTGACCCCACGGTTAAGCCTTGTTATACCCGGTACTCGAAGAGTAAATAGGGTATATTGTATTTTTGCACAAAGTATGTAACGCACAGAAGGAAACCTTTCCGACCCCATAAAGTATATATATTCTTGATTATCATCAATAGGCGAGTCGATTGAGCTATATCTGTCTGTTCGTCCGTCTGTCCGTCCTGATGAGCAGAGAGACTCAGAGAGAGACTCAGAGAGAGACTCAGAGACTATAAGAGCTAGAGCCACAAAACTGCTCACACTGTTACAAGAGTGTATTTAAAAAATGAGCCCCGCCCCTTCCGCCCCCTCAAAAGGGCAAAAACCTCCCAAATCCACAATTTTGAAGATAAAAGAAAACTAAAAATGCCCTTCCGTAGGGAATGACCATATCAATCAGATCGTCAAATTGGTATCCGATTGGATCATTATTATGGCCACAATGGCCCCCCTTCCCGCAGCTTATATTTTGTTTTTTGCACATTCTCTCATTCACACTCTGCTTCTGCTGTGTGCGGCCACTGCCTCTGCCGCGAGTCTGCAGTGTGTGGGTCTAGGGAATGGGGGCGAGCTAAAGGAGCGTGTTGGTGTGAGAAGTGTTGTAGATGTAAATGACAGATGAAGAAAAAAAGTTAAATTTGACAAAACACCGCTAAGGTTCAGATGTAGTACTGAGTGCCGGGTATAAAAGTTGTGACGCCTAAGAAGCGTCTCACACGTCCCTTCTCGTTTTCACCTCGATTTTTGTCTTCGTTTGATCGACATCGTCCAGCAAATTTCCCCTGGCTTGATGTACATCCACGAGCATAAAATTATCCACCGGGACATAAAGCCGGAGAATATGTTGGTGAGTCTGAGTGGCCCTGATGGGCTGCTGGAGTTGAACATTTTGCGACTTTGGCCTGGCAGTGGCCTACGAAGGGGAGCTCTTGACAACGGTCTGTGGCTCTGTGGATTACATGTCTCCGGTATGACTACAAAACAGGCTGCTGGTCGCTGGGTCAATTGATTTCATTCCTTTGCTCGCCGGAAAGCGATCTCTATTATGTATTCCAAGAGGACGCTGAGGAATACGAGAGACAAGAGCAGCGGCTGCAGCTGGGAATGAATGTGCTGATCAAATCCCTGCAGGTAAAGGAGCCCGCAGAGCGATTGAGTGCCCTCGAGATACTTAATTTCGATTACGAATATTAAGCTACAAAATTTCGATTGAGCCAATAAGTTTTAAGTTCTGTTAGTCCTCCCCTAAGTGGGGATCATTTATCATTTGCCCTACCATTGAGTGTTCATGTTTTCGAGTCGACTTAAGCCTTAAAGCAATTGACATCCATTTATTGCACTCCGGTACGGTCATCGTCTACTCGGCACTTGCTCATTTAATTTAAAATTTATTAATTTCACAGGGAAATCTTTCAGCAGCTCAGACTTTTTACTGCCACAGGCTGGAAGCCGAATGGATGCAGCTCCGTGGCGCCATGGCAACCTCATTACAGTACAGGGGAATTGTATTGTAAATAATAATTTTCTCGGGCTTACAAGGGCATTTTTTGCGCACTTAGCGTATGCGGGAATTTATGAATAAATCATTTGATCAGAGCGCCAGAGGACAGGAGACTCCCGTGACCGTTCGTCCAGGTCATTGGATGACCTCTTCAGCGGATAAAATGCAATATGTATGTATGTCCAACTCCACCACGCCCCCGTATGGCAGCCAGGTGCGGACTGACGTGAAGCTTGTGCTGTGTTGAGTTTTAATTAATCGAGAGAACTCATAAAAATATTTAAATATATAAAAACAACAGCCACCCACACAGTGTCCTCCATTTGGGGGCTTCAGTGGGGGGCCTTCTGACAGTTCAAGAGCTCTCGGCCCAATCCCAATGCCATGAATTAATGCCTACCAGGCAACATATAAACGTAAAATAAAATAAAATACAGGGAACCATGCCAGGATGTCCTTACGCCAATATTAAATTATTATTGCTGCAGTTTTTGAGCGTTTATTTAATTTACAACGGCAGAAGGATTTAATGGCGGGATATTCACATGCAAAACTAATTCTTGTGGAACTGTGCGTAAATGGAAAATATGTGTACATTTCAGTAGAAGATTTCTTGTGACTTTAAGAGTATATTGAAAGGGGATTATTTACTCCCAAGAGATTTGAATTGTAACTTTTCTGATCACTGAGAAGAACAACAACTTAAAGCCATGGTAACAATTGATTTTTTCAACAATTTTAAGGACATGAAATTCCGTTTTAGCTCAAGAAAATAGGGTATAACGCTTTATTGATCCCATAACCAGCAGCACAGGCATTCAAAATCCTCGAGCATCGTCCCAGAACTCTTCTCTCCCCTCTACTCCTTTACTTATCCTACAGAACGCACACACACCCAGACAATAAAATATGTTTCACCAAAACTGCAATCAAAGCGACATAGCACAAATTTTACAGATTTTTGCACATTAAAAATATGCTTGCAACTCCAGCAGCAGCAGAAGGAGCAGAAGCATCAGGAGCAGCACACACACACGACCCATGCCACGCCTCCCATGAGCCCATTTTTAGCATGCCAAAAAAAAAGACACGAAAAAAAGAGTCGCTCCAGAAAAGTTTATGCCAAAAAAAGGGGGGAAAAAATGAAATCGAGAAACTGGAGAGAGGAGCATCTGCCTGGCAGGACTTTGAGGCCAATGCTGGCGATACTGCTGGTATGCTGGCTGCCACATGCCGCATGCCACATTGCCCCATGCAAACGCTGCAACGCTGAATTTGATAATCAATTACCGTGGCATAGCCATAGCCGGCAGGAAGACCTCTGCAGCTTGAAATTCATTTGGAGCCACACATATGGGCCACATTTAGGAGAGCAGAAACGACAGACAGACAGGCAGGCAGACGACCGCATGGCGGTCACAAGAACACAAGTAAATTCCAAAGAATACACTTGACTTTGGTGACTGCACACAGCCAGAGAGAGAGAGAGAGAGAGAGAGAGAGAGGGAGAGAGACTGTGGCACGTATGAGTAATATGGGTGGAGGGGATTGTTTATGGGCCATGAGGTTGCTGCAGGTTGCTGGTTGCAGGTGGTAGTGCATACACCGCCTCGTATAAATAACCAAATTCTGTTGCCTCTGTTGAAGTTTTTCATTACAAAACTGCAAATTGGCTTCTCGGCTGTCCTTTTGTCGTTTGTCCAAAACCAATTAATGAATGCTAAAAATTCTACAAATCTTATTTTGCGACGAAACGATTTATGGGACATTGTCTGTGATATGCAGAAATAAATTGAATTATTTCCCAGAATGGGAAATAGTTTTTTAATGGTTTTACGGAGATGTTCAAATTACAAACTCTTCACCCTTAGTATTTATTCTTCCTTTGCTTTTCCAATTTTCAATTAGAGTTGCAGTTTTCTTCCTATTTCGATTTCGGTTGCTGCTTGTCATTAAGTGACGCTGCTGTCAGCTTTGGCAGCAATCCACTTAATGAAATCATTTAATCAGTGTGCCAATCGTGCCACAAAGTGGAAATGAAAGCTTCACAAGCTCAGCATTAGAACACATGTTCAATGTTCAATTTATGCCCTACACTAATCAATTCTGGCTCTCTGCGTGCTCCACCCTGCACTCCACACTCCCATCTCCGCTGTTCCCCAGTTGCCCTACTCTACTGTTCCACCTAATGCTTCACTGCCACACTCTCTGCGCTCTGGCTTTGCTTCAATGCTTCGGTTTGAGACACTAAGGGAATTGCGGCCCGCCAACAGCTGTCCTTAATTACATGGAAATCCACACTAGTGTCCCACACCATCAGCGGAGAGAGTCCCCATAGAGTCATTCACCTTGCCAGCCAAAAGTGAAGAGAGCTAAAAAAGGAAGTGGGTATTGAAGGGTGTCATTATACGTCGTGAGTTTAGATACCCTAACCAATAAATCGTGTTTAAGGTAATACATGTTGAGGGTTTATTTCTGGCTGTTTGCCAGAACCATATCTAAAAAATTTCAAATAGAACAAAATGCTCTCCTCTTTGCTTGCGAAATCAAAGTACCATTTGAAAGGGTATCCATAAAAGAAAATGGCAATGTGGCAAAAGGCAGAGCGGGAGTAGGAGCAGCAAATCGAAATCAAGTGAATATAACATATTATTTCAACAGGCAACTCCTCATTCATTCAACATATAATATTACCACCCATTGCGATGCATGTACATAGCCCCACAGGGAGGGTGGGCGTGTGCTCAGTGGTGCCTGAGTGTACGTCTAGGGGGGTTGGTGGTTGCTGTCATGGTGGGCATTCGCGAGTAGGCCTGTGGAATTGAGGTGAATAAGCGGAGCACTGGCACAATCCCACCCACTAAAAGGCAAACAAAGGGAAATCAATCTTTGTACATACTTTTAGCATATGCACACGGTATATCCTCACACACACACACACACACACACACACACACACACACAACATATGCGAAGAGTCCATGTGTTTGTGTGGTTTCAGTGGCGGGGTGGGGATTTAGGGAATATTTGCATGCCTTTTGTGTACTTTTTCCATATGATTTATAACCTAAATTGTTGCTGCTGCTGCTCACACATATACACATATAATTACTCACACACTCACACCAATGCCATGTGTGTCTGTATGTGTGCGTTGTCTTGGGACACCCGTCCAAAGTATGCTACACTTTTTGTTTTGTTTTATGTGTTAATAAGGGGGCGTGGCAGACGCCTTTGATTATGGATATCGCAACGGTGAGAAGCGCCAAGCAATTTCAAATATGCACTCCTTGTTCGTTTTTTAAGCGCTTGAATAAACTATTCGACTGGGTGGAGGACTGCCATGATTTAGTTAAAGTTTAGGCCTGATTAAACCACAAACCACACAGATATGGAGAAAAAGGTCACCAGCAATGACCTTCCAGCCAGCAAAGCAACTGCAAAGCGATGTATCAGCAGAATGTCAGTCAATGGATTAGGTCAATCCACGCCAGCTAATCCCACATGCAGCTGCTGCCCCAAGCTGCTGCTGATGTTGCAGTTACTGTAACCCACTGGCTAATCCAATTCCGAATGAGAATATAAAACCCAAAGCCCGAGCATTGCTGTGATTTTGTCTTGGCCCAAAAGGCCGAGAATGGAGTACCACAACGCGTCCATCGTTCTCGGCAATGTGTCCAGTGTGCTGCGTCCGGATGCGCGACTCTCCGCGGAGTCGCGTCTGCTGGGCTGGAACGTGCCGCCGGATGAGCTGCGTCACATACCCGAACACTGGCTGTCGTACCCGGAGCCACCGGAGTCCATGAACTATCTGCTGGGCACGCTCTACATCTTCTTCACGGTCATCTCGATGCTCGGCAATGGCCTCGTCATTTGGGTCTTCTCCGCGGCCAAGTCGCTAAGGACGCCGTCAAACATACTCGTAATCAATCTGGCCTTCTGTGACTTTATGATGATGATGAAAACGCCCATCTTCATCTACAACAGCTTCAACCAGGGCTATGCCCTAGGGCACTTGGGCTGCCAGATCTTCGGCATTATTGGCTCCTACACGGGCATAGCGGCGGGTGCCACGAACGCCTTCATCGCCTACGATCGCTACAATGTGATTACGCGACCCATGGAGGGCAAGATGACGCACGGGAAGGCCATTGCGATGATCATCTTCATCTATCTGTATGCCACGCCCTGGGTGGTGGCCTGCTACACGGAATCCTGGGGCCGTTTCGTGCCCGAGGGATACCTCACGTCGTGCACCTTTGACTATCTGACGGATAACTTCGATACGCGCCTCTTTGTGGCCTGCATTTTCTTCTTCAGCTTTGTCTGCCCCACAACCATGATCACGTACTACTACTCGCAGATTGTGGGCCACGTCTTTAGCCATGAAAAGGCGCTGCGCGATCAGGCCAAGAAGATGAATGTCGACTCACTGCGCTCGAATGTGGACAAGAGCAAGGAGACAGCCGAAATCCGCATTGCCAAAGCGGCCATCACCATTTGTTTCCTGTTCTTTGTGTCGTGGACGCCGTACGGCGTGATGTCGCTCATTGGCGCCTTTGGGGACAAGAGTTTGCTGACACCCGGCGCCACAATGATACCCGCCTGCACCTGCAAAATGGTGGCCTGCGTGGATCCCTTTGTGTATGCCATCAGTCATCCCAGATACCGCATGGAGCTGCAGAAGCGCTGCCCCTGGCTGGCCATCAGCGAGAAGGCGCCAGAATCGACGGCCGCTGCCTCCACCAGCACCACGCAGGAGGTGCAGCAAACGACGGCGGCCTAAAATCAATCAAAAATTAATTATGATGATGCGTCTCCCGGAACACGAGCTCGTAATACAAAATGCCTGGATACAAAAACTTCTATAAAATTCGCAAAGTCTTTGCTGAAACTTTGTGGTGAAAAAATGTGTGAAATACGTCAAATTTATGATTATGATTTCTAGCTATTATTTTTTTGATGTTAAATAATCAAATATAGTTAATTATTGCAAGCAAGCGAGGGGCACAGAGAGAGTTTCCTCTTAGTCCAACACTTTGCTTAATCCCCTCAGTTGTGCTGCTACAGTAAAGTGCCCAGCCCAGCCCTGCCCTGCCCATTGTCTATCAAATCGGTTGGGCACTTGACGTTGCCTTTTGCGGGTCACTCAGTCGACACGAAACCTGCATGCCGGTACGCTGCCCAAAAAGTAAAGACAGTCGACAGACAACAACAAAAGCATTGGGCATTGCGGTCCAAAAATTGTTGTCCCAGTTCCAGGCTTCAACATGCAATCCACAAAAAAGCTCGCTCTCTCGCGCGCTCACGCGCTCTCCCGCTCTCTTTTCTTACAAGAGAGCGCAAGTTTGAGACTGGAAGGAGCTTGCGCTTTGTGGCGTGAATTAAAGTCCACAGGAATGAGTTCCGCCACTATATAACAAAAACTTGGCCCCCACATGGACTCTGTTACTACGTAAAAACCTGCACGTGCTCCCCAGGGACTCCATATGAGTTGGGCTCCACTTGGCATCCATGCACATTTATCAAAGGCAAGGAAGCAGCAGCTGACAAGCCACTTGGCCACACAACGATGCCTAGATTTTCAGTTCCACAGTCTTGCCCTGTGCCAATGACACGCACACACACAGCTTCCACATGGCCTCCAAGCGCCTCTACCCTTTGCTGACTTTATTCTAGCCATCGTCAATGGCATTTAACAATTTGTTTGAGCCAAAGTGTTGCACCGTGTGTTTGTATGGCGCCTCATTATTATTGTTTTCCCAGCTACCGCATTTCTTTCACTGCCACACACCGCACCGCATTCGCTCTCGCTCTCTCTCTCCCTCTCCCTCTCCGTCTCCCTCTGCGCTTTAGCCCACGCTCCCGCTTTACCCCGTTATCCCTAACGCTTCCCTCAACCGGGGTTTTTACTTGGTACCTAGCACGCTTTTCCACTTATTGCCTGGCGGGCATTTGGCAGATCCTTTTTCCTGCGTCGTTCTGTGGTGAACCCAAAACCGCATTCAGACAGACAAACAGACAGACACAGAGACGAGCGAGCGTGCGAGCGAGTGAGCGCAGGAGCGAGGCCATAAACCAAAATCGGCCGCAGCCACCGACGACGCTGGCAAATGGTAAAAACGAAGCAAAATTAATGAAAATCACACAAACACACAGAAAAACAGCTACAGCTGTCCACACACACACATATACAAACAGACGCACACACAGACAGCAGTCGTGGGAGGTAGAAAAACGGGAGCTGGGCTGCAGGGGAAGAGACAATTAAAATGGCACCCACAGAACGTCCTTGCAGCCGCACACAGGGAAAGAGAGAGAGAGAGCGGCAGTGAGTGAGTGAGTGAGTGAGTGAATGCCGCCAGCTACCACACCACGCCGCAGCAGCACGGGGCATGCACATTTGTCTTCCACGAAATTCGCTTTGGCTCTCATTAATTAAGATAATTAGGCCTTTTCGACGCCTTCAAAGTTCAACCAGAAGAAGAAAAAAAGAGCATCCATGCAGCAGCAGCAGCGGCAGTAGCAGAAATTATCATACAGCAGTACGGCCTACGATGCACGGACGAAGGACTACGCATTTAGGGACAGTTCAAAGTTCGTTGTGTTTACGAAATCGGCTTAAAGCATGTCTCTCTGTCTCGCTGGTCTGGCTCTAGGTTCAGCTGCTTGTTGGAGCAGGAGCAGGAGCAGGTCCTGCTCCTGTTTGGCTACTCGTGGTCCTGGAGCCATGGGCCTACAATTTGCTCAAATTCATCGCGTGGGCACACACACACACAACATGCACAAATTCCTTTAATGAGTGGTTCATGGCACGGACTCAAGAAGGTTCCACCCCCTCGCACCACTTTCCGACAGCGAAATGCAACCGCAACAGAGAAAGAGAGAAATTTATCAGCGACTAATCTTAGTCACCACTAAGCCGAGGGGAATAATCACATTAGGGGAGCACTCCAAAAATTGCCATTACATTTGTGTATTTATGTTTTATATTATTCCCCTGGCACCCACTGCCAGATAATGTTTTAATTAAAACAACATTTAGATATTCCCCCACTTGCTACATTTCTTAATGCTGCCACAAAGTTTAAGCCAATTACAAAGTTTCTTAGAATTGCATATTCATACTCGTAGCATGCCCCTTTCTGTCCGTCCATCTACTTTGACGCGAAAATTTGATTTCCTTTTTGATTGACAAAAGCCAATTTCTTTTTTATGCTTGTACCTTTTTCTTTTTTGCATGTTGCACCGAAAAACTGATTAAAATCACATGCAGCAACTGCACTTCCCGATATCCCATAAAAATGTCAGCTAAATTAGTTATAAATCAGCGAGGGGGAGGCCCCCGAAAGGATGACTTGATATGCAAAAGACACAAGAGGCAGCTCGCAGAGCACAGGGCTCTAACCGCAACTTTGTGAAGCTCAAAATGAAGCCATAAATTATACGAACTAATAATTATATGCCATCAAATTGTTGTAAGCAAAGCGAGGAGTCAGAGGGCTAAAGCCAAAGGCGAGAGGCGGAAGGCGGAAGGAAGGCTGAAGTCAGCGCCAGCGAGTTTAACGGCCAAACATAAATTATAGACATTTAAAAAAAAGGATGGGGGGCTTGCAGGGCGGAGATATACTCTCTGTATAGTCTATGGGGAGGAGAGGAGAGCCACGTTCATCTAGCTCGCGGCTGGATGGCAACGGCAACGGCAACAGCAACAGCCACGCCGCGTGGAATATGCGATTTTTATCACAGTTTATGCACTGCACACAAAGTCAACATAATAAGGTCAACACGCACAAGGACTAAGGACGAGCACGAGCACGGGCACGAGAACTCCATGGTGATGGTGTGGCCTGGTTGGGTGTCGGTGTCGCTTTAATTAAATGGCAAACATCCCGAGCCGAGAGCGCGTCAGAGAGCAAAGTTCGAGGTCAGTCAGTAGTCAGCAGTCGACAGTCGCCAGCCATGATGAACACGGCAAATTCGTTTTGCTCTTCCCTGTGCCTTCACTCGCTGTACCTTCCACCCATCTCACGTTCTCTTTTTTTACAGTCGAGCAATTTGCAACAAAATTAGCCCCCGAAAAACGTTAACCCATGGCCATGGCCCCTTGAGGAGCATTCAAATAAACAAAAGATTGGGTTAATCCTCCTCCCCCCCGCCACCTGCCTCTGGTGTGGCCTTCAAATGCCATACGTCTAAGTGACTCTCCAATGGGCACCATCATGACAAATGCCTCGTTGCCACCTTCTTCGACTGCTGCTGCTGCCGCTGCTGCTCCTACCCATCCATAAGTATCTTTGCAGTCGTAAAGTTGCTAGGATGTAGGATCGCAAAAAAGAGCGTTTAAATTTTGTAATTTAAATGCAAATTGACAGGCAAATGACAAACATTGCAATTAACGAGGGACTAGCGGGCGTATACGCAATGTGGCCACAGACAAAGTCCAACCAAAAAACGGGAGGCATGGGCATGGGCATGGGCATGGAGCACTCCAGCCCGCCTGGGCTCAACCAGCCAAAAGCGACTCGACTCTCCCAAACAGGACATAATTTAGGCCCTGCTACGTGAAGCTCTAAAATTGCTGGAGAACGGTCTGTGGCGGCAGGCGTACAGCACGGCACAGTACAGTATTCCACACGTATAGTGGTGGCTGGGGGTATGGTGTTTGGAGGATTGGTAATGGGAATATGCAAAACTTTCCTCTGGTTAGCAAACGGTTGGTGCATTTGCAAGTCATACTTTGGAGTGGGTCCGTCCTTGGCTGTGTGGGGGCGGGGGACAGTCGAAAACAATTGAATGACAAGACTGCTGAAGGAGGAGGAGGAAGGCAGAAAGGGAAGGAGTGGGCATGGCCATGGGCTACAATTCGGAAATGTTCTGCATAAAACTCGCACGACATTAAGAGAGAGCTGCTCCGGCTGTGCAAAATTAAGTAAGAATTTAGAGCTTAAGCAGAAATATTTTTAAACTGATCTCTTGAAGAATTTTAATATATTTTACTTGTAAAAGTGATCACCCTAGTCATAGTCACTTATTTTTAAACATCTCTAGTCTGCTGAATTTCTCTAAATTACTAGCTAATATATTTGAAATTCAATTGCAAATTTCGTCTCATTTTTGGGGCAGTTTTTCCTTTTTGTCAATTGAAAGTCGAGTCCTATGCAAATGAAAAACATTTTGTTCGCCCGCATGCAAATAATTGCATCAAAGTTTTTGTTGGCCAGGACATCATGACCTGCTGGCTTTGCCCTTTGCCCTTTAGTCTTCTCTCTGTCGTCTCTCTCTCTTTCTTTCTCTACCAAAACAAGTTGATTTTTTTTCGGCTAGGAAGTGGAAATGACACCAACTGCATTGCGGCCCAGCAGGCGCGTCAAAAAGTATTCGTTTGAGGACTTCTTATACACAGTTTTTGTTTTGTGTTTTGTGTTTTTGTTTTCCATTTTAGTTTCTTGTCTTGTTGTTGTTTCTGGCGTAAAACAAAAGAACAAAGTGTTGGCCTGTCTGAGGCAGGCACTTGGCTGGCGGCCAAGGAAAATGCATGGAGCTGCTCTGCTACACACATAAATACACAGGCCACATCTCCATTTGCCCGCCCAAAAAGTTGGTGAGGTAAAGGGGAGACATTATAAAAATGCCAACTATTCACATTAATTATACGAAAATTGTTCATTGTTCGCTGTTGCTTTTAATCGTATTAATCGCATGGCAAAGGACCCTCGCCCTAACTTGTGGTAGACTTTTCTAATTTATTCGCCTAATTGACTCAAAGTAAAGTTCTCTCCCCCTCTCTACATATTTTGCGTGGGTTCATCGCTACAGCCCCAACACTTTTTCCCCAGAAGGCAATCTCTGGATGATATACCTACAGAGCGGCTTGTGCCAGCCTCTTGTGCCGCGTGTCATGTAAATGTCAAACTTGGTGGAGCCTGGAGAACCTTAAACAACGACCGGAAACTTTCGCTTTATAAATAATTTTACCAGAGAGCAGAACAAGAACAAGAGCGAGAGCAAGAGCAGAGAGCAAGGAGTTACTAATTTATGCAAATTGTTTTGTTTGACAAATTAAATGAACATTAAATAATTTCCACTCTGCCTCAAGCGAAAACCAAAATATTTTCCATTAGCAAAAAGCAATACAAATTGCCAAGTCGAAGCATAGGATACACCGGTTAAAAGTTGATTTTCTTATGGATAAAGATTGATGGATGATAGAAAGATCGAAGCAGTAGGATGTATATTATATATTTAATTAATGCTTAAATATTTAAAACATTTTTTAAAACCTTTAGAAGATATATACAGGAGTGCTACTCCCAATACTCTACAAACTCTCAAATCCCATGCCAACAAAACCCATTTTAGGGTATCCAAATCTTCGCCTAGTCATCAAAAACTATTCGCTGGCACGTGTGGACGAAATTATTGGTCGTATCTCTATCGCTCGAAACCTGATGGATGGCTGCAAATGAAGGCCAAAGAATTAGGTCGCTGCTTACTAGGAAGGAAAACAATGTTTTATTATCCCGAACATCTATCTGGCCGGCGGATATACAAAAAGGTCTCACGCATCCCCGGCAACTCCTCTTTTTTTGGTGGGCAATTAACACACACACCTGACTGATGGCAGATTAGCCACCCAAAATGGCTTACAATCACCTGCCAATGGGGGCAATGTAATGCATACGCAGTGGTGTACGTGGGCCGCTCTGCCCCTCCACTGATTGCCTACGTTTATGCTAGTCATATTGCCCATACGCCCCATACGCCACGTTGTATTTATTTGTTCCTCTTGCAGCAAACTGCAACTGAAACTCGTTAGCAAGCCTCGTAAAAATCAAATTGCCTCAGCCGTATGCCGTATGCCCCGCACCGTCTGTCTGCCCCTGCACCCCACTCTGCCTGCCTGCCTGCTAGTTAGGCGTAGAGCGTGGTTTGCTCCCAAACGGTTGTTAAAAAGTTATCCTTGGGCGGCAGTTTTACGAGCTTACGAGTTGCCTGGTATGTTCCTGCCACTGCCTCTGCCCTGTGCCCTCTGCCCTCTTCCCACTGCCATTTTCTGCTTGTTAGCATCGAGTTTTAGTTGACAATGTTGGCAGCTGCATTAGAGGCAAAAGCGAGCATCGGAGCCAGAGCCCATGCGACCCACACATACGTGGTACACGATGCATGTGGTCTCCATGCAGGAAAAAGTCTTTGATTTGCGTTTTGCCTTTCATGTTCGCTCAACTTTCAAGCAGTTCGATTTCAAGTTCAAGTTGCAGGAGAAGGACACGGGACACGGGACACGGCACATCGAATGGAGAACCCCTTAGCTTGTTATATTTTTAATGCAAAGAGAGAGCTCTCCAACTGGAAGTTTTTATTACTTTCTTTCGCTGTTGTTTCGGGGGCTCTCTGATGGCCCTCGGGTAGATTTCAATTTTCCATGCGTTTCGCTTCTTTTGATATTTTATATATTTTATTTTATATATCGAAATTGTATCGTTATATAGTTTGTGCCAACAAAACAGAAGTAGCAGCGAAAAGTTATTTCCTGGACAACCAGAGGGCAATGCGATACAAAAGTCTAATACGAAATTGATTTGTTATGCCAAAGAATAGGAAAAGAAAAAACTTGGCCCCCAGCCACTCTGGCAGTAACTCCCAATCGAACAAAAAACTGCAAAGTTTTCTGTGAGTATTCCCCAAATTAGGAACAGAAGCTTCGATTTGCTTCGCCAAAGCCGGAAATAGCAATTGTTTCTTTTTCTGGGGCGGGGGATTGCTGGAAAACAAATTGCTTTGCAACTGCAGGGGTTTTTTCCTCCCCCCCGCGCTGCACTCCCAAACAATTATTGCATAGCAATTTTCTATGGAAGTAAATCGAATGCTGGTGGAACACAACAGCTCAACTAATTTGCAAAAGCTTATAAGAATCATTTGCCCATAAAATTGTTACACTTTCTGCCCCCTCCTGCTGCTGCTGCGGTGTCTTGTAGTAATTCCCCAATAAAATAATAAATATTTTTATATTCCTTAAAAATAGAAAATAAAAATGCTGCAGCTGCCAGAGAGCAAGAGAGAGATACCGGAGAAAGTTTCGGGCAGTAATTTCTACCCGAAAAACAGAGAGTCGGAAGAGCAGGAGGCAGATACACACAATGCCTGCTGCATGACAAGTAGCAGCACTTTCATATATACATATAGACGATATCTATATATGGATGCACTGCATATGCTGGCAAGTGTTGCCGAGTGTCGAAGAAAAAACAATTTATTTTTATGTGTCTATGTATAAAATTAAAATTTGCATACTGCCAGCCACTGCCACTGCCTGACTCTGACTCTGACTCTGACTCCCTGACTATCTGGCACTCTGGCTTTGGCTCTGGTCTATGGTCTCTGGCTCTCAGCGGCTGTGTCTGGCTATGGAAAAAGTTCTTCACTGAAGTCAGCATCTGTCTGCCTTGCCAATCCGTCCGTCTGCCTGTCTGTCTGTCTGTCCGTCTGCCGATTTGGCGACGCTTTTTCTGTCGAGTGTGTGACAACTGACGTGATGTGCCCTGACTTCCTTCCATCGTGCTCTACTTCCATACAGTTAGCAGTCATGCGGATGGTTGGTGAGGACGTGGATGACGACGATTTGTAATATGAGTAAATTGAATGTTGAATAAAGCAGAACTAATTTGATGTGATTTATAGGAAAGGAAATACATATACGTATAAGGAATGCAATTAAATAAGGTTTCTACAAGATTCTATTATGAATTAAAGAGACATTTTAAAGGTAAGTTAAGCTGTGAATGCCAAAAAGACAAATCAGAGACGGTTTTAAGCCTTATAAAGTGCGCTAGATCGCCTAGAAAATATGAAATTATGAGATATATGCCATGTCATAATTCTCCTAGCAGTAGTTAGACTCCAAAATCCATTTTTCATCCCTTTTAATCCCATTTTCATCACTTTTCAACCATTTTCAACCAACTCTATCATGTTTCTGCATGTGATGTAAATGACTTCTTAGTTCATGTCTGCAGCTGATTGTTAGACAGACAGGCAGACAGCCAGCAACTCGTAGATCCTGTGAGCTTCTGTCTAGAGTCAAAGGATTTCGCTTGTCTGCATGTTGGGGGCTTATAGCGCATTTAAATGATTTCAATAACTTGCCATTTAGAATCATTAGCTAAGCCGCCAGCCACTTGAGTAGAGCTCTTGGAAGGGAGGGACACCCAAACCGCACAACCCGCTCTCGGTCCCTCCCCACTCTGCCATCAGTTTTTGTCGCTCTGCGGCCCTTCATAAGTCAGTCTGGTAACCGGATCTGGATTTGCTGTCATTCGAATGATAAAGCCATTTGACAAAGGCACAAAAAGCACACACAAGCGAACAAGTTGAGACGCGAAAAAATCCCCTCTTACCCAACCGCTTTCCACTCCAAGCCTCCCCTGGAGCGATGCAGTGCGGCAGCGGCTGGCGAAGGGCTTGTCTGCCGGAGATAACAAAGAGAGCGTCAAAGAGGGGGCCAGGAAACGGATGGACTGCAGGCCTGCTGGGAGGGGATAGTGGAGGGGAGGCGAAACAAAAGCGACATATCAACAAATGTTGCCGGCATAGAAGACCCAGCTTCCGTGGCAGCCACACGCCTGTCAATGAAGCGGCGGCAGCCACGCGCAACACTCGTGGTTTGTGCACCAAAAAAGGCAAGCATAATAAAAGGATACCCTGGTAATTAAAGTGCAGCAGTACTTTCGCTGTGTAGCCATATACCCTAGCGCTCTCAACGTTTACTGGGTATTCCAGGAGCCAATGAATGGAGAGGGGAAAGTACATCAGGAGGATAAAAATCGAAGTAGCGATGCCATGCAGCGCAGGACACTCAGCAGGAGCACAAACCAAATGCAAATCACACGGAAAGGAAAACGAATACGTAATCTGAACGTGTTTAGTCCTTAGTATTTCAAACAGCAGCAGGAGAAGGAGCAGCAGACGGGGTAAAACCACGGACGAACCCAAAAAAGCAGACCATAAATTTATTGTTAACGTTGCCTCATGCAAATTGAATCCTTTCGTTGTGTTGTCCAGACCATGGGACACTCTTTGGGTGTCTGTCTTTGAATGCTTAAGAGGTTGCCACGCTTTCTCGTTATCTCTGGCCAATGGGGATTAACTTGAGGCATAATAGCAGGTCCTGGCATAATAATAAACGTTATTTATGGCTTAACCATAGAGAGGATATAAATTGTAGATGATAATATTCGCATTGTAGCGTCTTTTGTTTTAGATAAAGAGGGTAACAAGCTAAAGGTTTATTTGTTATTCAATTTTCATGAAGTATTCCTAGAAAATACTCTGCCATAATTCCATAACAATTCAACCTGCTACTAGCATAATCCTGCAGGTATTATCTGCTCATCCCCCCTCCAATTGAAATGCTCTGATTGCCTGATCAGCAATTCCATAAAGGTGAAAGCAATTGAATAAGATTTTTATATGACAACACACACCACGTGACCGACCGACTCGTAATTCTTTTTTTTCCACATTTTATCTCCGCACATAAATTGTTTAGTTATCCATCAAAAACGTGTCCATGATTTCTATCGGCCAAAAAGAGAACAAATCTGTGGGCACGTGGCTGGGACCGAACACACTGCCGCTCACATTATCCGTTGGAATTAACATTCTATGAGGCAGCAGTCCCCACAGAGCGGACCATTAGGCCACCCTCGTAGCCAATTTTAATGACAGCCTGACAATTGAATTAAATTATCAATCGATGGGCCCTGGCAGGGCACAAGGGTCGCACAGCCATACAAAAAGGACCTTCAGCACAATCAAATTGATTGTATTTACTTTGACACCAAAACCAAACACAACATCCACAATGGTCACACCTACTTCTAGGCACCCCCAACCCAGTCTGTTACTCCTCCCCGTTGAGCCTCTCACCCCTCTTTGGGGGTAGCATTTTTTTGGGAACTTGGACATGGGTTCGAGGTTTTTGTTTTTTGCCGCCTCGATTTGACTTAAATACGGTTTTTGGCTCGTTAAGTGTAACTAACAAACGCTGCCATCCGCTGGCTGACTGGCTGGGAGACTCGTCGTGGACGCCTTTATTGTTTGCTTTCCTTGTTTCTGCCAAGCCACTGCCTTTGCCTCTGCCTTCTTCCTTTTCTTGTTTTTGGTTGCTTCTTGTTGCTGCCTCAAGTTAAAATGGCCTTCTTGGAACGATGGAAGGCATATTGATTGGGTCATCGGTTCAGAGCAAATGTTTTGGCTTCAATGGCCGAATCGATGGAGGCTCAGTCACAGACTTTAAATGTGTGTGTTTTTTTTAAGGAAAATTGTGTTAAAATAAGTGTCAAAAATATGGCAAATGAAAGCTACTTAAATGAAACAAATGTCAAGATTAAATCTACACAAACTTCTCCCATCAACTCAGCCCAAAACACTCTTAGTATCTGATCCCCAAGTAAACTTAATATCCACTTCATGTCCCACGATTTTCCACTAACATTTTCACTCCGTTTCTATGTCTAAAGCTCATTGCATCTGTCTACTACATCCTACCAATGCCGATCCTTAGTGGCACTCGCTAGTCCCAACTCCTCCCACTTACAGTCCATCGTCAGCATTTGGCAGGCGTCACGTTATGGCTTTAAAGAGGCCAAAACGGGAAGGTAGAAGCAGAGGTAACACACAACAAAAAGTAAAAGTAAAATAAAATGCATATACAATAAATAAATAAATAAAAAGCATAAAATAATCATGTCACGTGCGAATTGATTGAATTTCTTCCTTCGGGCGCTCTTTTGTAAAGCTTCGTGGCCATTTTTTTGTTTTTGTTGGTCAATGCCAGAGGGTGGGTTGACATAACCCTAGTAGGGTTACGGCCGCAGGACAACCAAGCCCAAACCCAACAAGCACTGCCTGGGGGAAAGGGAACTCGTACAAAGTCGTTCCATTTAATGGCCACAGACAAAAGCTATTTAATTTAATGCCCACGCCACTTGGTCAGGTAATTTGAGCTACGAGGCGGCATACACTGCACGAAAAAATATGTGCCTTCAAAAGCCAGCAAAAAGAAATCGCTCTGTGAAATTGAAAAGCCAAAGAATGCCAATATTCATGCGAGTCACAGCCAGCAGTAACAGCCAGGACGACAGCCAGACGAGAAATCGGAACAGAGCCGCAGCTTAGATCGTGACAAAAAAAAGCCAAAAGCCTAAAAATCCCCCCAATGGCCATGTCCTGTCTGCCACATCCCAACCATAAAAAACACGAGCAATTGCCAGAAATGTTTTCAAACGCAACTTTCGCCAAAAATTATCTTTCACTTTTTTGGGGGTTTTGTTTTTTTGAGGTGGGGTAAATCCTTTTTCGAGAGGAATCTGCCAAAAAGTGGCATGGCACAAAATTGTTCAAGTCAGCGTGCACACAAAAGCCAACACTTGGATGGTTTCCCAAGCCTCCAGCATCAGGGTATTCCCCACAGACACACACAGATAAATTCCTCTTCGCAGTTATTGTTCTGCGTTCCACTTGCAATGAAGGTGTCATCATATTTTTTCAATTTCATGGTTTTTTTTCACCCCTTTTCCTCCTTTCCGCTGCATACTATATCCTCTTATTGTTTAGTTTTGGTTTTCACTCTTTTTTGCATTCACTGAAATATGCGCCAAATGAAAGTGTTTGCCCCCAACAACCGTACATTGGTTTGAGCCAGCAAAAGAATGCCCTTTGCTGTAGTATATAAAGAATGCAACAATTTAATTAAATTTGAGTCAATAGCACTGGCAACTGGTGCGCTATAAAATTTGTAGTAGGCTTAGACTTATATTTGCCGCTTTTATTTTTATAAATAAAATATTTAAATATAGTTGAGATTTGTAAATCGAATTGAACCTGAAATACATTTCTGGTGTTCGTTCGGCAAACAACTCTTTTTGAGTTCAAAATGTTCAGTAACATTTTTTTTCTAATATTCAACATATTCAACAACAAACAAAGCAAAACAAAAAAAAACGAAAAGGGACGTGTGAGACGCTTCTTACGCGTCACAACTTTTATATCCGGCACTCAGTACTACATCTGCACCTTAGCGTTTATTTGTCAAATTTTACATTTTTTCTTCATCTGTCATCTTCTTCTTTAGCTCGCCACCCTCCCCTATAGCCACACAGCAGAGGCAGAGACGTATCTGCTCGATGCAGATTGTGAATGAAAAACAAATATAATATAGCCACTGCAAATTAATTGCTTCATTGTGTCCATAATAATGATCCAATCGGATCCCAATTTGGTGATTTGATACCCTACGAAATGGCGTTTTTAGATTTCTTTTATCTTCAAAACTGTAGGTTTGGGATGTTTTCGCCCTTTTGCGGGGGCGGAAGGGGGCGTGGCTCATTTTTGAAATACACTGTTTTCAGTGTGAGCATACAGCAGTCTGGATGCAAAATTTGGTGGCTCTAGCTCTTATAGTCTCTGAGAACTAGCCGACGAACAAGACGAACAGACGGACAGACCCGGCTGTTGATACTGATCAAGAATATTTATACCTTCTGGGGTCGGAAAAGTTTTCTTCTGTGCGTTACATTCAACCGTTATTCCCAACAAATACAATACTCTGCGAGTCCGGGTATAAAAAAGTAAATGTTGTATTTAATGACAAACTAACAAAAAATATTCTGCAGATTGAAAGCCCTTCAATTCATACAGCTCAATGGATTCAGAAAGTGCTGTTAATGTGCTGCTTAATGCCACATTTTTTGGTTACATAGTCTACTTGTGGCAATATCACATTTTTCTTTCTTTTGCGGAGGCGCTTCACTACGTCTGGGACTTGGACTTGGAAGTCTTTGTTGACTACTATGTTCGGACTACTATGAAACGAAATTTCAGGAAACGCCTGACAAACACCGCAACAAGACTTTGATAAGTGCTGGAATGTTTCGTCAGACATCCCTGTCAATGGAATAATTATCGAATCCTCCTCCATCATCATCGAACTGAAGTACTTGGTCAATCCATCCAATATTGCTGTAGCGATTAAAAATTAAAAAAAAGAGAAAAATCGTACTCCAATCTGCCAAAATGTTTGCCCATTTATAAGATAATAATGTTACGAATCGTCTCAAAGCTCCAAGTAATGATTGCAGAGTGCACTTACATATCTCTGCTGATCGTTTTCCTGAACGGCATGGCAATAGAAATGTTATTTATTTGTTAGTTTTCAGTTACCAGTCACCTGTAGAACTTCAACAATTAGTTCACAAACGATTACCTCTGGCTGCTTGCTCAAGAGCTGGCTAGCTCTTATGCAAACTAAAAATAAATACAAAATTAACTAATGTCTATCCCGTGGCAGCGCCCCTCGGTCGGTTGGGAGGGAGGAGGTCTCCGCGTCGTCCGGGTTCCGCTCCTAACAGGCTTTACCTTGGTGTCGCATGGTGCCTCTTTTTGGTCACCATAGGAAATCCTGCTTATACAAAAATCAAAACCAGGTCCAAATCCATTTTCAGGTATCGATCCGCTTTGCTGGTCTCCTTTCAACGCACGAACGCATCCACCACAGCTGGACCAGCCAACCGATCCCCCATGGCTGCTGCCGCTGCCACTTCATCAGCCGCTCCCCTCTATAGCCCACTCCCCCTTTATCAAAGTGCCAGCTCCCATTCGCTCTCTCTGAAAAAAGCGCACCGAAAAGTCAGCAAAATATGAGCGCGTGTGTTGAAGGAGAAGAAGGAAACGACAACAGAAACCAAAACCAAAAAAACCAAAAAAAATATAAAAGAAGAATGAAACGATTGTTGTTGCAGTTTATGGGAAAAACTCCAGCGGGGCTTCAGTTTCAGCGAGTGCCTAGATGTACGTGTGTGAGAAAGGGACGCTCACTCACGCACAAGAAAGAGAAAGAGAGAGTGGGAAAGGGAAAGGGAAGGGGCAAGAGGTGGGGTGGTAGAGGCAGTGCGAAATGCGAACACTTGCAGTAAAAGCACGAAAAACTCGTTACAAAAACCGTTAGTTTTTCAATTATGGCGCGTAGATTAGTATTTGAAAGCAATGCATGTATGTGTGTGTATGTATCCGTGTGTGCGGGTGTCCTTGTGTGCGTAAATCTCTCCCAGAAAGAGAGCGAAAGAGACAGACACGCTGAGGGACTGAGCCATTATTGGATTTCTGGTCATTTCTCTGAAGGTAGCAGCAGTAGCAGGGGCAAAAAAAGGGAGAAAAACTTTCCCCTGACAGCAGCACAATAACTTTTGAATAAGAAAAACGTGCAACGCAGCCAAGGGAGGCAAAATGGGAGATTTAAGGTGGGGACAAGCAGGAGATACGCAGAGGAAAATGGGCATATCGTTGCTGGACTAAAGGAGCTGATGGTGGAACTGATCTGGAACTGTACCGAACAGAGCCACAGGACAGCAGGAGATACAAACAGGAGCAGGGCCAAGACCACAGGCCAGGACTAGGCCAGGCAAAGTCCAAAAGGTGTTGGCTCTAGCAGTACTTAAACAGGAAAGGAAACGAGAACAGCCCACGGAAAGTGGTTCAGTAGAGGGTTCATCTAACAACAGAGGGAAAAAACTTTCTGCAGCTGCAATTTTCCATTCAACTTGAAGCTTACTCAATGGCCAAACGAGACAATCAGTTTAGGAAGTTTATCTCACTGCGTCTTATGCGAATGTACTCCCCCTTGTTTTTGCACCTCTTTCCTTTTGGCTCTGCCATTGCTTCGTTTGTGCCTGTGAAAGCTTTTGCTAATTTTACAACGCACATTACGTATACGCCGTGTTAGAAGCTGCACACTTTCTGCTGCAGCAAAATAAAAACATTCAGCCAACAACAGAGTTTGGCCCTTAGAGATGAGCACGTAGCAGACTCTGTAAGGATTTTCTTTAGAAATTTTATTTCCCAAGAAGAACAGAAGCCCATATTATGAAGAAGTTGGCAAGAAAACCTTGGGAAATCATAGCTAGGAAATTCCTAAGAGATTTGAAAGAAAGTGTAAAGAAAATATGAATGTATATAAATTATAGTTATATATTTATACACGATTTAATGTCCCTGCTCCCCTAATGATAGATCTGAATTCAAATTGAGACTTCAAATATTTCGGGAATTATTTAATAGAAAAGGAAACTTGGTAACTTCCTCTGGTACTCCTATATTTTCTGTACCCATTTTCTTAGCCTTTGCAGCTTGATTCCTTTTGATAACCTCTTCACATTAATATGTACCCTCTAACAGTCTCTTCAACTGACTCACAAAGAGATCTTGAAAAGCATTCGTCTCCCACACACCAGACCAGCATGGAGTGCGTAAATCACATGGCCATCTCTAGGTTCTGCAGAACAGGCAGTGCCTTGATTTTCTTTTATGGGATTTCATTGTTAAGGCCCCAGCGCATAGTGGCTAGTCACTAGTGTAGCAGCCCCCAGAGCAATGCCATTTTATTGTTGAATGAACGGACTTACGTGTGAACTACTAGGCGACAACAACTTATGCCATTTCCGTTTCCGTTCGCCATTCAACGCAGCAGCAAAGCAGGAGCAGCAGAGAGCAGGAGAGCGCAGCAAAGCAGCAAAGTGGGAGGAGCAGGAGGAGAGCAACCAAGCAAGGCAATGCCAAGAAACAGGAACACAATTGTGAGGTCATGTATGTGACAAACAATAAAGACGATAACTTACGTACACGGCAAAAGGGAAGCAGCGGAGCAGCCGAGCAGCAACTGCGGCACAGGCGAAACGGAAACGGAACTCCATGTTGCCCTGCGTAGGTGTGCAGATCTACACGTGCATTGGTGTGTGTGTGTGTGTGTGTGTGTTTGTGTATGTTGGTGCTTTTAAAGTAAAATTAAGTTTTGTAAACTTGGACTTAATGCGCCTTTGCCAGCCCCCTTGGGCTTTGTTAGGTGGCGGCGGCGGCAAGTTTCGAAAATATATATTTTCAAAAGCAAACTTTATTCCTGTTGAAAGAAAATATGTCTGGCGTCTTCGGTATACATACATATACTCGCAAGATGGCAACGCAACGCACAAAAGCAACAAAAGAAGCAGCTGCCAGTTGCATGCCCCCTGACTTAGGAGATTCCTGGTGCTCCTCTCGCTCTTTGGTTGCCTGGGGTTTTGGGGGTTTGGGGATCTACCGTGGAAAGTTTTGTTTGCCCTGACACTTAAAAAGCCGTAAAATGCACATTCAGCATAAAAACCACAGTTTGAAATTATGGTCCCACACTGTACTGTAGCTCTCTCCCTCACTCGCTCGCTCTCCCTCTGTGTATTTTCTATCCTTTTCTGACTGTGACTCTTTGGGTATTCACTTCTGGTGTGGTGTGTTGCCTTTTGTATCATATTTTCTAGTTTGAAATTCGTTTCGACGTCCACATCGGCGTTAGCGTTGGCGGCTTTTATCTTTAATGCATTTTACGTGCACATTTCTTGGAGTTTATTCATCCTCAGAGCAGCAGAAACTTAGAGGGGGAAAACTTAGAGAAAGAAAGAGGCGGACAAGAAGAGAGACAGCAGCACATGCTTGGTCAATGATTGTTAAATAAAGCGCACGGAACATTTATTTGGCACTGATTTTTAAACCAAAGTGATGATGCTTCGAGATCAAAATCAAATCAAATAAAATCTATTAAAAATGTGGGAAAGTATCTCTAATTATCGATTGCTTTTTAGGATTAACCAGGTTCATTTTCTTCCTTATCATTTTCTAAACTCCAAAGTTCTCCTCTTGCAGCATATTTTCTCAAGAGTCAAACAACAAATTGAGCCCCAAATAACCCGCAAAAGAACCTTTTTAGTACTCGATGCATTCGAATAGAACACCCACAACAACACTCAAAAATATTCTTCACTTCATTGGAAGTACTTTTCCTTTGCTTCACTTAATATCTCGATTTCAACTTGAAAAAATATTTTATGTCGTGTGTTTTCTTTTCGAGTTTCCTTTCAGCTAATTATAAGCCAGTAGCAGCAGCAGCAGCAGCAAACTATGAGAACCTCTCAATTAGTTTTCCTTTACTTGGACAACTGGCAAAAACATATTGCAGCAGGACATCTTAACGAAGCGGAAAAGCTGGAAAAACACTTTCCGTTCATAAGTAGAGTTTTGCAAGAAGTGCATCAGCAACGAACGAACCCAAAAAACACACCAGAAATGGCAACGAAGAGACCGCAAAAGGCAAAAGCAGCCAACCAAGAGCCAAAGAACCACTGGAAAACAGGCAGCAGCACTGGCAAACCACCTACTTTGTAGACAAACAGATAAAAGTAAAGTTTTTCCAACTTCATTTACTCAAAATCGTAGCAGCAGCAGCAGTTGTCTTCCTGGCTCTGTGGCTCTCTAAGTTGGTAGCCAGTTGGTAGGTAGAAATCTTTACCTGCAGAAATAACCAAGAAGAAAACAAACCCATTTCAAGGGTGGAGGAAGAGCTGCTTGTAGCTGGAGTTCCCGGAATCCTCTGGCAGCTATGTTCAGGACATAGAATCAGAGGCAGAAAACTCTTCCCAAAATCCTTAGACCCCCTGCAAGTGTATACGGAAATGTCTCGCTTTACTTTTTGGGGGAACTTACTTAGCAACTCCCACGTACAACCTGTTGGTGAAGTTTAACTTTTTTAATACATTACCAACGTCCCTGCTGCTCCAAGTAACTTCTCTCTGCCCCCTTCTGTGCATTAAAGTAATGCCAAAAACTTTGCTTTCGACTGCTGTCTAACGGTAATGTTAGGGCATAAAGCATGATTGAAAGGTGAAGACACGAACCCCACCACAGGAAACCCAACACCCAGCACCCTCTTTAGGGGCTTCAACAGCGTTTGCCGGTGGCTGGAGGGTGGGGCGGAGTGGGAAGTGTATAAATATTTTGACCGCAGGGTCACTTCCGTTCACTTTCCTTTCCTCGTCCTCGTTTGTGCTGCTTCTATGTACTGTGCAGGTTATTGTTATTGTGGTTGATATTAGCAGGACATTATTGAAAATTATTTACATTTTGCTCCTTGCTCGGAGACTGCTGTAGCACTTTCCCGCACCCCTCAGAAAAGTTCCCTAAATTGTTTCGTTATTAATCCGGGTGGCAGGGGGGGTAGCTTCCAGATCTCTCTCACTCTCTTCGTCTGCTTCTGCTTGAGGTCCTTGTCCTTGTCGGTTGCTGTGCCATCGAACGTCGAAAGTCGAAACGGCTGACAGGTGTTTAAATTTCAAAAGTTTTAATGTGTTTGGCTCTCTGGCGCAATAACAGCAGCAATCAGGATGATCATTATTATAATTATAATGGATAACAATAAGTTTTGATTGGATAATTATGTATTATAATAATTTAGAGAGAGAGTTTGCAAAATCAATGGGATTTTGTGGTTGTTGGAATACATTCAGCTAAATGCAGAGAACAATAACTTAATTAGGGGAAAAATGGCACAGAATATTTGGATACATAAACATTTATGGGGGATTATGTTTAATACAACTAAAATATAATAAATGAAAATTAAATTAGTAATAAATAAAGTGATTGACACGGGAAGAGCTGGCCAACAAATATGATAAGGATAAAGGAGCGGGCTTCTGTGAACTATTTCTGAAATTAGAAAACCTCTTTATCTCGGTCAGTCATAAAACTATTTAATTCCTGCCTTTGTCACCACAGAAACTATAAGGAGGAGCTGCCCCTATCAATGCTGCAGGACGCACTCACACATTTACTCAATTTGCCAAGTTCTCAGTGTCTTGTCCACACATTCTCACTGTCTCCCTCTGTCTCCCTTTCCCAGTGCCAACAGACCCAAAGTCAAGTCTGGCTAGAAGAAGTCAACTATCAGGCAAAGAGCAGCAGCAGTGGCTGAGGCAGTGTGGCAGCATTGGCTCATTTTCAACAAAGACTGAGAACATATTGTAGCACGATTTTAAAAATAAAATTAACTTGAATTTGCTCTTCCTCGCTCTTTCTCTTTCATGGAAGTAAAGAAAGGATGTCCCCTTTGGCATGTTGTCCTTGGCTGTCAGACATCCTTACAGGCAGGCAAGCAGACAGACAGACGGACAGACAGACGGACGCACACAATGAGCAGAAAAGTTCTTGCCGAAGAAAGAAAAGTGCAAAGAGCCAAGTCAGTAAGTAGCAAAGAATTTTCAAACACACACAACCAGCACAGGCACACCACAATAGACACACACACACACGCTCACAGCTGCAGTCTCTCTCTTTGGGTGGATGAAAATATGCCACAATTGCAACATAACTTGGCAGCTTATTATTTTTTATTGCAGCTAATAAGCTTGACTTGCCAGTTAATGGCGCATTTCCGTTTCCGTTCGCCAACACACACTCACACACCCACACAAACCTGTCGTAAAGTTTATAATGAAAATATTTTCAGCTTAGAGTCTCTCTGGCCAAAAAGCATTGGGGAAATAAAGAGCAAAAATGGCAACTTGTTGTTCAAATTCTCTCACAAAACTGTCAACACCAAAAACCCATAGCACCCGCATGCACACACACACACACACACACACACATACAGCTACTAACACACACACACATGGATACACAGCTAATAGTTTGAGAAACTTTGTTGTGTGCCTTTTGTTCTTTTGGTTCTTGAGCTTATTAAACTGAAATTTTTAGACACTTTTCATTTATTTTATTTGCACACATATTTCCTTATTGAAACTTTTTAGACTGGACACCCTCTCTCTTTACTCTATTCCCATCTCTTGGCCTTTCTCTGTCTGTGGTTTATCCCAACAAATGGCCTCATTTGCTTATAACCCAACATTTCATTGTTGTTTCTATTGTCTCTGTGTCGCTTCCTCTGTTTATTGCAATCTCATGTTGTTATGTCTAAGAGATGTTTTAGGGCAGTGCCGCCATGTGGGTGGCATTGTATGTGTTTTGTAGCTCATTTGTGTGTGCTTGACCGGAAGTTGTAACTGTGCACAGGATACGTTGAATGCCGCCCGACTTCACACGGATAGGATGGCCCATTCGTGTCGGTAGATAGCCTTGGCCAAGGTGCTAACATAACATTAGGACGGTGGTTTTTCAATGGCTTTAGCATTTGATGGGCTTTTGTTTGGAAGAAAACCCCTGGGGTGGGTGTTAGTGCAAATGTTTACAAATTAATGGAAAAACTACTGCTTTAATGATGGAAATAATAGGATTGGCAATGCCTCAGGGCATGTGGAATGGTAGCTATCTAAGTCTCCCTTCTATAAAGTGTGCAAAAGATTGACAAAATTCAATCCCTCTGGCCGGCATCGTTATTAGAACTTCAATTTATTTTTAGCTCCCATAAAGATCAATTTTAACAACAACAATAAACGAAATATTGATTTTTATTTTATTCCAACTTTTCACACAATTGAAAAGATCTGTGAGTGTCAGTGAAAGTTTTGTTACCTTATTATGAGCGCGAGTATTATTGAGTACGTTTTTGTGACTTGTTTCTTTGTTTGAAATTGGGTTTGGGCTGGATTTTGTTTATACGTTTCGGTGAGTATAATAAACATCAATATGGAGGCCAAATGGCATCTGGTTCTGCCAATAAATGGCAAGCCGCCCTTGCCAAAAGGCAGTGAACGGGCCACAAACAGAGTGGAGAACAGAGCCGAATAGCCGCACAAAGCCCGAGCTGACAAAAGTTTTTTGCGCAAAAATCATAAAGTGCAGGGTAAAAGTTTGCGCCTTCCAGAAACCAAAAACGAAGGCGACTCTCGACTTTCGACTTTCGACTCTCGCAAAGTCGTAAACCAGAGTGTCAGTCGGGGGGCTGCCACTGGGGTGGAGGGGAATATCTGCGGCTGGGTGTCAGTGGGGCAACGCAGAGAGAACAAGAAATCGACTAACATCAATTGCAAAATGGCGTAAAAGTGGCAGCGATTTGTTCATTGTTGGTTCTCCTCTCTTTTCTGGTATCTGAGTATCCCCAACGCTCCCAGCATCCGCCGCATTCCGTTCCCCACATTTTGTATGCATTTTGGCCAGCTTTTGCCCACTTTGCATTTTATCTTTATTTGCATTGCGGCTAACCAATGACAGGCCATTCTTGTGGACATGTCGTACATGTCGAGTGCTTTTTTTTATTCTGAAGAAAACTTTCTTTTTCTCTGTGTATGCCGCAGACGCCTTGGGACCCCTGCCAGTACCACCCCAAGAGCGAGAGCTGCAAGTGCTGCAAACAAAATGTTTGCTATAAATTAAAGTTGCGGTTTGCAGAGACACAAATTGGTTCGGTTGCCCAAAGTTTCTGATGGGTTACATATTGGCCAACAGATTTACCAAAGAGATTGTTGGTCTTTATTATTGGAGGATGTTTGAGAGTGTCAAGAATTTCGGCAGATAAGGAAGAACACATGGACTATGGCTACTACTTTTAGTTGTGGCTCAAAATATTCCACAAATGTGGATCGTATCCTCACAGCTACAATTTGCCTAACTGGATTGGTTAATCTTCTTTTTTTTCTGCATTCATTTCGAAACTCGGCACTCCTCCGCTCTCTGATATTTTGTATAGCTTAGAGACTTGTCTCATTGGCATTCAATTTGTGGATTTTCATAAATTGTTATCTCATTAAATTGGGTTTTAATTGCTTTGGTCGTGGTCGCGCCCGAACAATCGTTGGTTGTTGTTATTCCATAATTATTGGGGGACTATTTAAAGTGAAAGATTAATGAGGCTGGATTTCTGCGGTGGCTTAATACTGTTGTTGCCGATTATTTATGGCCATGGCGCAGTGTGGAGTGAAATTATGCAATAATTAAGCAACTATTCAATTGTAAAATTTTAATATATATTTTACTGTAACACTTTGTGGAGCTCTGCACCCAAAACCCGCACTCAAATGGATAATAAACTATGAAGAAAAATTGAGTTTGCTCTTTAAGAACAGAGACAGAGTTCTGTGCACATATATCCCATGGACAGGCAATAACAATTTATAGTACGGCCAAGGGTAACATTGTCAGCATGGCCAGGACACGTCCTGCCAGCAGGCAGCACCCCTCAATGAGGGGCGGGGAGTATCATTCAAAAAGGTGCGACAACCTTCGGTGAAGACAAGAGAGCATTTAGAAATTAATGATAATTGACACAATAAGCGACAAGTTGAGCTCCAAGTCACAGGGGGGGGGGGGGGGAGCACGAAAGGAAGTCCTTTCCAGGACTGTGGACTCTGGTCTCTGGCCCTAAGGGATAATAGTCACTGACATTAGAAGCCAATAAATAAAAGCGAATGAAAACAAACAGCAAGCAGCACAGGAAAACGTGCAGACAGCTACCTCAAAGACAACACAGATGCAGAGATACAAAGAACAGAGTCGCAGATACAGATACAGAGGGCAGAGACACACATAGATGTACGCAGGATAAATACGCAAGGACTAAGCAGCCTTTGAATACCCTCCTAGAACTGGCTAGAGGATAAGTAAAGCTCACATGAATTTTATTCGAACCATTTATGGAATTATTTATACACAAACAAATAAATAAACTAAGTGTTAGGCTCAGAAAGCTGCTACAAACCTGATGTATGGAGACCCCCTGAAAGAGTATCCAGAGCAAAACAACAACAGGAAGATCCTTAGCAGGATATAACCAAAGAAAACTGAGGCTGCAGTCGATTTTCTCAAGGCGTCAAACGCGTTTAACGCTTAATTACATTGAGGCCAAAACGGCAATCGTGTGGGTAGCGGCACACACTAATTTTCACTTCCTAATTAGGCGGAAAACTTCAGAGTCCTGCCACCTCGATTTACCCATTTACCCAATCAAAGCTGCTGCTGCCGCTGAAGGAACTATAAAATTCCAAGACCCTCTCACGTATGGGCCACGCTTTGACATTTATGGAAATAATTAAAACTGATTTTGCGCTCATTTTATTCGAGATGATAAAGCTGATGATTGCCTCTGCCCTACACTCTCCTCTCCCGCTTTGCCGCATCCACTCAATTAGGCGAACGCGTTCGTACATCATGCACGACTTTGTCATTCAATTATCCATTGCCAATAAGTGAGTGGCACATAAAATGTGAGGCGAACAGCGTACGTGACCTGAGCATGCGATTAATTTCTGTTTAAGTGTAAGACTTAATGCCAATGGAGGAGCTTCCCAGGACTGGATTGTAATCAGCAATAGATGTAAACGGACTCAGAGATCTCCCGATGCAGCAGCCGCCATCTCTGGTGATTTGTGGGCCAGCTCCTCACACTCCATAGATGGAAGGGAAGCATCAAGTTTTCAATTGTTTTTAAAGGCTTATGTGCTCAGGCTCATATTTTGCATGCCCCCAGAGTTTTTGCTGCAAGTACGAGGAGAGAATGTGTGGCTGGGACTGGAGCTGGCTCTTGCTTCGATTCGTTACAATTGGCCAATATTCTGGCTTTGTGCTGCTGAACAATGCCGCTGGCTGAAGGCTGAAGTTTTGGCAGGAGAGATTTCTGATTTTAGCGTGCCAAAGCAAGGAGGAGGAGCAGCCAAAGGGAAAGATACGGCCACCAATTCCACTCATATTCCCCCACGGAAAACTCTCTTTCACTCTGTGCCTTTTCCTCTTTGCCTCGCGTCTGTGTTGCTCTCTCTCTGTGTGTGTGTGTGTGTGTGTGTTGGGGCGCACAAGACCGGAAATGAAAGTTCTGCCAATTGAATTATGGATATAAAATTGCGCTTGACTTTCGCCGCTCAGCAAGTCCAACGAGGATGGGTCTTCAATTTGTGTTCTTTTGATTGTTTTGCGCTTGATTGCACCTCAGAGAGAGCCAGATAGAGAGCGAGAAGAGTGGTCCACTCCACTACAGCAAGAAAGTTCAAGTAACGATCCTTTCCTAGACCTAAATGTCAACACTATGCCATTGAAAATTTCACAATTATTCAAACACTATCCCCCCAAATTGCTGTAGTTAGACAATTTTCTTGCAACATTCAGAATGCCCCCCGGCAAAAGCAAGAAACCACTTTTGAAGCGGCATGCGGCAGGCCCAGCTTTTAAGCTGCCGAGCATCAGTGGCAGAAGTAGCTTCGCCTTTACGTATCAACCGCCAAAGAAGACATTGGGAGTGCTTAGCTTTGGCCACATATTGACAGCGGTGAGTGCTAAAGGGGTCTACAGACAAAGGATATACAGAAGTTCTATGAAAAGGGAATGAATTCTACACCTACTTTTCTTTCCATCTCCCATATTTTCGCACAGGCACATAAGCAGCGTTAGGAACAAGCTCATACATGGATTGTTATCTTAGCTATATTTGTGGGCCAATCTGAGACCCGATTTCTATTTAAATCACATTATTCTTGATCACTATCTTCGGAGGAAATCTCCTGTGCTTTCTCCTCTCCCTGATTGTCATCGTCTGCAGCTGCCGCTGCAGCTTCATCCTCGCTATCGCCCGATTCCATGGGATTTGCTTTAAGGCGTGCCATCAGCTCCTTGGCAGGATTGAAAATGCCATTCGTCTGCTGCGAACAAATGATGCAGCGTTGCGACTTTTTGTACTGCGCCAGGGCACACTTTTCACAGAAATAATGTTTGCATCTGCAAAAAAGAAAAGGAAATATCAAAACCCGCCTGAAATAGCTTAGGGAATTCCCTCACTTGGTCACCACGGGGTTGGTAAAGCTCTGGCGGCATATGTGGCACTTGAAAGGCAGCGATTCCTCGTCCGAGTGAATCTCGTACTTGCCATCGTCGCCATCCGATTCACAGTCGCCGCGACGCTGCGCCTCGTGATCGGCTTCCAGCTGCCAGCCTGCCTTGTAGTCGCTGCGATCGTGCAGGAACTTGCAGCTGTCACCAAAGCCACAGTAGCCCGTCTCCTTGTAGTCCTTGCAGATATCCGGCTGGTAGTCCCAGCGCACGGTGGCTCGAAGGTGAGCCGGCGCCCGAATGGGTCCGCTGCGCACCATTCCAGAGCTGGCATTACCCGCCGCCGTGTCCTGCTTCTTGTAGTACTGCGCATAGTTGTTGATGCCGCGATAGATCTTGTCGTCGGCCTTGCCCTCCAGTTCCTCATTGATCTTCAGCGCCCGGGCATGTATCGCCTGAGCGTCGCGATCCAGTTCCGTGTCCATTTCGTTGACTGAAGTGGCACCCTGGTCCTGGGGGCCACTGGGCAACGCCTCTCGTTTCGATTTGTATGCCACGCCCAGTCCATCATCTTCGGATTTTCCATCGCTGGATGTGGCCTCTGTGGCTCCCGCCTGTCGCTTGGCTTTGCTCACCGTCTTGGTGCTCTGAAAGTTTGGATTTGTTCGTTTGCGTCGGTTCTCGGCTCGCACAAGAGCACTGGCCTTGTTCTGGGCCTCCTCGTCGCTGCTTTTCGCTATTTTTCGGAAGATTATTGCAATTGTTTAATTATTTCGTGTTTGGCGGTGAGCCGGCACCTACCTGAATCATTGCTGCTGCTGCTCTCCTTCTTGCGGCGCATGGAAGCTCCTCTGTTGATGTTTCGCTTCTTGAACCCAAAGGCTGAGGTGGTGGGCGCTTCCTCCGACATCCTATGTCCTTAAAAGTGTTTGTTTTGTTTAAAAATTGGTTTTTATAACAAATACAATGTTTTGGTGGCAAAGTCGGCAGCAGTGTGACCACGGATTTATCGATCAAATATACCGCAATCTCAGAAATATACCTTCTTATTAAAAAAAAATACCGGAAATGTTTCCTGGATTTCGATGTTCTATTTAGAATTACTGGCTAATTAGAATTCTCAAAGCTAAAACTATGGTTTAATCACATTTATCAATCAGTTCTGCCCAAGACCGGCTGGTTTTCATTACTTTCTTTAATTGGAATGTTTCCAATGTTGTTAAATTGAAACGTTTTATGCTATTTTTTTTTGGTTGACCTTTTTAGTATGGCTTGTTTTGTGCCTTTGAATACCATATATTCCTTAATAATTAACATTCAATATATAATGTTACGACTGCGCTAACGGGCACATGTTACATGAACTTTTTGCCATTGATAGTTCCGTTCTAGTTCAACCAAACTTACTTTTCGTCGTCAGATGTCTCTGCTGATAATTACATAACTACGTAGTTGATATTTCGTAAAAATGTAGTTTACATTTACAAAACATATACCATCCATGTTTACCTTACATTCCATTCCCACTTATGTATTTTACCGTTGGCAACATAATTTGTATGGGCCAAAAACATGTTGCGAACAAAAATCAGCACTGTTTCCCAACATTTGGAACGGAATAAGCAACATTTAGTACCCTTGAAGGAATGAATATCCTCGAATTGAGGAAATTTTAAAAATCTCTGGATTCAATCAATGCAAAAACAAACTAATCTGTTTGTTAATACCGTGAATGTATTTAGAGCGGTATAAAGTACATATGTACATATATACATAGATATCTTATAAAAAGGTTAAAAGCATGTCCATTGTTAATATTAAAAGGCAGCTGGTAAGATGGAATTTTAATATTATATATAGAAAATAGGGTACACAACTGCTAACTCACTCAACTCATGCAATCGGTTGGCCAGCAAAAAAATGTCTAATGACGTAAGATTCCATTCCCACCCACGTAACATTAAATGCTTTTTTTTTTTGGTTGACCTTTTTAGTTTTAACCTTATTTTGCAATCAATCCAACACAGATAAGTCATGAAAATTAACCAAACTTGTGGTTAATCGAATGATGACTCGAGTAAAATGGCATTTTTAAAGCTGAGAGTCCCAACCAGCTGGTAATATTAAACAGAAGATCAAAGTCGAGGAAAATGATTTAACATTTACGGTATATTTACAGTATATTTGGAAAATGAAAGGGTATATTTCCGAAGGTCTGTCGTTATATTTCATCAGTAATTTCGCGGTCACACTGAACAACACGTAAATTTTATATTTTCGCTGAATTAACGTAATTATATGTACTAAATTGTGTCTATTACTTGCAGAACATGGTGCTCGAACTAATTTCCAGTGCAAAATGCTTCGAGGGCGAGCAGCGCGTGTACCAGCACAGCTCCAGGACGCTGAACTGCGACATGACCTTTGGAGTCTTTGTGCCGGCTGCTGCCCTTGAAGATAAGACGCCCTGCCCGGTGCTGTTCTTCCTGAGCGGCCTCACCTGCACGCACGAGAACTTTATACAGAAGAGCGGCTTCCAACAGTACGCCGCAAAGCACGGTCTCATCGTGGTTAATCCAGACACATCGCCACGTGGCGTCGATCTGCCTGGACAGGATGATGCTTACGATTTTGGCAGCGGTGCCGGTTTCTATGTGGATGCCAAGCAGGAGCCCTGGTCGAAGCACTACAAGATGTACAGCTATGTAACCGAGGAACTGGTCGAGCTGGTCAATGCCAATCTGCCAGTGGCGGCCGGAAGGCGCGGCATCTTTGGCCACAGCATGGGCGGACACGGAGCCTTGATCTGCGCCCTGAAGAACCCCGGCCTCTACAAATCTGTGTCTGCATTTGCACCCATTGCCAATCCCTCAGAGGGTGCATGGGGCAAAAAGGCGCTCACCGGCTACATTGGCGACAACACTGCCGACTGGGACCAGTGGGATGCCACCCGTCTGGTCTCCCAGTACGAGAGCACGCCCCAAGAGCTGTTCATCGATCAGGGTCTGGCGGATAACTTCCTTGCCGCCAAGCAGCTGCTGCCGGAGAACCTACTGGCCGCCGCCGACACCAACGAGCACATCCAGACGATCTATAAGCAACGCGAGGGCTACGATCATGGGTACTTCTATATATCCACTTTTGTGGGCGAGCACATTGCCTACCATGCCAATCTGTTGAAGGCAACCAAAGTTTAAGAATTAAATTCTGTGTAAAAACCCCAATCCAATCCAATTAATGATTTCTGCACAGCATTTTGGCGCCGCACGAAGCCAGCCAGCCAGCCACTCGGTTTGTGTGGGTGGGGTGGTGGTAAAAGCTCGCGGCGTAGTAAAAGCTCTCCCAACTGTTCGCATCTTCCGCTGACAATGCAAAGTGGTTTGGCATCCTTCGCTTTCATGTTCATTCATCAGAACCCACGCTGGGGCCACAGTTAGTACAACAAATACAGTCGGCCAGAGCAGACGCACGCAACGAACGCGAGAGATTCATCCCGAGTGTGCTGCTGTGGACGACATCGTATCTCCGTTTGGCGCCATATTTACTTGGACCAATCCTGAGTCCCTTAACGCAGTGCTGTGCGTGTGTTTGTTTGTGTAATTTCGCGCGCTTTTGTGTCGCCTGGCGGCTGCTGTGGCTGTGGCAGTGCGCGAGTGTGCGTACGGGTCAGAAAATTACTGAAATTGAAACTGGAGCCCCAGAGCCCGACACCCACCAAAAAAGGATATTTAAAAGGCGTGAGATTTGCGGCCAACTGCAAAGCTGGACAACTGCCAGTCAACTGAGATAGATCTTAATTAGGCTTTTACTGGCAGTTGGCAGACAACAATAGCTGGCAACTGGCTGCCGGGGTAAGCGTTCAGCCATATGGCCGATATAAATCAATTATAGACACACCTTTGGTAGGTCCTGCACAGCACTCTCCGGTGTGGTTGGCCCTCTGCTCGACGCCATTAGATTCCTTTAAGGGACTTTAGTGGGACAGGGAGTGGAAGGATGGGTTGTTGTACGTTGTTTATGGCCACCGTTTTACTGCATGCTGAAATTTTATACCTCCATCAGCACTTCATTTTTCACAGTTCAGAGTCAAGTTCGCGCATCACCAGCAAGCCAGCCAGCCAACCCGATAACAATCCATCAACATCTGCGCTGGAGTTGCGTCAATTCCTTTACCGTAACCCAAAAAAACGTTCACAAAATGTTAAATTTTAAAGTATTTAAGCCGTGTTTTTAGCGCCCTTAATTTGCATATTATGATTTAGCTATTGAATCTACCATTTCTATTATGAAATGGGACTTTGAAAAGTGCCTGTGGGAAGGGCCTTGTCCGTCTTCTAGGAATTGTTGTTTCAGTTTTTATTAATGGTCTTTTATTACACTTTTAATTGTGCGCATTCTCCTTTAAGCTGCTTTAGGATGTGGGTTTATGTCGTGGAGTCTTGTTACTCGAAGCTTCAATGAAACGTAAAATTATATTTGGAAGTAGCAACTTAATGGGACAGATGCCATGGCAGCCAGACAGTACGGCTACACTTTAGTGGGTCTGATGATATTAAACGGCAATGAACAAATGATAAAAGCTAGAATGATGTTGCTGAAGCGATTGAGAATCGTTTGAGCACGGCAATCACAAGGTTCTTAAGCAATTTTGGCTTTAAATCGTTCATAAATAATTGGTATTATTTAAAAAAGTAGGAGGCAATGTTCAAAGAATATTTATCGTCTTTGCACTAGTAATCACACGATATTTATTTACATACCCCAACACCTTGTTCTCAAAAAAAAGTAATACTTATATTTTTTGGAAACATTCCAAATACCTTTCGCTCTTTTAAACTTTGTGTTAACTCCTTAAACTTCCCACCCAGAGTAAGTACATTAACTGCAATTTGCTGTGGACTATTGGCCCAAGTTTTCGGCTCTCTTATTTTTGCAAGGTTTTGCATTATGATGTACTCTGATGACAAAACTCGAACTCCAATGTTGTCAGTTCTAACGATGAAGTCTGGCTTAATTTACAAACTAGACGCTGCGACTTGTGTCCATTTAATCAGTATCGAGTTGCAACAGGGCTTTGACGCCAGTTTGGGAATTCACTTCGATGGCAGTGTCATTGTAGAGGCTTCAGTTAGTGCTCAAAATAGCCATGAATCCTTAGACACTCTTTTATGGGGGAACGATTGCATTGCCCTGAAAAGCGAATCATATGCGACGGCCGATGTAATCGGCTACATCGATGGGCACTTCTACGGCGTGGCTGGCCAAGAGTTTATGCCGCTGGAGGACGTTTTTCAAGAAATCCACAAGCCAGATAATTAGTTGTTAGGTAGTTCTGGCAGACGGAAATCGCCGAGGAAATCCACAGAAATATTTGAGACGATAAACAGGGAGCACGACTCTCGGTTTGGATTTAAAAAATAGATTTATAAAATAAAAGCCCTGGAAAATAAATACATTTATCAGGGAATATTTGCAGATGTCTACCTATATTTATAAATATTTCTCATAATCATCAAACATATATGTAATTATGTATATCCAAAGCTCGTTTCAGTCTGTTCGATTTAACTATGCAGCTGCAATGACGTTTTATCATAATTGAATCAACCCAGTTAGCCATTTTCAAATTTGCATTATGGAGCATCTCTCCCCCCAGGACAATCTCTCAATTTTCCTGTTTTGTTGCTACAAAATACGCTTTCAATTACGAAATTCATATCTTAATCTTTTATTAGCATCTAGCAGTGCAGTTTGCTGGTTGTGGAGCTGAGGAAATGTTTCCATTCAAACTAGAACACGTTTTTGCAATATTTAATAGAACAGACTTGAGCAGTATTTCCATTTATCTACTCCTACCGTTGGCAAGGGCAAAAGCAGAGCCAGAGAGCTAGTCGCCCTCGTAGGAGTATATTTTTTTTGCAATTTTCTGCTAGGAGCTTAAGTGAAATCCGGTTAGGACTGAAGTGCAACGAGGAGAGAAACATTCAACCTTAAAGCACAGGCTGTGCCCCACACACTTGGGCAATTAAAAACAAAAATATATTCAAGAGTGTATTCCATTTCCCCAGTCTAATTAAAGGTAAGCCGCTTGCGCGAATCCCTCTGGGATCACAGAACCGACGCTCGAAGCAAATAAATACAAGTTTATGCTGCAGAAACTAATTTAGTTAAGCCATTGATATCACATTGGGGAAATGGGGGGATGAAAATCAATAAAAGAAAATGAGCGAAAAAAAGAGGTTGAAGCATTCATTCATTCCTTCATCAATGGTTGCTTATTTGGACAACTATTTCAAGTTGCAGAAGAATAAATAGAGAAGGGGATGCAGATGCAATTGGCACGGCGATTTTTGGGGGAGCTTGGACGTGACCCAAGAAATGTTTGAAATAAGTTTCCGAGTCCTCTGAAGACTTTTGCAGTTTGGAGTTTGATTGCTGTTGTTCGCAAGCAAATCAATCAATTGAAATAAAACGGAAGGGAAATGCAAAAGATTCTCCTCTCAACTAGAACTTTAATGTAAGCACAGTCTGTCCCACAAATAGCTGAATATTTCATGCATAATAATGAACTGCTCAAAATAGTTTGAAAACTAAACCCCAAACGGATGCCATGATTCAACGATTCAAACGCCTTTTAAGCTGGAAGCAAAATGTGACCCTGTATGGCATATCCATAGCCCTTCCATGCAATACCCAGAGGAATCAATTTCAATTTATTTACTTGTATTCTGTGCAAATAAATAAGTAACCCTAAAAAAGCATGCATGAAAGTGGCAGCAGCCACATGTTTTCCTCGAGGGAGAGGACACACTCGCTCTCACTGTGTAAAAACAAAAGCATCCATTAGCACATCAATTAAGGAACCTTATGGCATACGTACATACCACCAGGTTATACATATAGAAGGGCAAATACGAGAGTTCAGCACACGTCTGCACTGTTACACGTACTTTTGCCATATAACGTACTTGAATGCACACGCAGAAAACTGAAGAACGAATCGGTTTGGCATTCGCATTTTCTCATTTTCCATTTCCCATGCCCAGCGCGTGCTGCTCTGACCTGACTGACAATTAGGCCAATCACGGGGAATCACTTGTCAAGACAACACACCAAATCGACACATGCATATGCACAAAATGATGTATTCCTCTTTTCTGCAAGCTAACTGAAGTAGGGTCCATGGGACACTAGGATCCTTGGGTGGAGACAGGCACGCAAATTCAACGTAAAATGTGCGCCATCCAAATAATTTAGACAATGGCACTCGTGCGCACACGCCATGCCCAGGAAACGGGATGTGGCAGAGACACACACACACACACACACTCAGACACTCTCAATCAAAAACACACACAACAACACTCCAACTCAACTCAACTCAACACAGAGGCAGAGACAGAGACAATACGCAGGAGGCGACAATTTTAGTGCTATTTTCGGGCATCACTTGGCTTTACAGCAGGCCACACACACGCGGCACGGAACTCGGTGGCGGGACCTCTATTGGGACGCCTGATATGGAAGCCATCACTCGAGCTGCCTCGCTGTCCCTGCTGGCCCTTACTTGTGCTTGCACTGAGCGAAAGAAAACTAAAACTAGAAGAAAGTCTTAAGCCGGCTTGAGGTTTTTTGTGTGCCTTCTAAAAATATTTACAAATGTTTCTGCAGCGTACTTAGACTTGAAGTTGCTCGGAGTATTAGCTGATAATAAAGATTAAATTTCTCAGTGCATTATCTCGTGTGTATCTGCTGTCCGAACATATGTTCTCACTTAGTCTGGGGCTCGTCCTCGGCCCCCACTTCACTACAGGCGACAGACGAGAGCAGCACAATGGGAAAACAAACAGGAAAAGCGAAGAAAAAACTTTTATTTGGTATAGGTTTGTTGGGGGTTTTCCAGCAGCAACACAAAACAAAAAACTGGAAGTGCGCTTTGAAGGTGTAATTGAGTTTGAGCTGAAAGTACGTGCAAGAAATCACAAAAAAACATCACCCGCATGATTGTGATCCACTAGAAACTTTGAGCCCATAATCGAGTTGAATGCCATGCAGCCCCAAGTCACTGCCTGAATGGTTACCCACAAAATGGATCTGCATGTATGCACTTTCATTTGCATAACTTTACGCACACATAACATATTGTTTATGCCACATGGAGTGGAGGAAGGTAAACGTGCCGTAACCTGTGCGCGGAAGCTAATAAATTGTATCGCAAAAGTTTATTTTCCTGATCCGCAAAGTTTTTCGCTCACGCATCCATAGATTGTTGTCGGGTGACTGATGGAGATTTTTGTGGCCGTTCTTATGTACATAGTTGTCAAGCTATTAGACAAAAACCACTAAAGTTGTGGCTGTTGATGGATGTGGCAAATAAATAGAGAAAGTTTGAAAAGGTTCCAGCTTATCTGTGGCATTGAATTAATTTTTAATTAAAATTCAAGATGGAATTCACTGGCAAACTGCTTAAGAATAAATCACGCAATGAAAATCAATTTCAATTCAATTTATATTCATAGAAAATCAAGTTAATTCCGCTTAAATCCATTGCAAAACATTTCCTTGGTTCGAGCCACCTCGTACAACCATTAAAACAAAAGCTCAGATTTCTGTGGAAATTTATCGTCTGCAAATTGCGTTTCTTCTCATTTACGGAAAGCAAATACCGAAGCTAATTAAACGCATACCAGGAGATGCTCAACCCTCCAGTCGACTACAGAAATGCATCGAGCATAAACGCGCACAGGACTCACCTCTGACGGGGCAACTTGAAGGAATTGGCAATGCAATTCCCAAATTGCGTTTACTAAGCCTTGCCAGTGTCGACTCTCTGGGCCTGTGGGTTGTGCAACAATTTATATATGCCACGAGGCCATGGTTACGCCTCCACCCACACACACTGTACGTGCAGGGACGGAGTGCACCTTTTCCCGCTAAAGCTTCTTACGCTAATTGCACTAAATGAACACAATTTATTGTGGCCAAGATAGTGAGCAGTGCATGAAGCAACAAATAACCCAATAGACTGCTCCATCTTCCACTCATACTCCTTGCTGCTCCTCCCATTTGCTGCTCCTGCTGGCGACATGCTGCAAGTGGCAGCCATTTGGTTAATATTAAATAAGTACATGCATATTAATTATATGCATAATTACACGACCAGGCGCGTTGGGTGTTTTGCCATAATTAAAACGGGCTCTGACACTGCGTATACGTAACGTGACTCAGGCACAAGTTTGGGGTGTTCCCAGGAGAGGTGTTTCCCTTTTGAAACGTGGCAAATTAATCTAATTTTGGGGAGAACATTAAAAGCAAACGAGAGTGCTAATAAAATGCTTTTTGAAGTCCTTTGTTGGAAGTCTTTTAGGCTTTTGCTTTGGAGGTTTAGGAACATTTCTTGGCAGATTCAAACTATACTTTAATACATCCCCAAATGATTACATTCCCTTCTGGCTTACTTCATTTAGCGTTTCCCAAATCCAGAACATCCTTCAGCACTTCCTCACGGGTTTTTTGTACCCCCCTGGCATGTGTGTGCGATGGGGATTTCTGATTTCTGCTTCAGACTCAAGTTGATTATGCTTCTGACAGAGTCATTAACAATTTGTGGCTCTGGGATTTGCTCAGATTTGATATGCATTCCTTTATATCCTCTCTCTTTATTTTCCGGCAGGAGCCGGACGTAGCAGCAGGCGGAACTTGAGGCACCAGAAACAGCACAGACAACAGCAACTGTGGCACAGCCGCAAGCCGATCAGCAGCTCATTCAACGGTTGAGTGTTTTATGGTGCTAGAGAGCAGCAATAAGGACAGCGGAATAACCTTAGCAACCATCTCGAGCAGCCTGGAGGCAGGAAATATCATACACGAGGCGTAAGGAACAAAGCCATTCACCAAAATGGCTGGCGGGGGTAGAACAGCCGGGAAGTACGGTTACTCGGACAACAGTTATTACAGTAGTAAGTGCCCAAAGATAACCCTGATGCAAATCTACAACAATAAATATTATTTTGCAATGCATAAGGGATAAGCCTTATTATTAATACTTTTATTATTCGTTTATTCGCATGTTGCTTGCTCTTTATTTTCCCCCTTTAACCACTGTTCATCCGGTATACAGTCGCCTTGCTTCATTGGGATTACACTCGAAGAAAGAACTTTCATTTGGAGTCAAGAGTTTCACTTGAAATGTTTGCTGGGTTCAAGGACAGCTTTCGTTTTGGCTTTGCTGCATGCGAAATCTAACGCTTTTGAATTTCTTTATGCGAAACTGCTTTTGTCCTCCTCAAACATTTTTGAATGCATTCACGACTGGCAACTGGTAGCCAAATTTTGCCCATTTTTGATTCTTTTCATTCTCTTTATGTTGATTTTCTTGATTTTCGCAGTGTGTGAGCCAAAAGCGGCTGGTAGCTCATTGTCTGCCTCGTCGCCCATTTGGCGCGGCTTATGTGTGCCCCACTGGCGTCAACTTGACGTCCCCTTGTCACTCCTCACTCCTCACTCCTCACTCTCAGCACATTTCTTCTTGATGAAGTCCTGCCGCATGCCATACCGTAATCAGTGTTGCACAGCGTTCTATTTTTTCTTGTATTTATTTATTTGCACTCGCATATTCAAAGCTCATTCTTGCCACAGTCTGTCTGTGTCTCGCTTCCTTTTTTTATTACATTTATTTCCTTGCGTTGCGTTGCGTTGTTCATTCACATGAATACACGTGGGATGGGCATTTATTTCCTTTATGTGGAGTGTGCGTGTGTAGATGATTTGTTTATGCGTATGTCAGCTGAGGATTTTTGTGTTACTTTTATGGCACAAGCCTCCCACCAGCATACAATACACGGCATACACGTTCTGTATTATCATTCACGCCTGAATGCCATTTTCTGGCAAATCATTCACACACCACCCAACGAAATGTGAATTAAGTTTCTCGAGCAGTGAAAGCAGCTTAGTCCTGTCCTTCTCCTTCACCTGTACCCCAATTATCCGCATTTTAGCAGCGTGAATGATTTCCATTCGGTGGCCACAGCCCAATGTTTGACTTCTTGCTGTGTTTGCATAAACTTTTTCTTGTTTCCTGTTTCCCCTCGAAATTTGGCCTAAGTAGGTCTGAATGCGCTCTTCGTGAGCACACGCCCACCCGCAGGCGACGGCACTCCACCAACAGCACTCCTCCCAGCAGCAGCTTATAGGAAGCTTTGAATAAGTTTATCATAGTTTTTGATTGCCACAAATTGTGCGGCGTTATTTATGAGCTTGCTCTCGCTCGTTCGCTGTGTAATCTATATCATTGTGGTAAGAATATTCCACAGCCAGCAACAGGAACAGGACCGACCACAACCACGACCACCTGCTGTGGTGGCTGCATGTATTTGTGTGTGTGTGGCTTTGCCCACAGTGTTGGTAAATGGCATAAAATAAGCATTAAATAAGTTGTCATCGTGGATATACTACATGTCCCTGGGATACACTTCTTCCTCCTGGCTGCGCTTTTGTCCCTGGATAAATCTAATTGAAAATAAATATTTATGACTTGATTGTTATTGCTGATATTAACGAGTGTTTCGTATACATTTATTATATGAACATTCAGAGGGGCTTACACATGTATTGGATTGTATTTAGTTTGGATTGTGTGTGTGTGGGGAGCGAGACTTATTTGATTTTTTGGCATATATTTGTTCAACAAGCAGAGGGGCCACAGAACCAACGAATATATAAGATATCCTTAGTGGATTTGGGTTTGTTTTTTGCCTTTAAGTGTATATGAAATGAGCCAACGAAGAGGTTCATCGTAGTGGCTGTGTCTGCGAAATAAATATGAAATATATTTATTTACGATTTCTTTGCCCAATCGGGGAACTTTGAGGTCTCTGGGAAGATGACTTTGCCCCACTGACTGTTCAGCATGAGGATCACAAAGGCCCAAACAGTCGGCAAAATGCCGGCCACTGCCAGATACTTGGTCTTGATGCCAGCATAGCCAGAGATGATGGCATTGGGCGGAGTGCTCACTGGCAGATGGTAGGCCATGCTGATGGCCAGAGATGGCGGCAAAGTCAGCTTCAGGGGATGCATCTTAATGGCCAGAGCCATTTCGCTAAAGATCGGTATGAGTATGTTGCAAATGGCCACATTCGAGCTGAAGGCGGTGCAGAATAAGCCAATGAAAATGCACATGCCCTCGACGAGGATATTGGGCATCTTGGAGGCAAAGCCCAGCGAGTCGCCCAGCATCTTGGCCATGCCACTGACCTTGCTGCCCTCGGCCAGAGCAAATCCACCGCCTACCCAAAGAGCTAATATGTAACGAAGGATAAGGCTAGTAGGCTTGCCACATACCCAACAGGAAACATAAGCCCCAGGGTGTATTCTTGTGTATGTAGACCCAGGAGAGCAGAGCATCCATGCTTTGACCCGTGAAAGGCGCTGCTTGGAAGAGACTTTTAAGGGATTAAGAAATATTTAAGACAGCTAGCAGATGGACTCACGATTGCCACAACAATACTTGAAGAACTTATACTGCGTGGGCAGTGCGAAAAGCATTATGACGGGCAGCCACACCGGAGGGCCACTGCCTATTTTTCTAATGGAAATAGAAACAATAGATTAAAAACAGCTTAAACCCTTGCCCCACAATTACTTACTGTGCATTGAGGAAATCCCCCCAGCCAGGCACAAAGCCCGGCTTGCGTGTGAAGAGAAGAACTACCATCAGGATGAAGAGCAGAGTCACTTGTATCTCATGACATGTCATGGGTCCGAGCTCCGCGTGGCGTGCCTTGATCACAGTCTTCACCACATCCTGGCCCATGCTGCCGCGCTTCACCTCTTGGCCCGTCACGCTCTTCCCACGGAACAGACCCATGTGTGTGAATTGCAGTGAAAAATATAGCAGTAGAACATTCACAATGACCACAAGGGGCACGGCATAGGCCATGAAAATGGGAAAATCAATGCTAGTCGCCGATTTGGGAAAACGTCTGCGAGTAGGAATCATTGGGACATTGGGACATTGATGTGGGAGCAACCATTGGGGAGACATTGCTTACGTGTCGTAGAGACCCTTGAAGGTTAGATTTGTGCCAGTGCCAATCAGTGTGCCACAGCCGCCAATTGTCGAGGCATAGGCAATGCCAAAGTAGAAGGCCATCGATATGGTGGATGGATGTGGCGGATCGCCCTCTTCCATGGGTTCCTCCTCTTGCGTTTTGAACACGGTGAATATATTTTGCTAGGCATCACAAAGGAGTCACATGAATACATTTATTTATGACAAAATATTTCTACTTTTGCTTACCGAATGGAGCTCGTTGAGCACAGCCTTCACAATGGGACACATCATGGCGGTGGCAGCCGAATTGGAGATCCACAAGGATATGAAACATGTGACCATAACCAAGCCAAAGTGCAGACTAACGAGAGGAGTGCTAGATCCTGCTTAAGGATATTCTATTCACTACTTACCGCCGCGGACTGCAGCCCACAATGAGTATAGTCTTCATGGCAATGCGCTGATGCAGATTGCTATACTCGATGGCCAAGGCTATGATCAAGCCACCAATAAACATGACCACTGTATCGGAAAAGTACAGTTTGCACACTCTCTCGGAACTCTGCATAAAAGGAACAAGTCATCAGGTATTAAAGCCGCACAGATACCCTTCCAACACTCACCAAAATATCAAAGAGTGGCAAGAAAACCACAGGAAAGAGCGAAGTCAAGTAGAGCGGAATCGCTTCAGTGATCCAAAAGAGTGCCATATTGCACACCAGATACATGCATCTAAAAGCCTACAAGTAACATCCTCTAAGCGGTTATTCTTCATCCTACCTACCAGACTTACTGGTTCTTTCTCCAAAATTCCATGGATCAACAATGGCAAAGTGAGCAATGGCATGAGAAGTGACGCCTTGCCCCGCCAATGGAAGCTGCAGCATTTTCCCAAGCTCTGTTTAGCTGGTATTTTCTCATTTTCTCCTGGTCTGCTCAATGAATGGTTTGTTAAGGAAGAAAATACACTTAATGGCAGGAAAGTACTTACTCTGCCATTTTGGCTACGCTTCAAGTTTTGTTTGTCAGTTTTGCTAGCACACGTCTGGTGCTGTTAGTATTTTACAATGATTTATTTAGACTGTTTGAAAGGTGAAACTTGTATGACATTACCATGGCATGCTGAGCAGTTCCGGGCCGGACAGCAGCTGAAACAGAGCAACAGTGTAACAGCCCTGTTAACGGTTTGCTTTGACAGTCTGCGGGAGCACTGTGAGTGCTCTGCTTTAACAGTCTGTTAACGTTCTGCTTTTACAGTGTTTGGCCGCGCTTAAGCGCTTAAGAGCTCTGCTTTAACAGCCTTTAAGAACTGTTCCTTAACAGCTTGAAGCCGTAGTGAAGCGTCCCTCTGCTTTAACAGACTGTTAGCGATCTCGTTGACAGCTCACTGTTAGCACTTTGACATTTTATTCCTCGCCTACACTGGTGATCCTTGTCGATCCTTATTTCTACATCGTTGGAATCCTCTACGTTTTCACTTCAATTCCCATTAAGTAAAACATGCAAAAGGTAGTGTTTAATTAGCAGCATAACTCCTCAAGATCTGAGCATCATCAGGTTTATTTTAAGTAGAATTTTCGGTAGTTCAATTTAATAATTTCATTTCAATCAACATAATCTTTTACAGAGCCTGTTCCAAACAATTGTTTAGGCATCATAGAGCGCAAGCTTATCTATAATATTATTCCTGGTCTTGTTTTTATATTCCTTAGCCCAGTCTGGGAATGATTTCATTTCGGGAATGACGACCATTCCCCAGCTAATGCTATTCACAAATACCAAAAAGAGTCCCCAGAATGTAGGCAATAAGCCAGCTCGCATCTGCAAAAGACAGATAAAGCTCCATAGAGTAAGAGTTTAAAAAGAGATTTCAGAACTTACCAAATATTTGGACTTGATGTTCGCATAGCCACAGATGATGGCATTGGGGGGTGTGCTCACGGGTAAGAGGTATACCAAGCTAGTGATCAGACAGGTGGGCAGAGTGAGCAAGAGTGGATGTACTTCCATGTGAAATGCCTATGGAAAGAGCGTAGTTTATCCTTAAACGATTGAGTTTACTGTCAAAGCATACTTTCGCTTACCAATTCACAGTAAATTGGCAAGACAATGTTGGCCACCACCACGTTCGAGGTAAAGGCGGAGCAGAACAGGGTGAACATCAATAGAATCAGCAGCACGGATACTAGCGGCATCTTGGAGGCAAACGACATGCTATCGGCTATGTATTTGGTCACTCCGCTCACTTTACAGGCCTCGGCCAGAGCAAAGCCTCCACCCAGCAGAAAACAGAGACCCCAGGGGCAGGTGCGATGCAAGAAATCCCACGATAACAGCGAGTCTATGGTTCGAGCGGGAAAAGGAGCTGCAAGGAGGAAACTGCTTAAACCCAAGCCACAAGGAATGGTCAACTTGAAGTACTCACCCCTGCCGCAGCAATACTTGAAGAATGTGTACTGAGTGGGCAAGGCAAAGAGTAAAATCACACAGAAGCAAACCGTGGAAGATGTCCCAACGGGCCTAAAGGAGTGGAGGAGGAATTTCAAAACCAAGGAAACATTATCATCAAGATCTAACACTTACTTTGCATCGATAAGTGAACTCCAACCCGTAAAGACGCCCGGTTTGCGGGTGAAGAGCAATACAATCATTAAAGTGAATACAATAACCACTTGAATCTCGTGACAACTCATGGGACCCATGTTCTTGAGGCGTTGGCGCAATACCACCTCCACTTGATCCTTGTTCTCGGTGGCTTTCTTCAGAGCCAGGCCCGTCTTGCTGCCCGAGCGAAAGAGCGCCATGTGGGTGATCAGCAGGCTGACGTAGATGCAGATCATGTTAACAATCACCACCAGGGGCACAGTATAGGCCATGAAGAGAGGGAAGCTGACCTCCTCCTTGGATGAGGGAAAGGTACTGTGTGAGCGAGGGTATAGGCATTACGTAGTAGTTACAAAGTTAGTTCCTACTTACGTTTCGTAGATACCCTTAAAGACCAGATTGGTTCCAGTGCCAATTAGCGTGCCACAGCCACCCACTGTGGCCGAGTAGGCAACGCCAAAGTAGAAGGACATCGCCACCTTCGACAGGTGCGCAGGTCTGTGCCAAAGATCAGCTAAGAAGTTAGCAAATATGTCTGAAACATGCATTTGATGTGCCACTCACTCGCCCTCCTCCATGCGTTCCTCCTCTTGGGTCATGAATACATCAAAGATTTTCTCAGATTCCATCTCATTAAGCACCGCCTTCACAATGGGACACATCATGGCCGTGCCCGCCGAATTCGATATCCAAAGGCTCATAAAGGAACTGACTAACATGCAGCCACACAGCAAGCTGGAGTTTTGGGTGTTTTAATTGTTAAAAGAGAGCACTGCCAGCCACCACTTACCGCCTGGGACTGCAGCCGACAAGAATTATCGTTTTGAGTGCAATTCGTTGATGCAAATTGCAATATTCAATGGCCAATGCAACGACCAGGCCGCCATAGAACATCACCACAGTGCCGGAAAAGTAATGCTTGGTCACGTCATCAGAGCTCTAAGGTACGTGATTGGCATTGTAATTATGTCTGCCATTGTTACTGCGATTACTCACCAAAAAGTTGGCAACTGGCAAAAACATGATGGGTAATAGCGATGTCAAGTAGAGGGGAATGGCCTCGGTTATCCAAAAGATGGCCATAATAATCAACAAATATAAGCAAACAATTTCCTACAAAAATATAAAATAGGTATTTTGGAGCAGAATTTGTGGCGTAAACTCACGGGCATATCACTAGTGTAGCCATGGATCAGCATGGGCAAGAGTATTATTGGCACTACAACAGTCAATTTTCCTCTCCACTGGAAGCGGCAACATTTTCCCATGGCCCTTCCCGCGGAGATCTTTTCATTGGGTACTGGTCTGGGTTTTTGAAATAATTAAAGCATTTTATCAAAAGCATAATAAACTTCTCCTTTTTTGTTTTTGGATACTTACTCAATTGGTTCAGCCATTTTGTTGTATACTTGGAGTCTACAGACTTCAAACGGAATGAAATTCTATGTTTGGTTTGGAGTATTTTAAGAATTTTTTAAAAGACAGAAATGTCATGCCCAACTGCTCTTAATAATTTCCATTCAAGAAATCACTTTAGTTGCCATTCATTTTCACGTTTTTCGACACAGTGCTGGCAGCCTCCCATTCTCATTTGCCAAATATGCCATTATCCTCGCAATTAGGACACCGTCAATCAGCAAAGCAGCAGCCACGGCAACAGACAAATTTAAATCGCTAGAGAGAGAGAGAGAGAGAGAGGCAACACTTTGATGTCATTTAATTGATAATTTCCTGTCCACCCAACTTCAATGGCAAAAGACCCCAAAAAAGACAGACACAATCGGTAGATGGCCACGGGGAAGGTCAAATTGAAATTAAAGAAAGCTTTAAGCGAGGAAACAGAGGGGAGCCGAAAAAGGTTTAGGTTTCGGTTTCGGTTTCAATCTGCTTGGAAATTAAATTCCTTAATGTTGGCCACAAAGCACACATTTCGAAGCATGTCAGTGACAGGACGAGAGCAAACACAAAAGACGCACAAGAGTCCGCCTTTATGTATGTATGAGCCGGAGATATTACATAACCATAGATGAATGCTGGCTCCATTGCTCCGCCTTTTTCTATTCACATAATCTGTCAAATGACTTTATTGACTGCTGGGGACTGTGCGTGGAAAAAAGAGAAAACAATAAACGAAATTTAATACAAATCGGAGAGCAGCAGGACATGTGAGTGCCCTTGAGTGTCAGCAGTCCCCAAAAATTGGTCTTTGGGCTCATCCACTCGTAAATCCGAATAATTTACGCTCAGTTAACTTGTGGGCAACCCCTCAGTGTCCATTTTCGGATTCCTCCAATTTGTGTGTGTGTCAAATGCGTTTACTCTCTGCTTCCTTTCATGCATTTTGCATATTTCATTCTTTCATAATTCCCAGTTTGACAGGCCCAAAAAATAAAGTTATGGACTGGCAGCAGGGCCAGAATATTCCCCTGGGCATATCTATGAATTATTTCATATGCCGCCTGTCTCTCCCACTTGATGGTCTTCCTTTTTCAGTTCCTAAGTTTTTGGCACAAAAGTTTTATTGAGCTTTTGATGTTTGAGGCAATTTGGAATTTGTGGTTTGGTTTTTCCTCAAATATAAATGGCCAACCAATTTGTAAATGGGCAAGGAACCCCCAGAACTTTGACCGCACTGCAAACTTTTGATAATTATACGATTTTCCATGGAAAGAAGTTATGGGTATGGAGAATGATTATCAACCAATCGAATTGGTTTTAATCATATCAGAAAGGAAGTGTTTTAAAGCCAGAAAAAGGATCTGCGGAACTTTTTTAATCGAGAAAATCCAATAACCCTTGGGTTTAATCAGATAAAGATAATTACAGAAGACCCACCAGTGAGCGTCCAGTGTCCTGCGTATCTCATTATCCAGTCTATCGTCTGTGGTTTTATTCATTCTGGTTTCCAGTTCCAGCTTGCCTTCAAAGTGTTATTTATATTTCCTTAAAACAGACGCTACAAAGTGCTACATCTTTTGGAGATCCTTGGGGCTACTTTTTTCCACATTCCTTAACGATAGCTTGTTGTCTATTAGCATCTTCAAATATTGCAATATGTCCCCTTAAGGCTTTTGAATTTTATTGCCATGCCAGCAGGTAACTCAGCAGCTCACGGCTGGCCACGGCCGGCAAAAAAACAATCGAAATGATTGCCAATTTATCAGGAGAAGCGAAATGACCGTGAACCATGAACCATGGGAAGCACTCAACGCCTTGCAGCCAGCCAATCAAGTCCATTGACCACACACACGCACACACAATGTAGATGAGATTTATGGTCAGCCATTGGGCTAGTGGGCCACAGGACATTTTGGCTTTGAGTCGGGCGTCTTTGTCATACGAGAAGTCTAATTAACAAATCTGTAGGGCTACTGCCTCTGCCTGCAAACAAGGCTCTAATTTGTTTGATGTTGTGTGTGCTCTTTGAGCTGAACGCTCCATCGATTATGTGTTAAATTACGCATAAGGCAAACATCTGGCTCTCCACACCAAATGGGGCACCGAACAATGAGCCATCTATTTGGCAGGGCCACAAAAAAGAGAGAACAAGCAACGCTTGGGGCCTAAATTGAAATTCGGGCGTAGGGGCATAAATGTATTATGATAACAAATGGCATTCGTTTAAAATGAAACACGAAACTCTGGTAATATATTGATTCCAAATTGCAAATATTTATTTTTACGAATGCTAACCACAGAGGGAAAAGAGCGCAACAATATTTAATTGGTGCGAAATCCAATTTAAGTAAAATGTTTGAGTAAAGAAGAATTATTTTTGAATGGAGCAGCTTTAAAGATTTAAAGACTTTTAGTCTTGCCCAATTATTATGTGCTTAAATATGGGTCTGAAATATTTTTGTGTCTCTCTGCCAACATCTGCTTTCTTTTTGCATTAATAATCCAAAATCAAATTCATGTTCGTATGCATCGTAAAATATTGAAATGGCTTTCAATCTTTATATTACTTTTTGTTGTTTATTGCTTTTTTTATTTGTATATGTCCGCTGTCGTTTGTTTCTCTCATATGCATGTAAAATGTATGTATGAGCCTCGTTTATTTTTAACAACAATGCATTTATCATGCTCTGCACACATTCATTGTTGTCCAGCAGGCAGCACCTCATGCTGCTCTCCTGTGGCTTGAATATTCACGTGGGAGCGCTAACAAACCGAATTGTTGGTTGACAAACAACAGGAGGAGCAGGAATTCCTTTGCTGCCACCACCACCTGACAAGAATAATTGCCTGTAATTTGTCAAAGGGCGGCCTCTAAAGCTTTCCCACTTCCGAATCTTTTATCTCTTCTCTGTTCTATCTGTTTTCTTGTCTTTTTTGGCACACTCTCTGCTAATTCTGTGCTAAATCTGTTTGTTTCCTTTATTTTGCAGGCCACTCCTACAAGAGCATCAACGATGAGATTATTCTGGTCAGCATTATAATGGGCATCACCATACTGGTGCTCATCACCATCGCCCTGTGCTACATTGCGTATGAGAAGTGCCAGAAGAAGCGGGAGTACTACATCAATGCCTAGAGAGGAGCTCTAGAACGTGGGCCTGTCGTGGCTTACTTTTTTCTTTCAGTTGGTATTTACTTTTGCTCCCCACTGTAGCCTGAGCCCGGTGGCAAGCGTAGCGGTGGCATTGCAAGGCTAAATGTCAACACGGTCGGCAACAATGTTGACGTTGACGATTTAGTTGGCCAACAAAAATAACCAAGAGTGGCTTGCATCCTGCTACCACACTTGCATACATAGCTACAGATCCCCCTCCACCCATACACACACACACACACACACATGCACACACAGAGTCGTCACACACAAATCGGAATGCAGCGGAATTTGTGCTGTTTAAACGTTTCTCCAGTGCTTTTCCTCTGTGCTTTTTCCTTTTTCCTCTTCTTTTGTTGTTGGTTTTGCAGTTTCTCTGAAGTGGCTGCTGGCAAGGAAAGGGAAGTGCATTGGCATGGCTCTATTATGTTGCCACTGTGCACAGTGGAATTGTGCGAATTTTACGTACTTTTCCAAGCAATTGCATTTGTCATTAGAAGATCATTAGCAGGCCGCACGAGAAGGATACATTTGAGTGCAATTTAAGACAAGTTTTGGTGCATTTCAATTGAACAATCAACAGTGGCCAAAGATAAATAAGTGACTGGTCTGACTGAAAGTGAAATGTTATGAAAAGTGCAGATATTCATCGAAAAAGCTGACCAAACAATTGAAATGTTTTTCCGCGCTCGGACAACACAATAAATTTCGATTTGTATGCCGCCACGCCAAGGCAATTCAATTTAAAATGCAATCCGACTCGATGCCACACCATGCAACAACCTTTTGTTTGTTGCAAAAAAAAAGAAAGACAACCAAAAAAACACACACAAAATGAGCAATGAGAATGAGGATGGGTTGAAGAAGGAAAGGCGAAACGAATCTATTGCAAGTGTTTCTGTGGTTCCCTGCATGAAGCAACTATAAAGGAGGACCCGTCGGCTTTTTTGAGGGAAACGTAACAATGCTGTCAATAAGTGCGAGTGAAAGGGCTCTCGCTGTTAGTGTGACCGCCGACGCTGCCGACGACGAGTCCTCCTTTATAGTTGCTTCATGCTTCTCTGTTCGATATTGTAGCTAGCACCAGTAGGAGCGAATGAATATGTAACGGTACATACATGGTACATATGTACATACGTACATACATATATGGCATACATACGCCAATTTCGAGTATTGACAGCGTGGGGAGCATTTAACCAACCAACGGACAAACAGACAGGCAGACACAGCAACTGAGGGACTTTTCTTATGTTCGCATTCGCATTCGTAGTCGTAGTCGCAGTCTCTTTTTGTCTCCACTTTCTTTTTTTTGGGGAAGGGTAGCATTGTAGCTCGAGGCTGTAATAATAAAAACAGCAACTGGGACGCGGGTGAGGGTGCGGGTGCGGGTGCGGGTGCAATGTGCACACGAACAAAGCGTAAAGAAACAATAAAAGGAATCGCATCACAATTCTGGGCGGGAAGCACAGCCAGCGGATTCCGTGTCCGCAGATAAAGGCCCAAAAGAGTTTTGCCCCGGCCATTAAATTAGAGCAAAATGGAACGCTTAAAGAAAAGAAAAGAACCAAACCAAACCCCAACTCAACCACAATACGGACAATTCCTGGGGCATAAACTCAAGCTCTCGGCAAAGCCCCAAAAAATGTATGTCTATCCGTCAATACTCGTATCGTACACCACACACATTTCTGCACTTTGTGTGAGTGTCTGCGGCTGTTGTGTGTGTTTGTTTAGAGTCTTAATGTTAATCAGCTTAGAGGCAACCTTTGGCAACCTCCATCATCAGATGTGTGAAACATTTTGGCATGTTTTCTTTTCGAGCACATCGAGAGGAGGCCGGCCCAAGTAGCACTCGGGAAACGCCTACAGGAAATGCTTTTAAAAATTAAGCAACTGATAAATGACAAAGTTCGTTGGAGCAGAAATTATCGTTTGACAAATTGGCAGGGCCATGATTAGAGCTCATCAATTGAATGGCAACCAGGCACAGCATCCCATCAAGTAGTCACAGGATTAAGGGGGTACACAGGCTGTGCTTGACGACAAAGCCAGACGAATTACTTATGAGTAAGCGAGCACTTCTATTGAAATGGAAAATTAGCTCCAAGTTCCTACTTTTATGTGGAGGAATTTTGGTGACACAAAGGATTATGTGACGAAAATGACTAGGATTTGTGTAGGATTTTATTTTAGGTTATTTTTTAGTTCCAATTTCGTGAAATGTTAAACGAGCATTAGAATACTTTAACTTCTACATCTTCCTTGGCTGCAGCTAGACAAAAGAATTTACCCATCCTACTCGTGTTTTGTGGCTTTAGACACAAGTTTACGCTGCTCCTGGCCAACAAAAAAATAAAAAGCTCTCACCACAAAACACTAGACAAAAGCCTGACTTGAGACGCAACTTGAGACGGAAAGAGGAGGGAAGAAAACTTTACTAATTACCCGTTAACCAGTTAAAATCCCCACATAAAAATCCAGACACGCTTCGAGAGCGAACAACAGTAAATTTGATGACAGACATAATAAACGGTGCAACGTCCGTGGCGACGTCAGTGGCAAAAAAGATTGGGGCAAGAACACGCGTAAGCACAAATTTTAGAGCACTTGTCGTGACGGAAGGTTTCGGGCACTCAAAATGCATTCTTCTTGTTATCCTTTCGACGGGAAATGTTGGAGTTGGCTGTGTGCAAAATGAATGACTCGTAGAAAGACTTTTGGACAGACTTCGCTCCGGGGTTTCGACTCAACCGACACACATACCACATACAAAGGCAACACACGTAGAAAACCTTACGTCCATTTTTATAGTTTCCTCTTTTAGAAATTGCCACATGACTCGACCAAAAAAAAAAGAGAACGGAATAATAGAAAAACGGTGAGAAGCGAACGAAAATTAATTAAATTACTTTATTGTAGCTGAAAAAAGTTTTGTAAATTGCATTTAATCAATTGCACTTCAAAGCATATAGCGTATAGATATCTATGTAGCCAGAATAGATGTGACCACTTATACCTAATAGATTGATTACCTATTAAACTCGTAGATAATTATTATTATTATTATTCACTCTTTTTTGGCATGAAAAGAGGGACCAAACGTACCACAAACGAATCCAATGCGATGTGTACTTTATTTTGAGATTAGCGGGGGAACACACAAAGATTGTTAATACTATACTGTGCTAAATACGATATACTTCATGTACAACATTATAAAATAAAGAGCAAATGTTTATGCATGTTATTCAAAACCCAAATTCAAGTTTATTTTATCTTTAGAACTGCGCGCCACTCGTTTCAGTGTTGTAAAGAGAACGCTGCAAAACCTTTCTATCGCTTCAATGTTATCGACTGAAGTCGATCCGAACTTTAAAAGTTCAGAGCTTATTCACCGCCTCTTATCGATCGTGAAGATAAGAAGCACCGCGTTCATACCATATAAACTAAACAAGCTGGCAAACTAAAAGTATAAGAGGATATGAACTGATCAAAATTACTTCAAATTGGTTGGGGAATTATTTCTTAATGCTTCTCCACGATCCGTCCAGCTTTCACTCTCATAAATTCTGGTTTTATTATATTTATTTAAAATTTAACTGGATTGTTGGCATCTCTGGGCTGGACATGTATCAAGACCCGAATTGCATCGCCATGGCCGCAGCGGAACGTCTCAAACGCCTTTACCGTCTCCGTGATGTCAAAGTGGTGTGTGACCAGACGCTTGACATTCACTTTGCCCGATGCCACCAGAGCCAGAGCGGCCGAATAGCTGTAAGCGTAATATAAAATTTAATTTTCAATGTTGGAACTATGGTGTCTTAGCACTCACGTGTCGCAGTAGCGAACGCCATGTATTTTCGTTTCACGTTTCTGGTCAACCCTAAAAGGACACTAAGGATATGGCCACCAAAACATACAAATCCCCAAGAGATCAGTTTGGCAATGTAATTCGACCTAGCAAAGTCGAGGACCGCTTGCTCAGGGCTCTGGCCCATGGTTGAACGGACTCTTTTGGCAAGCTGCTCGGCACTCTGTTCTCTGTCCAGCAGCAGTGTGTGTGTGGCGCCCAGCTCCTTGGACAAATGCAGGCGCTGCTGCTCCAAATCAGTGATCAAAATCTCGGCAGCTCCCAAGGCTTGAGCAGCCTTGAGCATGAGGGAATGGTAGAAAATGTTAAACAGAAATCGCTTAACAACAGCCAAATGTCGGCCACGCGACAGATGTTGAAACCCAACGACAGTGGTTCAATAAGTTCGCCCTCCTCCAAGGTTACATGATCTGGGAGTTTGAAGCAAAAGTCCGCTGCATGCTTGTAAAAGCGCGTGAGGTTGCCGTCGTATGGGGACGTGCCTGTCCTGCTTGCCGGAATTGAGCTTTGCGCGCCTCGCGCTTACAGTGCTGTAATACGAACATTATGAAGCTTACCGATACCGATATTTTTTGGTATTTTTGAGTGTGTCTTTGCGTTTATGCTTTCCGGATTTTGCTTAAAATATATTTTCCAAACAATCTAATAAAAAGGAGCCACTAAAGTAAGTCAATCTCGAAGAATATTGATTTATCTATTGGATTAAATTATATTTTAAGTGGTGAGGCTCTTAGCCAGCTAGTAGTATTAAAACGAAAATCAAAACTGGTGGAATAAATGTCAATCATAAACAGAGAAAGCTTAACGCATTGTCGACCAGTGGACCAACTTATGAACCTATAATATTTTTTAAGCACTTTTCGTGGCGGTCGTTTGATTTGTGAGTAAAGCAGAAAGAGCGTATCTACAAGAATAATTAACATAGAGTTCTGCAGTTTAATTCAATGCTTTTAACAATTCGATTAAAGTGGGGTGAAGTGGGTTAATTTACTATTATTCCTCGGTATATTTACGGTATATTTCATAGGGTCAGTCACACTGCTGTAAATGTAAATAGACGGAACTTGTTGCAAAAACTTCATAAAATAGGGTTTTTAAGACTTGCGAGGGACGGAGTTATAGGAGAGCCATTATTTGGTCAACTAAATGCGCATCAAAATGAATTGTGAAGTGCAGGAACAGCAAAAACTTGGGCCACAGCAGCAGCAGCAGCAACAGCAACAACAATCGTCACAGTCCCTGTCCCCACCGCAGCAGCCACAACAGCAACAGGAAAGTAGCGACGATGACGACTTGAGCACCACAGAGCGACAAAATTTGGAGTTTGCCAAGAAGCTGGGATACAGCGATCAGTCAATACACTCGGCACTAACCCGCCTGGGCTCGGAGGCTAAACAAAATGAGTTTCTGGCGGAGCTTATCAAACTGACGGCAGACGCCCCCCGACCTGCCACAAACAGCAACAGCCACCATAACCATTCCATAACCAGTTCCACTGCAACACCATCCACGGGCGGAGGATCACTGCGACACATTGTGATCGATGGCAGCAATGTGGCACTGTCGCATGGCAACAATTTAATCTTTTCCTGCCGCGGCATACGCATCTGTGTGGACTGGTTCCGGCAGCGGGGCCACCGCGACATCACCGCCTTTGTACCCAACTGGCGCAAGGAGATGGCCAACAATAACATCAGCGACCAGGAGCTGCTCTACGAGCTGGAGCATGAACGAGTGCTGGTCTTCACACCATCGAGGCATCTGGATGGGAAGCGTGTGTCCTGCTACGACGATCGCTTCATACTCAAGCTGGCCGTGGAGACGGACGGCATTGTGGTGTCCAACGATAACTATAGAGACTTAATCCTGGAGAGCAATGAGTACCGAAAGGTGGTGCAGGAACGTTTGCTCATGTATTCGTTTGTGAATGATATATTCATGCCGCCCGATGATCCCCTGGGGCGTTCCGGTCCCACTCTGGATCAGTTTCTGTACTCGCAGACGCAGCAGAAAATGGCCGATGCCCAGCAGTTGTGTCCCTACGGCAAGAAGTGCACCTACGGCCAGAAGTGCAAGTTTCGGCATCAGCAGACGTGTCCGCTGCTGCAACGATTGCCCCTCCAGGCATCGCACAGTGCGCCACTGCACACGAACGGAGGGCAGCCACTGACGAGTGGGAACATTGGGAACAATATAAAGATTAATTCTTTGATCAATCGAGAGCCGCTGGGCCGCACCAAGTCGAATACAATTGAGAAAGTGTCACAGCAGCAGCTGTGCCAGGCATTTACCAGCCAGCTGGAGGTGTCTGAGACGGGCACGGACAATCAACCGAATCGCCACAAGAAGCTGCAACGCCAACAACCGCCGCCCGCTTATCGTCTACTCGTGCCCACCTACAGTGCTCCCCTGCAGCAGCAGCAGCAGCAGCAGAGCTCAAACTGTCATCATCATCAGTATCTGACGCGTACTCCGTCCGCTCCAGTGACGGACCAAGGACTAGCCCTGCCACTGCCCGCACACAATTTCTCGCACCTGTCCGCCTCCGATTCGCGCATCAACGAGGAGCTGCACGCCACACAGATGCCGCGCGAGGAGCAGCGTCGCCTGCTGCGCTATCACCTGAGCAGCCTCTTTCCGCCGCACCAAGTGCACGCGGTGCTGCAGCTGTATCCGGATGAGACCGACGCCAAGACCATCTGCGCAGCTATAATTAATTTATTTCCGCATAATTAGGCTAAACTTAAGATTCTTAATATAATTAGATCTTTAATTACAATTTTATATGTTTAATCTTGTAAGATTTGCTTGATTAGATCTACATCTCGATGCCCACAATGTTGGCCGTGTCATAGGGCATCAGGCCAGCGACGGAGTCCCTGTTGGAGCCGCGTTTTTGATGCACCACACGATGGTTGCGCAGCTTATATGCCTGCGGGAAGCCCTTGCCGCAAATGTCGCAGCTGCAGAGGAACAGAAAACAGAGAGCAAAATATGTTAGGTAAGGATTGTGGGTTGCTGGCTAAGTGACTCCACCACTTACACGTGCGGCTTCTCGCCTGTGTGGATCATCTTGTGGAACTTGAGTGTGTTTGTGTAGGTGAACGTCTTGTGGCACACATCGCACTCGTACGGACGCTCATTGGTGTGGATTCTAAGGGCACAAAAAAGGCATATTTCACTTGAAACTTTAAAGATTTCTGTGTGCCAATCCCTTACCTATGATGTTTGTTGCGCGTGGAGAGATCTGCAAAGGCGGCCGGGCAATAGCTGCACTTGTACGGCCGATTCCCTGTGTGCGTATTCATATGACGCGCCAGCTGCTGTGCCTGAGCAAAGCAATAGCCGCAGATTCTGCAAAATACAACGAAAGTTCCATTTAAAGTTGCATCCCAGCTAATTCCGCGAACTCCCACTTACTCGCACTCGTGCGGCTTCACGCCCGAATGGACTTTTATGTGCTCGGTGAGGCGACTCTGGGAGGGGTACATATTGCCGCAGATGTCGCAGATGTACTTGAACTCCTTCTTGTCGCCGATGAGGATTTTGTGGCCACCTTTGGTCTTGATGCCATGTTTGCGCATCATGGAATCGCCAATTGTGATGGTCGAGTCGCCCAGGCTGACTGTGTCGCTGTTGCCACGCTTTATCTTCAAGGGATTGTTACGCACGCTTGCCCTGGTGGGGGCTGAGGATGTGATCGTTGCTGTGGTGGCTGCCTTGGCGCGGGTGTTGACACGTCGCTTGACTGCTAGCCCTCGCACTGGTTTACTTGGTAGGAATTCCTCTTCCGCCGAATTTGTCTCTTCCATCTCGTCCTCGTTGGCGCTCTCCGTCAGCTGATCCTGTTCTTGCTCCTGCTCCTGCTCCTGCTCGACATGCTCCAAATACTCAATGTCCGCCGAGAGGCCAGACAGCGAGTGCTCGACCAACTCCTGCACCTGTTCCTGCTCGTAGATGCCTTCTGCCACAATGTCGCCATCGCCGTCGAAGGAATCGTAGACATCATACAGCTCCTCGATGATGCCATCCTCCTCGACCTGCTCGCTCTTTACATGCACATTCTCCGCCTTCTCGAGCTCCACCAAAATGCTCTCCTCCATGTCGTCGGCAAATGCCTGCGCCTCGGCCAGCTCGTTGCTGGTTGGCATATTCTCCTCGATTTGCTCATAGTGACCCTCGACGACCTCTTCCTCCTCCTCCTCGTCCGCCACAGGGGCTTCTTGCGCTGCACTCAGCGAATCGTCGTCCGCCTTCTGCTCCACCTCGATGGGGCCCACGAACTTTTGGAGGTGCTTGTACGCCTGCTGGCAGGTCTGGCGGAATCTGAACGAAATGTGCAGCACCTTGAGGCACCTCGTGCATATTTTATCCGGAAAGTGATCGAACCTTTTGATCTGCAATGTGGAAATGGTCTTGGTTGAGTCCTGGGATGGAAAGAAGGCTAGGAACACTTACTGGCACACCGCCACATTTCTTAATCATGTTTGTCACATCCTTCGTTTCATCGTCGCTGAAAATGCTGGACATGGGCTCCTTGGGCTGCGTCAGGCATAGCCGACACACAATCCAGTTTTGTCGCGGTGCAACAGCTGTCGGTTCTGTGTCTCGCATGTTGTTCAATTGTTTTAAAATCAATAAATAAAGCTAAGTTAAAGAATGCGACGCTAAAAAGAAGAAAAAAATATGACCGAAGATGTGTGGACAAAAAATACCGTCTGACACTCAGAAATTAACCGAAATATACAAATATATCAACGTAAATATATAATATTATTTAATATTGATTAATACTACCAGCTGGGATAATCAGCACTAATTATATCGATTCATCAGTTAATTCTATAGAACATAGACTGTTTTCATGACTTCCTTTGATTGGATTGCCTACAATTGATTTCAATGGATAAAATTGAAATACATGTTTAAAAGAAAATACCAAGCACTCCGTTTTAGTATTTTATGCATTTCGCTGTGAATGGTCAAAGATGCTCTTCAGCTGTTGAAAATAATTTACAATTTACAAAAACACTTCGATTTGGTTCATTTTGCCCGGAAAACCATGAAAATGGAGTCGAATGAGGGGTGGATTGTGTGCCGTGTGTGCCTGAACAACCAAAGCGACAGCGAGGAACTGCTCCAGGATATATTCACCAAAAATGCCAACCCACGTCTCGACCAGATGCTGCACCTGTGCGCAGGGATACCAGTAAGTAGAGCCAGCGGTCCAGCAGTAAATGTTAAGATTATAGCCATACATATTACGTAGGTCAGTGCCGATGACAACTTCCCCGACAAGATGTGCAGCCAGTGTGTGCGCTACCTGCGCTTGGCCTTCAAGTTCCGCCAGACCTGCCAAAGATCGCACCAACAAATCTTGGACATGCTGACCAGGGGAGGAAACAACACTCGCGAGGAGAGTGCCTCCAGTGGCGAGGACTTTATTGCCGAGAACATCGTCAAGATATGGGAGGAACACACAGGCCGGCTGGAAATAAGCCAAGTCAAGCTGGAGGATGAGGAGGAGGAGCCGCGGGAAGAGACTGTCAGCTTTATAGTAACCCCACACGAAGACGACACAGGGGGAGAGGGTGAGGGCGAGGTCCTAGATGGAATTGTGTACGATGCCACTGGTGAGGACGAAACGGTCACCACCGTGGTCTACGAAGACGCTCAAACTGTGATCGAGGATGCGGAAACGTATACGGAATACGAGGAATATGAACTCCTGACCAACGAATCCACGCCCCAGCACTGCACAGACGAACCGGCAGCGGGAACACAGTCCCACAGCGAGTACTCGGTCGAACCGCCTGACGATGACATGGCCGTTGATGTACTCAGCTCGGACGATACCAGCGACATCCTCGACGAGAAGCCCAAGACAGTGATCCGAACGCGACCGCCGCGCGGTAAACGGACAGGCAAACTCGGAATAAATGCCCTGGATGGCGCACACTTTGAGAAGAAGCTGGGACGCAAGCCGAGGGACAAGCTTAGCTCTTACATTTGCGATGTTTGCGGGAATATCTATCCGACGCAGGCGCGTCTCACCGAGCACATGAAGTTCCACAGTGGCGTCAAGCCACACGAATGCGAGTATGTGCCACACTGCTGGAAAATAAATGAAATGCTGTAATGATTTTTCCCCATTTTGCTTGCAGAATCTGTGGACGTGGCTTTGTGCAGAATCAACAGTTGGTGAGGCACATGAATACGCATACAGGAAATCGGCCGTACAAGTGCAATTATTGTCCAGCTGCCTTTGCCGACCGTTCCACCAAGACCAAACATCACAGAATACACACCAAGGAGCGTCCCTATGAGTGCGATGTCTGCTCGCGAACGTTTACCTATTCGGATAATTTAAAGTTTCACAAGATGATCCACACGGGCGAGAAGCCGCATGTGTAAGTAGACACAGAGCCACGCTCATGCCTCTTATGATTGATTTTTGAATTGATTTTGCAGCTGCGATTTGTGTGGCAAGGGTTTCGTCAAGGCCTACAAAATGCGTTTGCATCGTGTGACGCACGAGAAGCACGGCCCCTGGAAGCCACTAGAAGCAACCGAAGCGCCTGGCATTAAAGATGAAATTCCCGAGTTTCTCAGTTAGTCAGGGTCTGCAGTCAATCAAGCAGAAAGGCCTGCAGCTTTTCATTTACTTTTAGATTTTTTTATACTATTGTTTTAAGTAACAAACTGCCGTGAGCAGTTTCTATAGATTTGAACAGGCCTGTAACTTGTTTAACTTAAGTTTTTCGTGCTTTAGGAATCAACTATGATAATCCGAATAGCAAAAGTAAGCCCCAGGCAATGTACAAATGTACAAAGGCGAGTGTAAATAATGCTTAGATGTAACTTGTTCACCTCTCGATTGGTAGACTATTATTCTATCTTGAAATCTAATCGTGTAACTTGTTGTTGTACTATAAACGCTGCCCTGAACTCATGCAATGTCCTCCATTTACTCCTCCTCCACTGCAATCACGGTAATGGTTTCCATATCTCTTGACCCGTGTGACTTTTCGTGTGCGTGCATGTGATGCATTTGGGTAAACGAACGCTGGCAGTGCTGACACTTATAGGGTTTCTGGAGCGTATGCGTTTTGAGGTGCCCGCGGAGCACATTGGAGTACGCGAAACCCTTGCCACAAATTGTACACTTGTATGGCCTTTCGTTTGTGTGTATCCTACAAGACAGAAACTCGGTCTGAGATTAGGTTTGAAATCAAAGAGGTTCTACGACTCACCGCTGGTGCTTAATCCGTGTGGAGGGATCCGCAAAACTGGAATCACAGAAATCACATTTATACGGCCGCAGGCCCGTGTGCGTGTTCATGTGTCGCCTTAGCGACGTTGTCTGAGGAAAGCGTTTGTGGCAGATCCTGTAAGAAATCATGTCATAGGATCTGCAGCTTTAAGGCTTCATCATTGGACTGTGGCTTACTCGCATTCGTGGCGCTTGAAATCGCTGTGCACCAGCAAGTGAACCGTCAGCTTGGCCTTCTCCTGGTAGATATTTGAGCAAATGTGGCAGGCAAATCGTTTGCTAGACTTTGACTCCGTTTTGGGAGTGGCAGGACTGAGGGCTATATCGACCGACGGAGCCTCCTGTTCGCGTCGTTGAGGTGGCGCGTTTGAAGCAGTTTTGATATCAATTTCCACAATGCAATGGTTGTCGGTGTTGCTCTCTGGCGATCCATGGGTCACCTCATAGTATTCCAGATACTCAGGCTCCATTTCCGAGTCACTACCAATGGACACGCTATCCCCCTCATTGGACACATTACACTTGTCTGCTTTCTGCAGTTCCAACTCGATTTGCTGCCTCTGCAGCTGTTTCTCGGACTCCTGGCAGAGCAAGCGCAACTTGCGAGCGGTACGCAGCATTAATTTGCAGCCAATGCATATTTTCGTTGGCCAGTTGGGGCCTTCGCTCAACTAAAATGAATATATTTTAGACATAAATCAAACACTCAATCGAGTTGCCAACCTGAATCCCCGTGCAGCACTTGATCTGTTCGCAAAAGTCCTCGCCTGTGGCTATGAGAGACTCCTCCCCGGGATCCACAAGACAAATGCGACAGCACGAGACTAATTGATCCATTTTACTATTAACAATTACAAATTCATTTGTTTGGCATCTTTGGTTTGGTTTCTTGTTGTCGTGTGCAACGTTTCGTGGCGAATGGCCAAACAAAGCAGAAGCAGCATTTTATTTTGATTTTGTTCGTTAATTTGTTTTGGCCGGCTTTCGTGGCTATGTCTACCTTGGAGCAGCTGGTGCTGGACATGGAATCCGTTTGCAGGACCTGCCTGCAGGATGGTGACGCCCACATGGTCTCCATTTATGAGCGAGATGAGGCAAAGGACCGCGGCGGCATTTCCCTGTGCGAGAAAATCGAAAGTTTCACTGGCATACAAGTAGGGAATACCTCTTTTGAGTTGTTTTATGAACTTAATCATTTAAAACTCCCAATTATTGTCAGATGAAACGCACAGATGATCTGCCCACCAGAATTTGTGTCAAGTGCAAAGCATTTCTCACCATGGCCCACAAATTTCGACAGATTTGTCAACGTTCAAATGATTTTCTGCGAGATTATGTCTGCAAGAGTGTGGCAGTGGAGCCGGAGGCCAGTTCACCATCGCCGCAACATGCCGCAGAGACGGAAGATTATGAACAATTGGAAGTTGAGGTGTTGGAAGAGGGCATGTGGTCCACGGATGATATAATCGAGCAGGAACAACCCACCAAAGAAGTCGAGCAAACAGAGACGGTAACAGTCCTAACCGTGGCGACGGCACTACCGACTCCACAGCTAGTCGAAGCCACTACCAACAGTGCGGGCAAAGTCTATGTCTGTGATATGTGTGGCAACAGATATCCCCGCAAGAGCACACTGGACACGCACATGCGACGACATCGCAACGAGCGGCCCTACGAGTGCGAGTAAGTGCGATCCCATTAGCATTTAAATAGCTAATTAATTTGCTTTATTCCACTAGAATCTGTCACATGTCCTTTCACGTCAACTACCAACTAATGCGCCACATACGCAAGCATACGGGCGCACGTCCATATCGCTGTCCCTATTGCCAGCGACGTTTTGCTGATCGCACTTCGCTGGTGAAGCACGAACGGTTTGTTTTTCAGTTTGTTTGCACCCAAAGTCTTTGCTTAGATCTCCGCTTTCACTTTAGTACGCATCGCAATGAGCGTCCCTATGTCTGTGAGACTTGCGGCAAGAACTTCACCTACGCCAGCGTCCTAAAGGTTCACTACAAAACGCACACGGGCGAAAAGCCGCACATGTAAGTGGGAATGCCATCAATCATGTTTGTACTCTCGCTATAAGCTGCCATCCTTTGTACTCTCTTTCTCTGTGCAGCTGTCGACTCTGCGGCAAGAGCTTTGCCAGGAATCACAATCTGGTGGCTCATCTGCAAACGCAACAGCATCTAAATGATCCACGCACCGCCAGCTATTTGAACACGCTGAAAGCTGGGAATGCCCCTGCGGTTGGTTAGGAAGAGGATCCTAAATGTAAATGGATCCTTTTTGTTTTAATTTTTACAATTTCTTTTCATTTATTTAACTTACATGCAAGCGGTACACATTTTGGGAGGAGGAGGTTTTTAATCCACGTTTTGTCTTACAAATTTGTACAACTTTTAATCTGTTGTACGGGAGAAATGCCGAAAGTTGATTGTGGGACTTTTGTTTTCGAGATAAACTTAAGTAGGGAAAGAGAAGAAGGTGTTTTCTTGTATATTTTAACAAAATGAAATAACAAACTATGAACTTGGATCGTGATTGTGGAACTGGGACTGGGCTTGGGTTCCTTTGCACAGCAAAGGTGTGTCGGACGCACCAACCTACTTGGCCACCATGCGAATTTTATCTTTCAGTAAATTCCGCAGTTCGGTGACCATTAGCTCGTGCGAGTCCTTGAATGTGGCCGAAACATCGCCAATTAGCGTTGCCTCCACCTCGGGCTTCAGCGACATGTCCGCCATAAAGGAGCTCAGATCACGTGGCAGTACGGGTGCTTTCCAGGATCCTGTTTTGAATATTTAATTATGAATTAACTCACTTTTCGAGTTTAAGTTAAGCTGCAAACACTCACGTATCGCTGCATCACAGGACTCTAGTTTATGTTTCAGCTGCCGCATCAGCTCTTGCACCATTTGGCTGCGCTCCTTGTCGCTGACGGGCTGCGGCGTGTCCTGAGTTTTGTTATCTGCCTGCTTCTTCTTGTTGGTCTTGGTCTTTGAGCTGACCTGCAGCTTATCGTTCAGCACGGACAGCAGAAAGGCATAAAGCGAAAGCATCTACGGTGGATAAAAAGAAGCTTTCAAGTAAAAAATCGATGCATTAATTTGGTCTCCCTCACCTCTAGACTGGCAGCAACTTTTTGCTGCTGTTGTCGTCGCTTCCACAGGCCATCCTTGCCATTCCAATCGTTGCTATCTGCGATTGTCTGCACGCACAGCTCCATTATGGCAATCACATTGTCGCCCACCTGCTTGCAATGCGCCGCCAACGATGCCGCGCCGCTGTGCAGGTCGAGCACCAGCTGAGCCAGATCGTCAAAGAAACGCTCGTAGGGCAGCTCGAGCAGCAGATGCAGCCGCGTGGGCAGCAAATTGACTAGAAATTGTTGCGGCAAGGGTTTGTAGTTCATCAGCCTCAAACGCTGATACAGACCCGTCCACGAATCCCGCAACAGCTCCAGGGTCGAGGTGGCACTCTCCGGCGCGGGTGTCTCTTCCTTGGAATCACCGTTGAGCGACTGCTTTGGGCTGGGCGGCGGATGATACAAGTCGATAAATGTGGCAAATAAACGGAGCATCAGCGAGCGCAGCTGCAGCACTTCAATCTCCTGGTCAAAGGAGTCCTTGCACTCGCCAGCCGCATCCACCTGATGCAGCGGATCCCAACGAATGATGGCATCCAGATCGCGATTGTCGCTCAACTCGTGCCAGGCAATGCGATCCTCGGCCGGCTCAATGCTCATCGCCGAATAGGCCGAAAGATTCTGATGCACATTGCCATAGCAGCTGACCAGATCGCAGATTTGTGCCTCCAGCGAGCACGTCACATACTGCAGGCTGTTCGTGAGCCGCTCCTTGAAGTTTAAGAACTCCTCCATCTTGGAGAACGTGCAGAAGCGGTAGGTCAGCGCAATGTACTCCAAGCGCTCCTTGTAGCTGTTGGTGAAGAATTTCAGTGTGGCGTCGTAGCAATTCCTGGCGCCCGAGAAGCGACCGCACAACGGCAGCAGCTGGCAGTGCACATAGCCCATCGAGTCCAGCTGAATCTGCTTAATGTCCAGATAGTCGTACATCTCCTGTGCGCCCACCAGGCAGCCGAACATGTGATAGATCTTCAGGCTCAACAGCTTGACGTGGAAGTTGCTGGTGCTGTTCCGCAGCACATACTGCAGCAGGCACAGGGCCTCGAAGAGGTAATCCGACTTGTTCTCCCGCAAACTGATGTCATACATCACATTCGCCGCCAGCAGAGCGTACGGATCCGATGGTCCCATCTCGGTGGAGAGCAGCTTGTTGCCAAACGTGCTCCTGCCATGCTCATAGTGCAGCTTCAGGACCGTGTAAAATGCCAGCAGATGGTCAATGGGCAGATCGATGTGGGCACCGCACATCCTTGATATTTGCAAGGCACAAATGTGCTTCTGCATTTGTTCCTTCTGCAAAGATTAAGGCCAATTAGGAGTCATTCGATATGGGTTTGATTTCGACTTACATTCATTGGCAAGGACGTGGAGCTGACGCCACTCTGCAGCAGCAATTTGTTGGCCAGCGCCTGGCGCTGTTTCATACTAATCGATGGCAAAAACAGTGCAATATCATGGGTACAGCAGGATTTGTCGGCAAACAGCGTGAAGTACTCGACGACCAGTTCGTCAAAGTTTCCGATGAGCTGCTCGGCCGGCAGCTGATGGGCGCGCATACGTTGATGCAGCTCCAGGCGGGCCAGATATGGGCCACGTCTCTTCCGCTCCGAGGTGTCAATAATGCCCTGCAGAAACTCCTGGCAGGCGGCGAGAGAGAACTTTTTCTCTTCGCTCTCGCCCTCTGCGATGGGAAGTTCAAGTATCTCGAAACAGCTTTGAATGTACTCCTTGTAGTAGTCCCAACGATCGCGACTGGAAAAGACCAAAGATAATAGCAGAACTTTAAAGATTGAAGAGCATCTGTAACTCACTCTGCGTCCAGTAGCTGTTGCAGCAGCTCATTCAGCTCCCGCCAGTTGCCCAGCACCTTGAGCAATTCAAACTTCATGCTAACCGGCGCGCCCGGATAGAGTTTGGCACACAGTTCGCCGGTGAGGAATTCCCACGCCTCCTGGAACTTCTTCTGCAGCTTAAGGATGTGCAGATATAGAAACGCTTCCTGCTCGGACTCCAGTTTGCCCTCCCTGATGTGCTTCTCGACCATGCGCTGTGCCAGACACAAATAGATTTTGCGCTTCTCTGGCACAGCCGATTCGGGGCCACGTATACCCTGGAACACCACGCTGATCACGGACCAAAAGTAATACGCATTCTTTGGCTGTGCCTTGTACAGCTGCAGGGCCACTGCCTGCTGCGCCTTGTAGTCCTCGACGCGCACATACGAGATGAAGAGGTGAGCGAGCAGCTCCTCGTTGCCAGGATTCTTCTTCACCGCATGCTGGTACAGCTCCACAATTTTGTTCACTGCAATGAGTAGGAAGTGAAATATAATTAGCCTCACACAGGTACAGCACGTTGGCACACACACATTCCTTTGTCGCCATCGTCAGACTTTAGACTAAACGAAGGCGATTTTAATTAGCCGGGCGCGTGCCAAGAAATGTGTAAAAATATGATTTGTGAGCAGTTTTTGTGTGCGTTTTTGGTTGGTACATTAAAACTGGGAGAGCACCGACGGATGTACGCAGAAAGTGTGGAGAGAGTCTTTGAAAGAAAGTTATCTTTAGATATTGGAAATGTATGGATATTTTGACACCCTAAGCAAATAAACCCAGAGTCTTATGTGACCTAGTTTCAGCGTACATTCGCCGGATAATCCACGAACATCCATCATCCAACGATTGCCACAGCAAAAAATGCTATACGTACATTGCTCCATTTCGCGGTAGCAGAACGAGAGAACTTGGAGCGTAGAATCGTCCGTGGGTTTCTCTTCGGCCACTGCCTGTAGGCAGCCGTGGCTCTCTTCGTACCGCCCCAGCCGGAGCAGTGCCAGGCCCTTCAGAGCACGTGCACAGAGCATACTGGGATGCTTGCGTAGCAGCTTCTCCGATTCCTGCAGTGCCTTGCGGTTGTTGCCCACCTCCAGATTGTCTACCAGGGGGTTTCATTATTAATTACATTTTTTATAAATTAATCTTGCACTTGCATCGTGCTGTCGTCTCGTACTCACCATAGATTGGGCGCAATCTACGCTCGAACAAGGCCGTATCCATGCCCTGATGCGCCATGATAGCCTTCTAATTCTTTCACTCACTATTATGCTGCTCTGCTGTTAACCTAATTACAACGTGCTACATGCACCTCGCACGCCGCCACACGCTTTTGACCGCCTTGAAAAGATTTGCTTAAAATTTGCCGCACACGCTATTGTTGTTGCCGTTTCTCTTCTGTCGAGTCTTGGCCACTGTTTGGTTTATTGCATCGCGGGCGTATAATGGCTATGTTTAAAACTTACTCAATGGAACCCTAATTATACGTTTAACTTCATGGAAACTAAATAATTTTGATTCAAAATTAAAAAAAAAACCATCCACTGCATTCAAAGAGATGTGGAGAGGGGGGTGGCCGAGCGGACCTTTGGTATATTTATGGTATTTTTTAATGGGAACACGGCCGCAGGTATGGTATTCCTGTACAATATTTTCAGTTGATTTGAGTTGGCTTGTAATTGTTCCATAAAGTACTGCTAGATTAAGTTAACTTTTCACCTAATGTCTTACTTAATAACCTGTAAATAGCTCCACCCCCAAAACATGTTTTAACATAACTTTAAATAAACATATCACGCAATTGTGCTAGTTTCATTTCTAAACTGAGTACCAGAGCACCCGTATTGTGTATTTCTGACCAAACAGCTGACTGCTAGTTATGACACAGTGTGGACTCACGATGAGCGACCTGCACATGAATAATGAATTAACTAGAACAGTTTTCTCCTTTATTACAGTGCTAATTTTATAACCTCACACAAATATATCCAACAGACACTTGACAAACCTCCGATAAGTGTATTATAAACTGCTAAAAACTACGTGACTCACGCACATGCCACGCATTCCCTGGTCAGGCCATCCCTAGTTGCTGCCCCCTGTTCGCAAGTAGAAAATAATAAAATGCAGAGTTTAGCTAAATAATCGTCGCGCGGGGACAAAACCAAATTCATTTCAAGTATTAAACTACAAATTAAGCAACCTCCTCCCTAGTGTAATAGTTTTATTCAACCGCGCCGCCTCTCTGTCGCTCGTTTTCGCTTTGGTTCATTTTATGTCCATTTTTGGTGAAGAATTGTTTGCCAAAAACCTTCGCACCTGACGGGAGACACAATGAGAAATGAGATTTAACTGGTTGAGCGAATACTTGGCCGAAATCAGAAGCAACATCGATTCAAGTATTAACCACGAATCGTCTCCCTGGAGGCAATTGCAGCTTCAGCAGCTCACACCTCAAGCCATCTACTGCCGCATCAAGTCCACATCTGCCGAAGCACTGGAGCACATAGTGATTGCATGTGTGGTATACTTGCTAGTATGCCTTGGCCTATACAAGCTCACCTTTTGGCTCTCCACCCCGGCAACGACGACCAACAACAATCGCCCTGGCGCTGGCGGTCATGGAGCGAATCGGGAGAGGGAGAGAGAGGCTGGCAGCCTAAAGCAGATGCTGCAGTCTGGCCTGCGTTTGCGTAGCGTTCACATGCCCAAGTCAGCGCAAATGGATCGGGTGCTACTGGTCACCGCCCATCCGGATGACGAGTGCATGTTCTTTGGCCCATTGATCTACTCGCTGACGCAACGCGACAACTGCCAGGTGTACATATTGTGCCTGTCCAATGGTGAGCATTAAAATTGCTCTTTGCGAGAGCAATGCACCGAAAGAGTGCACAGATTTATGATCCATCTTAATCAATATATTTGTATATCTGGTGTACAGGCAACCACGAGCAACAGGCCAAGCTGAGGCGTCAGGAACTGTGGCGAGCGTGCATTAAGTTGGGCATTCCCGAGTCGAACATTGTGCTGATGAATGCCACCAACTTGCCGGACGATCCCAATGTCGAGTGGCGCCCGGATGCGGTGGCCAGCCTGATACTCCACACCGTTGAGAGTCTCGACATCCAAGCGATATTCACATTCGATCGCGATGGCGTCAGCTCGCATCCCAATCACTGTGCTGTGTACTATGCGGCGGCTTCACTCTGTTTGGCCAACCTATTGCCCAAAGGTGAGAGAGAGAGAGAGCCAGTGAGTGAGTGAGTGAGTCACTCAAACAATAGGAGCGGATCGGGCCATGTTAATTGCTATGCTAATTCTATAGCCCTCTATTTATAGCCCTTAATTATATATACACAATTTATATAACGACATTTTTTATGTGTATCCCAAACCCATATGCAGATTGCAAGTTTTATACCTTGGACTCGATCAATTTGGTGCGCAAATATCTATCCATCTTCGATTTGCTGTGCACATGCTTCATGTCAACGCATTGGTATGATTAATGTGCTCATAAATCAACCAATTATTTATTTATCTATTTCTTTTTGTCAGGTGCATTCTCAGTTGGAAGGAGGCTGCGGTTGTGCGGAGTGCCATGCTGGAGCATCACTCACAGATGAAATGGTTTCGCTGGCTGTATATCTACACATCGCGCTACATGTTCATCAATTCGTTGCGCCAAATAAATCTCTCGGATGTCGAACTGGAAATGCAAATACATGACAACTAAAAAAGTTACCACAAAACGTTTTAAAGCGAGCGAGCGAGCAGATACACCAAAAGACAAAACTACCTTAAAGACGGAGTTGTGTTCTTTGATTTTATTTTGTATGGACTCTGACGATTCTACTAGTATAACTCGGACTGTAGTACACACACACACACACACACACACACGGACACACATAATTGATATCCAATAACCCAGGGAACAAGGAACCAACAACCAGAAAATACTTACTAGAGTACATAGGATGAAGCCTAAACCACAAGCAAGAAAAACAGTCCATTAAATTACGCGTAGTTGTCTCACCAAATGGCATATCTTTATATCTGCATAATGCATAATTAGTTAGCTCTAATTGTATTGATTGTTAACCATTACCATTATTATTTATACTCAAACTCCAAGCAATGTTCCAAAGTGTGCGATGTAGTCAAATGCTTACAAAAAATCAAACAAACTAAAACTGTGCACTATGATAATTGTTATTAGTTTCTTATGTATTGATTATTAATTATTATTATTGATTATTGATTCCTTCCTTAGCGCATACCACACACACACACACCAAAACACACACACACACACACACACATTTCTGTTTCTTGTAAAATTGTAAAATAGTTTGTTGTAAGCAGCGAAGTACAATAATTTTTATAAATATATATATATATATACATATACCATAAACCCTATATATACTACGATATATGTGAATGCATAATATCTACTTATGAGCCACCACAAAGAGCGAAGCAAGAGAGCGAAAGCCAAAAGCGTTAATAGAAAATTCTAGTTCATAGAAATGCTGTTAAAAAAACAAAACCGAAAAACAAAAAACCAAATGAATATTTTAATGGAATCATTTTGATGAATGCGCTGCACCATTTTTATGTTTTAATGGTCTTAGTAAAATGCGAAGCGATTTTTGTTGCAAATTTCAAAAGTATTTTTGTCTTTTATTTCGGGGCTAAACTAAATATTTATATTTAAAAATCGAACTACTGCATTTAATTTCGAATTTTTCTTGCGGATCTTGTACACAAGAACTGATTTATGTTAAGTCTTCTCTAGTCTTAGTCTTCGGAGTATTCTACGGCCAGTGTCGGACGCCGAGCAGTTGACAATTACCCTCCTGATGCCCGTGTTGGACTCGCGCTGGGCTTCCTGAAAGGCTTCATCCACTTTCGTAATGGGATACGTTTTGCCAATTAATTTGCGCAGCGGCGCCAGCCGGGTTGACATCAGCTGCAGGGCTAGAGGATACCTGCAGCAGGAGAGGAATTATCAATAGAAATTATCCAGCAGGTCCCTGATTCACTCACATATTGGCGTAGCGAAAACTGGGACGCATTTTGATGTTCTTCATCAGCAGATCGACGGTATTGAAGCTGGCCACCTCCGAGGCGCACTCGGCCAGCACACAGACGCCGCAGGGCTTCAGCGCCATTATGGCGAGGTTCATTGTCAGCTCGGAGATGGCAAAATTGATGACCAAATTGGGCCAACCCCGGCCCTGGCTGTAGATGGACTCCAGCACCTCGTTGTACCGACTGCCCGAGTCGAAATGCACGCAGTTGAGGCCAAACTCCGTGCTGGCCATCTTCCGTGTTGCATTCATGCTGGTGGCAAGTGTCACCTGCTTGGCATTGAGGCATTTGGCCACCAGGCCCGCAGCTATGACGCTGGGACCCGAGCCTATGACGAGCACCTTGCTGAGGGGCAAAATTTCACCCTTTAGGCAGGCGGCACAGGCGGCGGCCAGTGTCGGGATGAGACTGCCCTCCTCCATGGTGATGTTGTCGGGCAGGCGATGGCAGAGATCGGCATGATGGACCTGATGGGTGCCCAGGAAGCCCTTGTACCACAGATGCTCACACATTTGGTAGCGTCCCTCCTTGCAGAGGTCGCAAAAGCCGCAGGTAATCGTCGCCTCACAGGCCACACGATCGCCGAGTTTTAGGTTCTGCACACAGGAGCCCAGCTGCTCCACAAAGCCCGTGGCCTCGTGGCCCAGCGTCATGTCCTTCATGTGCTCGTTGCCGTTCTCATAGATGTGAATGTCCGAGCCGCTGAGCGCGACAGAGCCAACGCGTATGATGGCCTCTATAAGGGGAAGATGATTGCCAGATCGAGCAAGGATAAAGGAACTTCTTACCATACTCCTTGGGCTGGGCTAAGGGTAATGACAGCATCTCGATGTCATAGCGTCTGGGAATATTGATCATATAACGGCTGCGATCGTCACCGAGTTCCGTCTGGGGCTGGCAAGAGAATTTCCTGCGCTGCCAGTGGGCCAGGGCCAGGGCCAAGGCAGCGAATGGTTGTGGCGAAAGCAATTTACTTCCTTCTACCTTGGGGTTGAGCAGATCCCAAGCGGGTCAAGTGGGGGGTTTGGAATAATGCCCTAATCTATACGCACCTGTAGTGGGTTTGCTCTTCTTGTCCGACTTCTGTTTCTTTTTGCTCTTGTCACATTTCTTGCGAGGAAACTTCACGGTGGCACAGTTGCCGGTGCACCAGTTCTTGGGGCACTCCTCGCCATCGACGTAGCAGTCGGTGCGTAGCTTGTTGCGCGCCTTCTTGTCCTTGCCGCGGTTCAGTGGGAATTTCTGTTCGAGCACCGAGCACTTGCCGCCATCCTCCTTTTTGCCGCCCTTGGCATAGCCACGCTGCCAGGTGGTCACATTGCCAGTGGCCAAGCCACAGAGCTGCGTCTTGGTCGGCTTGCCGCCATAGTGTCGCCGCACGAGTGTCGAGTAGATGAGGTAACGGCAGGGGCAGGGGCAGGGAGTGGGAGTGGCGGCCGCATGGCTAGACTCACGGACCGGACACTTAGCTCCAGCCGCCTGACGGTTGTGCCACTTGGGAGTGTTGCGGTACGGGAATGGGGCACGGAATGTCGAGTACTTCTTCTTGCAGGGATCAGTCTTCTTCTTGTCGTTGCCGCCCTTCTGGCCGCACTTATTCTTGTTCTTGGGACTCTTCTTGAACTTTGCGCAGGGATCCTTCTTCTTGTTTTTGCCACCTTTTCCGCCGGACTTGAACTTCGCGCAGGGATCCTTCTTCTTTTTGTCGTCCTTCTTGGCACAGGGATCCTTCTTTTCGCCGGACTTGAACTTCGCGCAGGGATCCTTCTTTTTCTTATCGCCCTTGCCGCCCTTTTTGAACTTGGCACAAGGATCCTGCTTTTTGTCCTTGCCGCCGCCCTTTTTGAATTTTGCACAAGGATCCGTCTTTTTGTCCTTGCCGCCATCTTTCTTGGCACATGGATCCTTCTTTTTCTTATCGCCCTTTTTGAACTTGGCACAAGGATCCTGCTTTTTGTCCTTGCCGCAGCCCTTTTTGAATTTTGCACAAGGATCCTGCTTTTTGTCCTTGCCGCCGTCTTTCTTGGCACAGGGATCCTTCTTCTTGTCGCCTTTGCCGCCCTTCTTGCCACACGGATCTGCTTTCTTGCCGCCCCCCGAGGACTTGCAACCACTGGCTCGGATCTGGCTGGCATCCAAGGAAGCCTTCTTGCGGGGCGACTTCTTGTCACCTTTCTGGGGGCGCTTGCACTTGTCCTCCTTGCAGGGATCGTCCAGGGGGCACTTCTTCTTGCACTTCTTCTTCGGCTTGATGACTCCGTGCTTGCAGCCGTCGCGCAGAATTGGACCCTGGAACTCCTCCTCGGGCTCAGCCCTGGCCATGACATGGGTTGGAGTGGCTGCTGCTCCTGTGGTCTGCTTCATGTGCTTCTGGCTCTGGTTGCGATTGAGTGCCGCGCGTGACTGCGTCGATATTTGTGGCAGCTCCGGCTCGTGAGTCAAGGACTTGGCGATGGCGGCCACTGTCATGGCTGGGTCCATCTGCTCCACGGCACACAGCTCGCTCTGCAGCTCCGAGAGACGCGCCGCATACTGGTGCTTCAGGGCCGACAGCTCCTGGTCCGTCATCTCCGACAGCTCCTTGTCGCTGAGCTCCATCGGCGTGTCTTTAATCATTGGAGCGGCTCCCGATGCCTGCTGAAAAGCATTCTGATCGGGGCACAGCCCGTTCTCCAGAGCGGCGCTGCACAGATTGGCAGCCAGCGAGGTGACATCGTCATTGAAGTCCGGCACCTGATCCTCGGTCATGCTCTCCAGGTCCAGCTTCTTCATGTCCACATTGACGACGCCTGCGATCAGGGCATTGAAGCGCAGCGGCACCGTGTGATCAGGCATGACGGGCGTGGCCAGCTCCACGCGGGTGTTCATCGACACCACAGGATTGTAGGGCATCAGCGCCTGGCCGCCCGTCTGCTTGCACTCGATGGCATCGCGCACATTGGTCATGTCCATCTCGAAGGACAGCTCCATGGAGGAGATGGCCAAGTCGTTCAGACGATCGCTCAGTGTTCGGGGCACGGAAATCATGACGCCCTGCAAGTCCTCACCAATGGCCTCTGGCTCGGCGGCTGAGAGTTGGTTCCCTGTGCCCTGTGGCTGTGCCTGCACAGGATCCTGTATGGGCAGTGTCTTGGGCAGCGGCTGTGGCTGCGGCTGCTCAGGACCTTTGTCTTGAGGCTCTTCAGTTTGCAGCTGCACCTTTGCTTGGGTGTGCGCCTTTGCCTGATCCTGTGTCTGCACCTTGGGCTGCGTGGTGGCTGGCAGTTTCGTTGTTGTCGTTGGCAGGCTGGAGGTTGTCAGATTGCTGTCTAGAATCGAGCCCGTCATGGCACGCTGCTCAAGCGGAGGAGCCTCCAGTTTCGTTGTGCCACTGGCAATGGCATCGATGTCCGTGTCCGCTGTGCTTGGGGTTGTGGTGTACGACTGCCAGAATTCTGAGTGCTCTGCGGCGACTGGCTGTGGTTCCTCAGCTGCTGGCAGCTCCTTCGTCTGAGCTGCTGGCAGCTCCTTTATCTGCGCTGCCTGACTGTTTGTCTCCCGCATCATCGCATTGAAGTCATCCACCATGCTGCTGGAGAAGGCGTCGATCTCATTGGCATATTTCCGCAGCTGGTTGATGCTCTTCAGCGTTTCCTGCAGCTCGTTGGCGTCCATGCCAGCTATATCCAGCGGCACAATCACAATCTTCAGATCCTTGCCATCCTGCTTCTCTGGCGTAATCAATCCAATCGGAATGACGTTCCTTGATCCATCCGGTGTGCCGCCCGGTGTGCCCGAGAAGCTGATGCGCTTGCGCAGCATGTTGACCCTGCCATTGAAGGTGAACACCTTGTTCGTGGCACTCTGCGAGTACAACTGCACGGGACATGGCATGGCCTGGTAGCCAATCCTCTTCAGTCGCCTCGCCCGCTCATTGAGCAGAAAGCGCGGACGCAGCACGGGCGAGTGGTAACTGATGCATCGGGTTATCTGTGAGAGATATGGACACAGACGATGAGTGTGACTTCTGGCTGTTGGCTTTATCCAGCCAAGAATGCCAGGCATTGTTTACAGTTCGTGTTTGTGTTTGGGTTTTCTAGTTCAATTTTGAATTTAGTTTGCCAAAATGTCATTTACGGATACAAGAAAATTTTGTTTCTATATTTGAAAAATAATTTTTGTTTTTTTGTGTCCGTGTTAACAGTTTAGTGTGCACAAGCCGAATGAGTGTGCCCTTTTCCCCAATGACAGCTGTTCTTTGGCTTACTTGGATCTAGGGAGTCAGCCTTTGGGGATACGAAACATACAAAATTCTATTTTCTCTTGGATCGAAAAGGGTTTTTTGTTCTATTAATACTCCTGTGTGTCACTAAATCACTTTTGGGATCATTGTTATAATCGAATAATGTTGGTACGTTTTAAAAATGTCCCCCTAAGTGAATGGATTCATTCTTTGCAAATTAAAGCTGCCCTTCGGCCTTATGTAATTGTTCCATTTTGACCAAAAACTGCTGTTAAACATAAAAGCGCTTCACCTAATTAGTTTTAATGTTGTTTAAAAAAATATAAATAAATATTATATTAACTTGGCTGCTTAAAGAGTATTTATCCTCACATAGAGCAACATTTCCCAATGCTCAGTATTTACGTTTATACAAATATCTTAGGTTAATTCAGAAAATTATAATTTATCACTCTCTTATTAGTATAAATTCGATTCTCCTAATTTTATATATTATATTCTTCTCTTCTCTCTCTTAATGTCATGCAGCAGCGCTCCTCGGTCGTTTGGTGGCCAACAATGTTTAAATATTACCAAAGTATATGGTTTAGTCTTTCTTATCAGATTTCGACTATTACCGTTTCTGCCAAACAGAAGGATTCTAGGACATAAATCTTTAATCTCGGGCGGATTTTGCTGATGATTTTCGTTTGAGAAAACCCAGAAAGCGCGAATTATATTATCCATTTTGTATTATAACCGGTACTTTTTTTTACTTTTTACACTTTTACATCATCACTTCTCACGCCAACATGCTCTTTTAGCACGCCCCTACCGAATAGCGTTTTTATACCCGGTACTCGAAGAGTAAGTAGGGTATATTGTATTTGTGGGGAATAACGGTTGTATGTAACGCACAGAAGGAAGCGTTTCCGACCCCATAAAGTATATATATTCTTGATCAGCATCAATACCCGAGTCGATAGAGCCATGTCTGTCTGTCCGTCGGTCCGTCTGTCCGTCTGTCCGTCTTGTTTGTCGGCTAGTTCTCAGAGACTATAAGAGCTAGAGCCACCAAATTTTGGCTCCGCGCGTAACAGGCTTTGGCTTGGTGTCGCATGGGCCACTTGATGGTGCAGTCATTGCATATCAACGTCCAGAAATTAAAAAAAAATAATCTGCTGTATGCTCACACTGAAACCAGTGTATTTCAAAAAGAGGCACACCCCCTTCCGCCCCCGCAAAAGGGCGAAAACCTCCCAAATCTACAATTTTGAAGATAAAAGAAAACTAAAACGCCATTCCGTAGGAAATGGCCATATCTATCAGATCACCAAATTTGGATTCGATTGGATAATTATTATAGCCAGAATGAAGAAATTAATTTGCAGTGGCTAAACCGACCCCCTCCCGCAGCTTTTTTTGTTCTTTTCACATTCTTTCATTCACACTCTGCTTCTGCTTCACTCGGCCCCTGCCTCTGCCGTCCCTCTGCCTCTGACGACTTTTATCCCACCCCGTCCCTCAGCTTATATTTTTTTTGCCGCGAGTCTGCAGTGTGTGGGTCTCGGCAAGGGCGGCGAGCTAACGGAGCGTGTTAGTGTGAGAAGTGTTTTAGATGTAGATGACAGTTGAAGGAAAAATTTAAAATTTGACAAAACCAATGACCAGTTTTTCGACCATCTTCGAAAAATCTGCTGTGAAACCTAGCGGTCATTATTGCACAGAATGTGCAGGGAAAAAGTACAAATTTTATTGCTGTTTTAAATATCTCATAAATTGGAAAATAAGATTAACTGATCCAATTTTTTTGATGCATTTTATTTAGTAGGCTTTTTACTACGTGTTCTGTAATGTGAACGATACCTAGTGGTTGGCGATGTCTTCTACATCTAGATGTAGTCCTGAGTGCCGGGTATAAAAGTTGTGACGCGTACGAAGCGTCTCACACGCCCCTTCTCGTTCTTATCTAATAACAGATCGGACTTGCATCTACCCCACGTAAGTACAAGCCGGCAGACGTTATTATATATCATTATGAGATATCGTAGAGGTCAGTCAACCCATAGAAGTTGTGTTAATTTGTACTTTTCGTTGTTTACAAGTGTTTAAATCCCAATATCATTTATCGCTGGTGTTACTACTCACATTTAATATGTGCGACATCTTGCAATACAGTCGCATTATTTACTGAAGACTTTTGGTACTCATAAAAGAATATAAAAGCGAATCAAAAGAAACGAATGAACTAATTTGGAATTTAAAATATTTGTTTAAAATAAAGAGTTGTGTTCTCTGGAAAAGTAATGCTAAAACTGAAATATTTGAGGGAACATTTGACATGTGACATAAAGGTGGCGATCATTGAAATAAAATCATACTAAAATAGTAGGCGCTGTGGGTAAACATTTTGTTTTAATCTGTTTGATTAGTTTTTTTTCTCTCTCTTTTTATTTACATTCTGTCTGTTTAAACAATAAGTAAATTGTATAATTAATATTAAATTAACATTAATATCAGTTTTCCAATGAGCCCTGATATTATATATAACATCTTTTCAGTTTGTTGGATTTATCTATCGGGGTGATCGACATGTGGTATCTTTTCAGTCTTCCTACTGTTAAGCTATTGTCGAATAGACTTAAGGCTAAATTATTTTCGTGGTTGTGGAGTCTGTCAATGTATTTCTTACTAGTTTTCTTTATTTCTTCTTTAATTGGTGGAATATTAAGATCTTTGTGGATATTTGCATTAGATACATAAAACGGAACATTGACAATGTGTCGGAAAGTTTTTGATTGGTAATGCTGAAGTATCTCAATATTTTAGTTGGTAGCAGTCCCCCAGAGCTGAATGGCGTAGGTCCAAACAGGCGTCAGTATGGATTTGTAGAGGCGAATTTTGTTTTCCAAAGTGGTTTCCGATTTTCGACTTATCAACCAGGACATTTTTAGTGTTTTAAGTCTAAGTTGTTGACATTTTGCTTTAATGTGGTTTTTCCATGTTAATCTGCGGTCGGGATGCAAGCCGAGATACTTCACACAGGTACTTTGTGGAATTGGTGAGCCGTTAAGTGTAACATTTGGGCAGTTACCTGGTCTTAACGGAAACGTTATTTGGACTGATTTCAGGGAGTTGATTCTAATTTTCCATCGAAGGAACCAGTCTCCAATTAGGCTTAGCTCACTCTGCAGGAGTTTGGAAGCTTCATTTATAGATGTGCTTGTGGCTAAAACGGCTGTATCATCAGCATATGTTGCAACAGTGCAGTTGCTTGTAATATATATATATAGGGTGTAGAGAATTGGTCCCAATACGCTTCCTTGTGGGACGCCTGCGTTGATGAGAAGTAGTGATGAAGTATGAATTTATATGGGGGATATTATTTTTAGGGCAAGTGTCTCAGCGAGTGGCTTAATCGAATGATGACACAGCGGGTGGGATCGCATCTTTGGATGGAAATTTAAATGTTGATGAAATATTTGGGGCTGAAATACTTTTATGGGTGGGATATTTCGTGGCATATTCGCTTTAAATTTATATTCTGGAATGTAAATTTGTGCTTAAAAATTAAATATTCTTCTATATTCAACCTTTTCAGTCATGAATTATGCCTTTATTTGTTCCTAAACTTTCTTAGGATTTCTCCACGATGTGAATACCCTGCAAAACCTTGCAATTTCCCTTTGATTTCATAAGCTCAATGGGTTGGGTCCATAGCTCTCTTAAAGACATGGAGACATAGACAAAGAGAGGCCGAGAGAGACAGATGTCTCGTACCTCATAGAACTCAACTTATTTGCTGGCCCTCTAAATGCATATCGAATTAAATTTGGGCACAAACAATTGCTTGGACATTTGCTGCATATTAATTGGTGATTGACCGAGCAAGGTGGCCCCTGCGTCGTCACCCACTCACTCACCTGTTTTGTTGGTTACCCAGTCAGAGCGACCGATTGGACCCGATCCGTTCGATTAGTTCAATTTGTGCGTTTGCTGGCAGCGGTTTCGGTTTCAGTTTCAGTTTCGTTTTTTTGCATTTGCTAGACAATTTTTATAGCCAGTCTGTGAATTCCCCCATTGACATAATGTCGCGATTGTCAAGTTCCACATATAGTTCCATATGTTTTTTGGTATTTCTGCATGTAAGCAACGAGGCTTGAAGGTCAAAAAGGAAATGCAGGTTCCGGCAGCTTTTTGAATTATCACTAAAGAGACCTTCCACTGTGTACAACACATGGGTCAAGGATTGAGGATAACAAAACTTGACAATTCTGTATTCATTTTAGTACTTTGAAGCTTATTAAAGTAGATCTTTCTCTTGCTCTGTGGAGTTCCTGCACTACTTTAGAGCACCTCCATTCTTTGCAATTCTATGTGATCCATTTCAAAGTATATTTTTCTATTCCCATAGTTTCTTTTGGCTCTTCTTAGCCTAGAACTTTGATCTATGCAGCAGTATGGAATGCCAATTCTTGGCACAGTTTCGCCACAAAGATTTTCTGTGAAGTTTTTTGGGATGAAAAATATTTCTGATCATTCCACACTTACTCCATGAATCTTTCAATAATTTGCAGTTTTGTCAGAACCATTTCAAGGTCTCCGTCTCCGTCTGTTTTGCAAAAGTTTGAGAAGCTGCGTGGAGCATATAGAATGCCTCATTACCTTGATCATATTCAATATTCATACATTTATGGATCGTCATTAGGCGCCAATTAATATTTCCATGTCTGCTCCTGTGTGTCGTACAGTTCGTGCTGTTGCTGCTGCTGACGACGACGACGACGTCCGGAAAGCCAGCGAGCGGCAAGATGACTCCCTCTACCACTCCCACTCCCTCGACGACTCCCAGCAATGGCATGCTGCACGTGGCCAGCTATGTGAACCAGAAACGAACAGCCGGAGCGCGCGAGGAGTTCGACTTTGAGCAGAACGAGGCGGAGGCCACGAATTCCGCGCATGTGCGGCAGCTGTTTGGCAGTCTGCTGCTGCTGCCCGGCGGCGGTAACAAGAGCCTGGAGCTGACCCTGGAGACGGACGATGAGCCGGTCAGTGAGCGCAATACTCTGGATGAAGTGAACCTAGAGACGGCCAGTGAGCAGCACGAGGGTGCCACAGAGTCCGGCGATAACTGGAATCGCATTAAGCTGGCCATTCCCGTGCTGGAGCCGGTGAAGCATCTGATAAATGCCGTCGGCGGTGGCGGCGTCAACGATACGCATGTGCGCACCAACTCGCATCGCCTGATCGGCCACCATGGCGTGCACCACGCGCCCCATAGTGGCGGCAATATTAGCTCGCCGGCCATCGAGACGGAGGAGGACCGTGAGACGGCCATCGACAGCACCGGATTCGATGTGCTGGAGACTCTTGGGTCGGCGGGCACTGTGCTGTGGGGCATCCTGCAGAATCTGAGGAAGCTGTTTGCGGCCAGTGCTGGAAATGCCAGCGCTTCCTCCTCCGGCGGTGGGGGTAATTAGATTATGTCTGATCCGGGGGCTGGGCTTGTGGTCTGTGATTAATATTAGCGATAAATTAATTGAGTTTCAATTATATTTGATACGTACTAATAAAATAAACGAATTATGATAAATAGTGCACTTTTATTCCAATTTATACGCTCGTCGCTGGTAGTATTACCAGATAAATCGAAAAAGAGTCGTTACTCTTGCAATTATGTGACTTTAGTTATCGAAAAGTATGTGGCAGCGCTGCCAGATCGGGAGAAAAACAACCCGCTCTCCTACTTAACGCAAAAGTGAGCACTCTCGCTCAAATGAGTTTCACAACCTGCTGGCCTTCGATATTTGCAAAAACTGGCAACAGTTTGATTCAAATTGCAAAAAAGCCAACCATATTAAACACCAACTGGACTTTTGGCAGCGCTGACAGACGTTTAGAAAAAGATGTGTCTGGCAGCCCGAACCAGCTGTTTAGCTTGCTGTTTTCCCCGTTCCGTTTTGTGTGTCTCATTCGTGTGGTGTTTTCCCTGTTCCGTTATGTGCATTCGTTCGCCGATTTTACAACACAACGGATGTTGTGTCGCTGCTCCGCGTTGTTTTCGTCTAAAAACTCGTAATTAATACACGAAACACACTAGAAAAATTCTAATAAATGCTAACTAATAGTTTAGAGTGAGTGGAAAACAATTGGAAACGAATATCAAAGATATTTACGTGATTAAAGAGCCGTTTGTCGTGTTTCCCGTCCGACTGTCTCGCAGAATGCGCGTAGAAAGACAGAAGGCGCGCTAAAGGCGCGTGGAAACGCACAAATACACAAAAATGTAAATAAATAAACGTGCAGAGTACTAACAAATGTGAATAGTTAAGAAAAGTCTGCGCCCGGCCCTTAAAAGTAAGTAAATTGTGTACAAATTGCCAAATTTGCGTTTGACCATCGGAAGTCGAACAGCTGTTTTGTTTCTGTGCGTTCAGGGTATATTTAGTGGAAGGTGTGACGTGCGACAGTCCCGCTCTGTGGGATTCCTGGTTTCTGTGTCTCTCCAGATCTTTTGATCTCTTTGTGACATGTTTAAAAGGTTATACTTAGCTAGTTAAGTTCCTACTGGAGCCCCCAAAAATAAGACGCAAAAAGACCGGTTGCGGTGCACTGTGTTGCCGGTTATTCCATGATCCTGTGATCTGAGAGAGTGCATCAGAGATTACCCCACCTTCTTATTATCAAACGTTGCTCCTTTTCTACTGCTTTGTTTTTGTTGCAGAAAGATAAACATTTCCCTTCGTTTATTTGTTATTTCTACACTAAACTGATGAGGAATTGCCTAATTCTATTATTATTCTCTTTACCATTGCCTTTTGACGTCACACGAGGCTAAGTTCTGCCTTCAAAGCTGGCTAGTAGCTAAACAATCTGTGTGGGCGCGTGTGTTGGCCACTCCATTAGCCTCGCATCTGGCTGGTGAGCATAGCACTTATTGCCTTATAGGAGGCATGCACCATGTGTCCACAGCCTGCACCATGTGGCACTGCTGTCATGAAACTAGCTTTGTTGCCATCCATTGACATCTGCAGTGCTATCGGTGTTTTGGCCACCATTTGTTTATAAATTACAAATTGCAATGTATTTCGACCAATATCCCGCGATGAGCCAATGCACAGCAGCAGGAACTGGACCGTCCTACATGTGTCAGTGCCTAAAGTAAGCAGTGGGGAAGTGTTTTCCGTTTGGGCGTCAAACAGACTGCTTAGCCGGCGAGTCGGGCCAGTTGGCGTCTGACGCCTTCTGACTGCTGCCTCTGCGTGTTTATATTTGTTACACTTCCCTTAGGAGAGAGTCGAGCAACTATGGGATTGGCGTTGGCATGCAATGAGAGATATTCTCTGATTATTTCTGTAATGTATAGGTTGTATGTAAACTAAAAGCAGTAATATGAACTTCCAAGAGAGCGAGAGAATTGTTCCTTCCATAATTAAGCAGTTTTCTTCTAGATTTCATCTGTAAAATTAGCTCTTAAGCAGCAAACAGATTACTAACCTCAAGCCGTTCTTTTAAGCAGAGAAAGACAGATACCGATATGTTACTTCAGTTCCCTAATTCCTTTTTGTCATTCTTCAGGGCATTCAAAATTCTCTGCGCTCAGGCATATGAGTTTTTCTTTTATTTCCCCATCATAATTCTTGATTTATGGCCTTTATCTTTTTGCTGTACATGTATCAGAGATTTCCCACACAAATGAGGCACAGTTTCGTTTTTCTTATTTAGCTTTTTCCAATCGCATCGCAAATCTACAAAACGCCTTCTCATCAATATTTTTTTCCAGTGATTTTTCAATTAAAAACGAGCCATAAAAACGTCAGACAAATGTATATAACTTAATTATTGTGGAAATCTAGCATAGAAAGACAAATTTGTATAGTTTTGTAATTATAATTATAGAAATTCTTATCGCTTGAAGTATTTTTTTGGTGTGAGATTTAGTTGATTTATTTTTGTTTGTTTTATAAAGAAAAAATGTAACCTACTGCCGCCGGTGTCGGAATTTGTCCGATAAGAAGCGAGACACTATAATGGATTGCTTGTGAAGCACTTCTCTGATTTTATATGAGTATTTCCAACTAATTTCTAATTTACTTTACTCTCTTTGCAGCTCTACTGAAATACACAAGAAAATCCACCATTTGTATGGACGAGGCACGATTTTAGGACTGTTTTTATTCGAGTTCTTATAGCGCAGCGAGAGGAACTATGTTTGAGTGGGTCTCCCCATCGATTTGTGTGAGGTTGCGGCTCTCCGATAACCGCTTGGATTCGATTCGAATCTTTTCATCGATGTCCTAGCTCTTATTCTGCACTGTGTTCGCTTGGGATCCTTTGGGTAATGGAACATGCATCCCGGGGATATGCATAAGAACGTTTCAGTACAAGTTGATAGTGATTTTGCCTTATTGCTACCCAGCGGTGTTTATGAAATCAAGAAAATGGAACCACGCTCCAAAATACGAAAAATCATTGTATTTTGTTTATTCCTCGCCATCGCAGGCATCATTGGTTTTGGATACTTTTGTCAAGATCAGGTAAGATTTGTCCTTCTAATCACCCCTCCTCAACACACATTTATTGTATGTATCCTTATAATTAATTCCTACTTCATCGGCATAACATAAATTTCTCTTCTCTGTTTGCTGGTTTCTCTTGTATTCTGCTCTGTTCCTCTCTGCCTTTGGCGCCAATGCAAATGAGATTCTCCATTCCCCCCTCCTTCACCGAAAAAAACCGCTGAAATTTAATAATTTATATATTGGTTGTTTGCATTTTTATTGAAATTATTATTGACTGATTTTTTGTTGTCTCGTTTTTGGGTTGAAACTCGTTTTTGCAATGCTCACCGAAAAATATTTATTAGCCTCCGGCGTTTTGTTTGGAATTTTGTTTCTAGCTTTTCTCTAGGCAGCTGTTTTTTATTTATTATAATTTATATTTTTTATTTTGACTGTTTTCCATCTGTGTGTTTGTGTCTATTTCGGTGGGCTTTAATTATAAAACGAAAACAAAAATGTTTTGTTTACAATCTCTTTGGGGTTTGGCGCCTTCGAAATACGAAATTCTCATACTGCTAATGTTTACGCTAGAGAACTTTTGACCTCATTGGGGAATACATTTTAGATCCATCGGTGGGATCATTTGTACTTAGAGGGCGCAGTAATATAATTGGGAAATGGTATATAAATTTTGATTGGAAATGGGTTTATGCATGAGGAAATCTGAGTAATTTGTGTGAGAAATGGAATGAATTTGTAGTTGAAGAGGAAGTACTCTAGAATAAGAGATTTATAAGGTGGAATTTTGATGGGGAAGTTCTCTAATATTATGGTGAAATTGCACGTACAAATGTGGAATATATTTCGAAAGTTTAATACTTTTTTTGGTTACGCAAAAAAACAATACAAAACTGTAATTTGATTGAGAAATTTGTAAACATTATTGGAAATTCTCTATTTAACCTTTAAACCGTAATAATATACAATAATAAATATGGTTCAAAGATGAAAAATAAAGGAAATGACACACATTAAGACCTTTAATATGATAAGAGGGAAATGAATATTAAGTGCTTTGAGAACTAGTCCAATAATAAAACTTTAATCAGAGTGGGAAGTCCTCTGTCGCATTTGATTGCATAGCTCTCATATATGATTATTCCCCCCGCACAGCTATAATTTGATTGGGAAATCGTTGTCTTTTTCACTTCTCTGTAATCAGTGTAACCCATAAATCTTTGACACACGCTCATGATTGAAATTTGTCTAATCTGTAAGACTAATAAGTTGCTCCCCTACATAGAAACCTCCATCAATCCCCACTCTCCCCACAGTCTCCACCACACGAATATTGAATGATTTAATGGGCGAGGTGTAAAGTGCATTCAATGGCCATAAAAATAAAGCCCCCAGACGACAGAACGGAAAACATTAAATGTTACCCCCGGGGACCCATAAAGCACCCCCTGCCAGACCAAACAGAGACCGGTCTTAACTCAACTTTGGATACCACATCTATAAGTATTGGCTGTGAATATGTACATTTTCACAATTAATCTCTGGGCCGTTGGAAAATCATCTCTAATATTAGCCCCCCCTTCGATATAAATTCATTCGAACGGATCATAAATTTCCAAATGCAATCCACGCTGCCTGCTTCCATCAAAGCGTTAGAGAAAAACACTTTTATAATTTTATGTACATATACTCGTGTGTTTCCTTGCCTATATGATGGGTTCTATAGCTGTGAAAAGATATGTGTGTGTTTAAATTCCAATTTGGCGCTTTTAATTAAACAAAAAATCGAAACAAATTCGTTTCGCCTACCAAAAGTTAAGCCAGAATTCCACGTGGGTGTGACTTGTGCAAATGAATTCAATGTCAACTGTCTATATCTTTTTTAGTTAGAAATATTTATTGTGCTTAAATGGTGATTGTATAGAGAGAGGAAGCGTATAAGGGAAACTACATTAACAGCTCCATTGAATACTCAATTCTTTTATATTTAATATTTTGATTTGGAGTCATACAATAATTACAATACTTTTTTTTATCCATTAAAAGTGCAGAAGAATACCGGATCAAATTTAAGTTATCCTTACTCGTAAGGTCTTCGGGATCTAGGCAACATGGGCTTGGCTATACAAATGTACATACATATCTAAGTATGTACATCTATATGATGATATGTATTTATAAAATAAATGAAGTACTTATTTCTCATTGAGATTAATTATATTTAGATTCAAGTGAAGAAAATGTTTCCAATCGAACAGACTCTACCGCCTCTATTTCGCGCTCTCACTCTTTCCCAGTGTTGCTTAGCAGCAATTATATCTATTTAACCGCTTCAACCAACATAGTTTTAGTTTCGTTCATTCGGGCAATTGGCGAGTGGCTTGCTTTTGGTATAAATGCCAAATATACGTGCGAGTATCTCTCAAATCGAAATCATGAGCAAAGTGACATTAATTGAGCACAGCTGCGCCCGCCACCAGCATTGCCCGCTGCCAGCCAACAACACTCCCCCCTAGCGGCACGCGATCTTGCCAGACACTGCGACTGGTGGCCATGCCACGCCTCATGCCCGACGCTGACGTTCATTCCTCTGCTCAGTGCGTGCCTCTGAAAAATTCGCTGTTATTGTTTTTTTTGTTATTTTGTTAAAAATAGCTTAATTAGTTGTACGCGCCGGGCCAGAGGGAAACAACATACTTAATGAAATGTGTGGCGAAAGCGAAAATGAAAACGAGAATGGGAATGGGAATGGGAATCCGAATGAAAACGAGAACGAGAATGAGAACGACGAAAACTCATGTCTTGCGTGTGTCCCAATGGATGGGAAGACATAGAATTCCATTACTCAGAGATGGCGAGGGCGTCGCTTCGTCTTTTCGGGGGTGTATTCAGATTTGTGCTCTTAATGGGCCATGGCCACTGAGCAAGTTGCACATAAATTACTTCGGCGGCTACCACAGCGCTGATGGATTTTATTCTAGGAATATTCCACTTGAACTTGTACTTGTATTCTTTTGGTTTTGATAAATTGCTGGTGATTTTTTAAAGGTTTTTGACATTTAAATTTTGTATGCTGTGGCCCTGGATGTTGTTACTATTTACTGCTTAGCCATACTGGAAAATAGATATTAAATGAAGCAAATATTTAAGGGAAAACTGCCACAAGCAGAGGGAATATCTCATTTATATTTCTAACTTTCATTCCATTTAACTTTTAAACATAACTCTGCCACACGTACTTACCCCAAACACCATTCAAGGGTTTCCCTGGTTATATTTCAAATTAAATTAAAGTGTAAACTTTATCCGAAAGCCCCCTGAAATGAAAACGGCTAGGGGTAAACCCTTCCGTAAATGTGTAAACTTTATCAGGCACTAAACAATAAACAAAATCATCAACGACTCTTACTCTGAATATTCAATAAGTTCCCTCCACTCTCCGTTTAATTTAGTTTTTATTTATTTATTTCAATTTATGCAAATTTCTAGAGGGATAGGGGGATCGCTGGATATTTATTTACTCTCGATAAAGAGTCATTAATTAAATGCCGTCTGCCAGCGGAGCCGAGTGGTCGAGCTGTTTGTTTGAATTGTTGTTTGAGTGAATTATTTGTGGTAAGAGGATTGTGTCTGTCTGATTGCTGCTGCTGCTGCTGCTGCTTTTGTGACGTCCAAAATACATTCGAATCCCGTAATTGTTTGCGTAATATTATGCCCAAAAAGCGAGTCCAAAGTTCAATTACAGGTGTGTGTATGCTTTTGTTTGTTGCTTTTCGCTTTTTGCGCTGATTGGATAAACAAGGAAAATGTTTATCATTTTTTGGAGCTTTCATATTTTGTTGCCCCGAATTTTCCAGCAACTTACAAAGCACAGCTAATGAAATGTAAAACTATTTATGACTTTTTGTTGGCTGTATCAGCGTCTTTGTTTTTGTGTGTGTTTTTCTGTGTTTGCTTTTTCCCCCAAAATTTATAACCACAATGAAAATGTTTTTGTTTTTAGTTTTTCCCAATGTTTGTCCACATGTTTGGTTGTATTTTTGGTTGAACTTTTACCTCCCATAAATGTAGAATATATATCCACGAAAATCCTATATTTATACTGAAATGTTATGGCTCTATTAAAACTGTACAACACTTGCCCCGCCAGACTAGAGATCGTGCCAAAAACTTTGGGTCATAAAAAAAACGCACGCACACATTTTTGTACTTATTTGATTTGTGTGTTTTAACCATTTTATTAGCCAAGATTTGTGCCCTGTCGCTGCATTCGTGTGTCTTTTTATGGCAGTGTTAATCAATTTCATTGAGTGTTGGGACTTGTAGATTTATACGCACTTTTTATGGCTTGTCGGGAATATCTTCCCAGATTTGTCAGCATAAATTTAAGGAAAGTTTTTATTTCTAGTTAAAGGAGGAAGCCCCTGCTGTGTCTTAAATGTCTCAATTACATGTAGTTCTTAGGCTTAAGTAATTTATTATGTGGTAGATGGGTTTTATCACTAATAAATCTTTGATATATTGATGTTCTGGCCTCGGCACTTTCCCTAGAAATTCCCACTAGTGTCGTGTCAAAAGAGTTTATTCATTGCGTTGCTTGATCAAGATTAGTTTTGATGGAATTTCTTTGGCATCTACAACACTTGGCCGCATAATCAAATAGCATTAATATGTATGGCTGTCATGTGAAGTCTTCATTAAGGCCTCCCCAAAGACCAGTAGCATCGGCAGCAGCAAGAAATAACAAAGAAAACAAACAGAGGCCCGCAAAAACCACATCAAGTCCAGACCAATTAAACTATCAGCAAATCTCAAAGCAAGAAAAAAGTAAGAGAAATATTATGCCCGCACAAGCCACAGAATGGGGTAACTGGTAGGGGTATGGGTAAGGGCATAACTCTAACCGCACATGTCATAAAGAATGATGAGAGTGAGTGGATGCCAGAGTGGAAGGCAGCGTGTGTCCCCCCCGTGGCGGCACTTTAATGTGGGTCTCTCTTTCTGCCTCTCTCTGTCTAATGAATTTTTGTGATTTCCGAAAAAGGCCAAACAAAAGACAAAAGATCAGGCCAAAGCCACAGCATCAGGCATTATTCACGCCTGTTTGAAGTTAATTCGTGCGCAAAAGATCCAAAAACAAAAAAATAACCAGAAATAGCCGACACACTCTCAGACCCTCTCTCTCTCTCTCTTTCTCTCAAAAAGGATGCAACCTCCCTCCTGCAAATTAGCCAAAAAATCCAACAAAATAAAAGAAGAAACCCGTTGACTGGTTTAGCTTTTCTTTTTGATAAAAGTTTTTTGATAGCCCCGACGATGCTTGACGGATGCGCCCGGCTGTGTGGCGGCCCCGAAGAAGGTGCATGTGAGAGGGTAAACAGGTTTGGTTTTTTTTTTGTGACCGTACGTCTGGGGCAAGATATAATTTTTGTTTGTGTGCCTTATAGGGTATGTGACGGAAGGCTGGAGTCTGCGTAAATATGTCACGGATGGCACATGGTAAACAGGTTTAAGCGTAAAGACTGACTTTCCAGTTGTTTGTCAAACTAATTGTAAACATTAATCCAAAAATGGTTGATTTTGAATATTCTATGGCAAATTTTAAGGCTTTTTATTATAATAATACATTGTGTAAAATTGTAAAAATGTGAAGATTTTAAACATAATGTGGTTGAAATTATACAAAAAAGAGACTTTATTAGTTTTGTTTGGTCAATTTTTTTCAACAACAGTAAAGGGTATCCCCGTAGTCGCCTCAGAAGCCTTTCTCCCAAGCCTTCGCTTTTATTGAATCACTTCAGCGCCCGGCCCGGGCTTGGCTGATGTTTTGAAAGCGCTGTAAACTGATAGCCGTTTATGATCTTAAATGGCAATGCAGGTAGATAGGAGGAGGTGCCCCGCCCTGCCCTGACCTCTCTCTTTCTCACTCTCTATGGTTTTTTTGTAGTGCCTTGGGACTGTTCATCAAAGGGGATCAAACGCTTTGCAAGCGGCATCATCATCTGCATAGTAATGATAATAATTTGGTACCAACAAATAAACCATAAAATCGAATTTACTCACTGTTTACCACTCTCTGCGGGTTTGGTATTTATTTAAAACCATTCAATGGGTTTTGAAACCGCTTTAATCGCACCAAATCTTTCAATGTTTGATGCCCGCTAATGTCATATCGATTTCAATTGGGGATTGGTTACATTTTTCGCTAATTACTTTCCTCAGCAACAGCTGGTCTGTGTGTGTGGGTGGCCTGCATTTTCGTTTGTGCATTTTCCACGTTTTAGCGTTTTCCTCTGTTTAGCACTTTTGGAATCCATTTAGAATTATGCATTAATGTGCAGGAATCATTGTGCCGCTGCAATTGCCAATTACACATTCAATTCAAACGTTTTGTAAATTGCAATTAGCGTTCTGTAATACTAATTGCAATCATTTGTTCTCGTTTTTGCCATTGTTGCTGTTGCTGCATGCAACATCATGTGCATTTGAGTTGCGACTAATTGGATTATTTTTGGGCCCAGGCACTATGAAATGCGTGGGCGGGACTGTACCACTACGCAGAAATGTTCATGGGGACTATAAAGTATCCATCGGAATTTTCGGGTATTTTTAACATTTAATGGAGATGGAGGAATGTCTTGTGTCATGAATTTTTCGCATGACTAAAATTTGTATTTTTAATATTTTAAAATTTGAATTATTTTGTGGATTTTCAGGAATTTGTATGTAAAGTTTTTCCAATAAAAAAAAATGGTACTGCTTAATTTGTAATTGTTTAAATGTTTAAATATTAACAAAGTTGCCTTTAAGCTTACAAACATATCTATGTAAATACTGCAATATTCGTATTCATTCCTAAAATTTTTTCAATGTTTCAGCATAATTTTATAAGTATAATAGAATATTGCCCCTGTTCCAATTAGTTTTTGTACGCGTGAAAACCATTATATAAAACTTTATTAGTTTCGATAAACCATTAAAACTGTAGAACTTTTAACATTTTGAATGTTAAGTTAAACTTCTAGGGGCTAACAAAAATATTCGTACGTACGAATTCGGGATTCCGATGGCAACAAAAACTGGAGAGACAGAGAGAGAGAGAGAGAGCAGAACGAGAGAAAAAGAAAACGAGCAAATTTGTGTAATAAGCATCCAATTAAAACTTTTTCACACAATGCAACCTAAATCCAAAAGCAACAAAAAGTCAACGGACGAACAATGAATGCAGAGTGTCTAACAGAGCAGAGGGAAAGAGACAGACATAACGGTTGATGGAGCAGGGGGAGTTTGCCAAGTGGGGGAGGGAGAGAGAGCGCTGCCCTCGACTGTCGCCTATTTAACGAGCTGCAAAAATGTGAGTCTGCTGCATGGTGTTTGGTGGGGGGAGGGCAAGGTTGGGCAGGCAGGCAGAACCGTTAGTATTTATTATTCTATAAAGGGAACGGTAGAGCGAAAGAGAGTGTGAGGTAGGTGGCTGATGAGCGAGCGGTGGGGCATAAAGGATTTCCGCTTCGTTGACTGAAATATGAGCAGATTTTTGACAATGTTATACTTTTTTCTAAGTACAGGCACAGGCAATGCCAAACAGACATGCAGTGTGTGAAATGAGAGACTAGACAGATACCCTTCTTGAGAAAGAAGAATGAGAAATCTCTCAGGTATGATTAATTGAATCTTTTGTTGCACCTGTTACATCCTACACCATTCGAGAAGTACACGCTTTGTAACCATCTAATATTACAGGGTATACATAAACAGCAGTAACAACACAATTCATTATTCTGCGAATTGGGCTTTATATTTCTTGCTAGACGCTAAACTCAATCATCATCATAATCATCATCAGCAGCACCATCACGATAATGACAATGATGACAGTGATAATTACAATCATCATTGCTATTGCTTTTGTCTTCCCTTCCCAACCTTCTCTTCCACTCATCGCTCCGTCGCTCTCTCTATATATAGATCAAGTTGTGTGACAATGTGAGAGAGAGAGAGAGGCGTGTTTGGATTTCGCAATTGCAAAATGTTTCGGTTTATGGTTTCAGTTCCTCTTCTGCGCCTCTCGTTTCATTCTTGAACTTCTTTTTCGTTTCGTCATTCTGTGTTGTGGGGGAGCTGTGATAAAAATAAATAATCAGGGACGACGAGCGACACGACGGAGAAACGACAGACAGAAGCAGCAAACCGAAAGATGAAGAAGTTTCTTTTTGTTTTTTGCACACTCTAAATGATATTATTTCTTGTCGTTGCTGTTGTTGTTTCTCCTCCTTATTTTGGTGGATTTCGAACACACTGGCAAACAATACATCACTTGAACATTGTTTTGCACTTGGTTTTCCCCTCCCCCCCGACAATCTTGAATCTCCACCACACCACTGACATATTTTCCAGTTTGCTCACGTATTAATTGCTCAAGTGGAAGCGACAAGCAAAGCGGATAAAAAAACACCAGCCACCCTCCCCCTCCACTATTGTCCGAAGCATGTTTCTGATGTTTGCCAGCACTTGAACTAAAGAAATACTTAAACATATCATACACATGTAGGATATACATATAAAATATGGGATATCCTTAATGGTCATTCTTTTCTCTTTTGATTTATGAAGGGTTCTTCCTGTCTTTGATTAATTAGCAGCTCCCTGGGAGGGAGAGCGAGTGAGAGCATGGCAAATCGGGTTGAATTAATGACAGTCTGCTATCTGAAGTGTTAAAGTAATTTAATTAGTTGAGGTGTCCACTGTGAAGCGGGGAACGAACGAAAGTTGATGAAACTTCACTCTAATTAAGGGTTTACTTTGGTTAGGGGAAGTGGAGCTTAAAGTTTAGTGTTTGTCATGGTGGAGTTTTTGGGAAATAGTTGTTTGATTAAATGGCGTGCAGAATGGTTTGACGTTGGGGGGCAGATGGTTGCCTAAGTGTAACTATTACTAACTACAGTGAAAGTTTGCTGAAATTAAGAGAACGAGATGCCTAGGCCATAAAGGTATATTCTTGACAGAGATGAATGAATAAAGAGATAAACTTTTCATTCATTGTTGAATTTTTTTTAACATTTAACATTTTTCCATAATTCTTTCTGAGAACTTCTTCACATAATTCGCTACTTATTTCACTTGAATTTTTAATCATCTTTATTTTCCTTTGAATGTCTCATATGCTATCCTCTTTTGAGCTTCTTTGTATTCGCACAAAATTCTATTTTCAGACTGATAAATCAGATTAGCTTCTGCCTCCCCTCCACCCTTCCGGAGACCTCACATACGAAGGATTTCTTTCAATGGGTTTTCAGCGCCCAACTTTTCCTTTCTTTCTCACATTTCGAGTGTGGGTGTGTGCTTAATGTGAGTGTGTGTGTGTGTATTCTTTTCCATCGCATACGATGGGATTCCTCTTGCAATTTCCATCAATGCAGACATCTGAGACATGGACTGCATATCAAACACGCACAGAAGTCTCGTTCTCTCTCCTTCTCTTTCTGAAAATTTCTGGGTGTGTGTACTTGTACATATATTTAAATCGAAGGCACTTCATGAATGCCGATTGCAATAAACCCGGAGCCTACTCCGAGTTCGAGTCTCGAGTCCACTGAAAAATTCTACACGGAAGTCGTAAATCGTCTCGAAGACATCGAAGCGCTGACCAAATAACGTAAAGTACTCATGAGGGGCGTCAGGCAGGGAGTGCCAGTGGCTGCTGCTGCTGCTTCTGTTTGGTGCAAATGTCAATAGTGTGAAGTGAGTGCTATCTATATGGAAATATCAAACGATTCCTCAGATAGATACGATTATATTTATAGAACCTAAAACCATTAAGGCAGAGGCCTGCCCAGGCCCATTGAAATGAAAGGGAATCTTGTACGAGTATCTGTTTATGGTTCAATAGCTTTTGCCACTCATCTCTCTCGCGACTTTCATCTTGACCGCCATGTGCCCATCAACAGCTGTCTGTCTGACAAACAATTCATCATGGAAAAAGTGCAGCCAGCCACCCATTAGAAGAGGGGCGGCATCTGCATCTCCACTTAAGACAGCTAACAAAATGCCACACATTCGTAAGATACATGGAGGGTGTGCGAGAAGTGAGGGGGTTTAGAGAGTGCAGTTGGAGAAACTGCTACTAAAATGTGTTTGCATATTTAGCTCCTCAAGTGGCCGATAACAATATGGAAAACAAGGCCACACAAAAAAAATAGAGAGAGAGAGAGAGAGAGCGAAAAAAGATGTAGAGAGAGATTCGATACAAAATGAAATTCCAAATGCACAAAATTGAATTTCTACTGCTACTGCTACTCCTGCTCCTGTTTCTATTTCTCTTTTTTCCCATTTCTACTTTGAAGATTTGTTTATGTTAAAGTAATACCCCGAACTTGTTTGTGATTATGTTGAACATATGTTGACAAAAATCCAGTGACAGAGAGAGAGAGAGAGGGATTGGTACGCAGAGTGGGCAATGGGTAGAGTGTTGGGTGGGAATCTCCACGACATGCAATGGAAGGGGTAGGAGAGGCAACGTGAATTCCCCCGAACATGGACCAACAGCAAAATGCAATTGAGACCAAACGGAAGCAAGCCACCAGCTTCTGGGTCTCTGTTATTCTTTCACTGTCTCTCTGCTCCCTCTCACTATACTTTGTTCTTTGCCTTTTGCTTTGATTCAAGAAACTGTAGAGCAAATATGTACATATGTACATTTGTACATATATACAGTCATGTACGTTGTTATGCATATGGGACATGTCGTTTATGGTTAGTTTAAGGTACTCCATAAGTTCTCCTTGTGGTTTCTCTGTTTTGTCAGATATTTCTTTGCCAGAGAACATTTATGTTTTGTTAGGGGACACATTTGTGCCTTTTCTTTAACCAAATACACATTTAGTGGCTCTTCGTTAGGTATATTTCGGCTAAGAGCAATAGCAGCTAATTGGGTTTCAGTGGGTCCCACATGTTGCTGGTATTTATGATGTACCTGCACAGAAAAGGGTCCCGGAGTTGCCTCCCCTTCTGGACATAGACTGCAGCTGTTATCCCCCAATTTATATGTATTTTCGAGGATTCTGTAGAGGGATGTCTTCCTCCTCCCATTACTATCCGTACTATAACGTTCGTCATTTCTCTCCATGTGTTTATGTGCTTTCTCCTCTTACAGATTCCGCTGTGAAATCTATTCCTCTGTCGGAGAAAGAATTTTATTAAACTTCTATAATAAATTTAATAATACTGCTGAATATATTGAGACATTTATGGTCTTTATAAAATGTATAGGGTTTCCCCTCATTAACTAGCTGCTGACGAAAAGATAATCCCTTCCTTTGTTTCCTGCATATCATTCAGCTGCAAGACGATGCTCACATATATTTGTGGATGCACTTTTGCTTTCATTTAATTATACATTTTTGTTATCAGTCCATGATTCCCTTGAAGGCCAAACAGACTGATGCGATTGTGGCCCTTCTGTGTGGGTAGATTGTTTCCAAAGTGTTTTCCATTGATTCTCTTCGAGTGCTTCTCGTCCAATCGTAAAATCTCGTCCATAAAATTGTGTAAAATCATTATAAACTATGCAAAAACACTCAATTGGGGGCAAAACAACAAATGGTTTTTCCACTTGGTAATTACTTGGCTCCATACCAGAAGTGCCCCCTTCCCGCACTGACCTGACCATCGCTGTACACTGTGTGGCACTTACGGAGTCGCTGCCGCCGCAGCTGCAGCTGCACTTCAACACTTCCCCAACCCCACCCCACAGGGGCATGCAAATAATAAAGACCCGAAGAAATGCTCCATGCAAACGTGAGGCAGGCCCGAGGGAAAACCAAACAAACATAAAGAACAATTACAGAGAAGCTTATCGGCCAATTAAAGTCAACGCCGCGCTCGCTCCACGGAAGCCGAGTGGAAAATGCAAATGCAAAATACTGGAAATACAAAAACACTTTTACCTCCTCATTCGATTGAGTTTTACCTCATTTGGCGGATCAAAATTGCCAAAGCTGGACCTCATTTTGGTGCAAAAAATGCTGCAGCTGCTGCAGTTCTGTTCCATTGCCCTTTTCAGTGTATTCTTTAGTTCTTATGTGTTCTCAGAGTTCTGTTCTAATTGTTGCACAAAATGCATTGGGGCATTCAGTAGCAACAGCATCAGCAGCGTCATCCCAGGCAATAATTGTTGCAGTTTTCTTTTGTATGCAATTTAACGCACAGTTTTTCAATTGTTCGGCGACAATTTGCTGCCTTGCCTTGTGGCATAATTTATGCAACATTTGTGGATCCAAAGTGAGCGAGATAGAGAGTAGCCCAGCCCGGAGATGTGTGGACGGCTGACAGGCCTGCTGCCAATTCGAATTAAGTGTAGTTAATGTTGACAAACGTCCCATCCATCCATCCATCCCATGGGAGAACAATGTTTCCCAGAGTTCATGGAGGACAACACCCCCTATGGCAGCCTCCTGTGCACCCCCGGCAGCCCCTCTTCTAAGCGTGGTACATGGAGATGTGGGATCCGTCTGCTGTAGAGTGGCGGCATTAGGCCGTCAAACATGATTGATGGGATTGTGGCCTGGGCATGGACTGCGGTGAGTGCGAGATTAAGATAATCGACAAATGTATGATATAATTTCCACATGTTGGCGTCCATCCGCCACATTTGTGGCAGGAGATCTGTGTGATCTGCGGGTTAAGTGGCTACAAAGAAATATTAATAAAGTCAGCAAAGAGTGCGGCGGAAATGGTTGACCCAACGAGTTCTAGGGGATAGAATTAGTACATTTGTGGGAAAGTATTTGATATATTGATACAAAGTCACGGTCTTCAGGGTCCAACAACTTCTTAAATGCTTGAATTAGTTCCATTTCATTTCGTATTTACTTCAACTTAATTCTGTTAAAATAAAGAGCATAAGCTTTAGAATACAAAAACATTCAAGAATCAGCAAAGCAAGCAGTAGGAATCAGGAACACGGAACACACCATGAAGACTACAATGCTGTGCGTCATAATGATCCTCATTATAGTGGAAGGATCTTCAGGCCGTAAGCACAGGCACCCACGAACAGGCGCCGAAGTGACCTGTGACATGAATGAACAATATGGTTGTAGGCCCTGCTTTGAGCCGTCTTGCAATCAAATTCTTTACGATAACGAAGTGTGTGACACGGCCTGTGTGCTGGCCTGCAGCTGTAAGCTTGGCTTCGTACTCAAGCGCGACAAGTGCGTGGTCAAGGAGTCCTGCTGTGCGGGCAACATGTGTAAGACCAAGAAGGAGGTGGCCGTACGCGAAGCCCAGGAGGCTGGCGTCACCCCCGATCCAAGACGCTGGGCTCAGCCAGAAGTCTTTCGGGTGGATATTGAAACTGAAGCAGAATAAATATAAATCGATATTCCCTTCCTGATTTGACACCTTTTTCGTGTTTTTTGTTGTTGTTGTTGTCCTTGTTTTTAGTTCCAAGAGGCACCACAACACACACGAAAGGAGAAACCACAATGCAAAATGTAACAAGAAAATCAATAGAATCAAAAGCAGCTTAGGGCCAGCGACACTCTGTGGGGGTGGACCACAAACAATGGCCTCGTACCACTACGTACCACACAGCGCACACACAGGCCCAGAAGATTTTATCTAAAAGAACCTTGAGAAAAACCAGGCAAAGGTATTTTCCTGCGAGACCTGAAATGTGTTAATAGATATTAAGGGTTCTTTTGCCTTTTCGGAGGACCGGAAATCACAGCGTGACATGAATTTAAAATTGCTTCTTTTTATTTTTAGAAAGAATATTAACCTCTGGTATGTGTGTTTTTTTGTGTCAAATCAAAGTTGTTAATTTTATTGAATATTTCCTAGGTGTGTATGTCCATGGCATACATAATTTTAACCAAAAAATGAAAACAAGAAAGCAGCACTTAATCCATAGGAGGCGCCATAGTACTTGACTGTCGAATGCGCCTCCCATGAATCTGAATGAGAATTAAACTTTTATTCAATTGAAATAAGGTGTCCCCGCTTTAGAGAGCCAAACATTTTTTCTATCTATTTTTTTGGTGGTCTCTGCCTATTTTTGTAGCTCAGCGGAAAAGTGCATTGACATTGCTGCTAAATTCATTGGCGGACCATTGGATGCCAATTTTAATTCTTTCTTTTTTTGTTTTTTGCGCTGTGGCTCTTTTTGTTGCTTGTTCCTGAACCCGCATTCGTTAAGGCTCTCAAGTGACGACAAACGACTGAATACTGAATGCCAAATGCCAGAACACAGGCCAGGCCACAGTCATGCCACAGCCAGAGTCAGAAGTCCGGAGTCAGAGACCCAGGCCCCGTGGAGTCATCGTCACTCTTCGTTCCACTAAACTGCCTCAAATGCCGCGTGGCGCATAGAAAATGTTTTAATCTCTTGCTGCCCCTCATTTCAATACTCTTTCAAGTGAGACGCAATGTTCGGAAAAAGAGACGGGGAGTTCTTGGGAAAAGAGAATTTCATTCATCTATTTTCACAGCAGTTGAACTAACCGTAGATATTTGATATTTAAGAAGAGAACGGATGGGATTAAGAATGATTTAGGATACACATATCTCGGAGGCGGAAGTTCTGCTAATTGCTACAGAGATAATTACTATAAATCCTCTATTCAAATATTATCAAAATATACTCCAAAATTCCATAAATATAACATTCATTCTTCTGTTATTTTTAACATAGTTCCCTACTTTATAGGGTGATTTCCGTGTTCGTACCCAACAAAAAATTCATGTACAAATAATTCCTTCACTCGATATGCCTCCAAGTCGCCGAACAATTGTAGCTACAGTTCAAAAGTGTATCTAAAGTTCGTTGCTCTTTGCGTTTTTTTGTTGTGTTGCATATATTTTACATATTTTCTGTGCCTGTCTGTCCCTCCTGCGGGTTCTTGACGCCTCGTTGGCCGCCCATTTGTCCAGTTTTCGATGCCGTTTCGTTCGGGGTCTGCTCTGCACTTCCCGTTTTCCCCGACACAACCGACACGCATTTAAGCACAGTCTGAATTGCATTCATATTCATGTGACAATTTGCATGAGATACAATGAGGAGGGACCCATAATAGAAGTTGCCATAGAAACGGCCATTTCTTTTAATTTATGTCACCATTTAAATGGCAAACACAACAAAAAGGAGAGACAGCTGAAATGGCAACAACAAAGAGAAGAGTTCAGTTCTATCCGCTCAATTGATGTATTTTTATTTTTAGATTAAGAAACTTGAGAATTCTATTCATGGAAAGTGCATAAGGTGGCAGGGATTTTGCTACTCTTCTTGCTGTGGAAAATTCACACTCCTCAGGCCATTTACCCGTACCTCGAATAATTGCCAAAAACTTCGCTGAAAGTGTCTCGTTCTGGCAAAATGCTACCACCTTTAGGGGGCCAAAAGATCGCCTATCAAAGAGCCCACACGTGTCACAGTCAGCCGAGCAATTCAATTAACCCATGCCGACACAGTCAAGTGGTAATTTGCTTAGACGACAGACCGCACCCCTCTCCCCTGTGGCTAAGAAACAACATTGCGCCCTCTGTCTACATTTTGCCTTTTCTTGAGCATAAAACTAATTTTCAACGACTGAAACATTAAACACAATTTTCAGGCACAAAAACAAGGGTGAGAGTACTCTATAGAGGGATGGATGGATGGTGGGTGGATGCCTTTGTGTGTGTGTGCTTGTAATCCCAAATGAGGCGAAAACTCAATTTCGGAGAACACAAGGCAGCCTAGAAATGGCTCAGACTCGCTCACCTTTCCAGAATCTTATCAATATTCATAACTTTTTGTTGCTAGGGAAATTACTCCTCGTATCGTTTGTATCTTTTTGAGAGCTGTTGCGGCCGTTAAACAGATTTATGCTTTAAGTTTATCTTCCAAGTCTCCCCCGACGATTGATAAAATTTTACACAAATTGACTTGACGGTCTTTATGGAGGGGGCAGGGCACATCCTTTAATTTAACGCCACGCCCCGAAAAACTTCAATCTGTGTGTGTGTGTGCCACACGCGCCGTGCCACACAGTAAAGTAGAAAACATTGAATCAGCATAAAATCTACATTATGAAAAGCTTTTGGGCTCTGGGCTTTCCACGCTTCGAGTACGAAAATTTTATTAAAATTACCCAGCAAGAACCGTCTGCTTTGCTCCTTTTGCCACAGATCCTGGATCCTGGACGCTGGCAGGACGCTTTGCCTACCTGAAACGGTGATAAAATTAATAGCCTTCGCCTGGTTTACGACAGCCGCCGCCGCCGCCGACGCCAACGCAGAAAAATAGAAAATTGCCTCGAAAAATTGTTCAAAAAGCTTTTTTCGGCTGCCGTGGGGGGTGTGGATAATTTTTAGTCCTTTAGTCTCCGTCTCCTGTGCCTTTGATTGTCATCACGAAGCTTCATTTCATGGCATGGCAGACACGAAAATATTCCAAGTAATTTCCAAGCTAAAATATGTCCCTCGGATAGCCCCACAATGGATTGGAGTGAAGCATAGACCATGGCCATAGACTATGGCATGTGGCTAATTTAGTTGGCGACGAAAAAATGCCAACTGCTGCTGGCTCCATATAATAGAATGCCTCGAACAGATTGTATCAATTTGGGGCAAGGATTGGGGTTGTTTTCAGAGACTGGAAAATAAGCGAAGCTCAAAGGATGCCTGAAAATTTAAGAGCAGAAGAGCACAAAATCGTACAGCACTTTTTCGTTTGCGAAAAAATTCAATTAAGGCCAACCAAATTTGTTTTTAAATGATTTTTCCTCAAATTTTCTGAATCTGCCGCACCGAAAAAATACAATTAAATAAATAACCATTTAAAATATAAATATTTAAAATGTAAATAAATCATTTTCTGTAAAACAAACAAAACAAATCTCTCAAACAGATCGTTCCGCTGCGTACAGTCCCAGCAATAAGCAAGCTCTTACATTTTTAAATACAGATTTTCACCGGTATTAAATATACCAACAAAATCAGCCACAAACAACAAAAAAATTGCACACAGAACAATAATATTTGTTTGCAAAAATGCAACCCAATTTTCCAGCAATATTTATGCCTTTTCTTTTCGGTGGTTTTTCATGGCAGCAATAAAAAATTCATCATTTTTGTTACAAGTCACTGAATCCTACCCAGCAGCAGTCAAAATGTTTGGAAAGCGGCAAATCCAATGGCACTGGCAGCCGAGGCAGGCAGCGCACTCTGCTCCAGTTGTAGCTTCATTCCGTCTGAGCTGCCCGAGTTATTGCCCGCAAAAGTTTCCATTTTTAATAATTTCCATTAACTAAATGCTCGTTGAGGCTTGCTGCTCACGATGTTTGCCATGACCTCCATCTAGAGGGGCAAACTCCCACCCAAAAAAAAGGGTTACACCAATATAAGGAAAGATATTTCCAATATCTTGGAAAGCGGTGCTGTAAATACCCTACAATTTGAGTTATTTTTAAGACAGGTGTGGGGTGAGGGTATCTGCAGTATATCTTGGAAGGAAATCATCGGTTTCTTCACACAAAAACATATTTTTAAATCGAAATTTGTAGTAAAGTGGTCCTTTGAAAGAGTTCCAACCACCTTTATTAACTCCTTAACCAAGGCAGTTATTCATATGATATGGTAAATATATTTGATTGCTACTAATTTCTACAATTCCTAAACCATAAAGAATGAACAATAGCGGTTTGCCATAGCAACAGAAGGACACACATTGGCGGCTTTCCATATCGATCAAGGGTTCCAATTCTGTCCTACAAAAACAAAATCCAGGCCAAATCATAATCCCCCATCTCTCTCTTGAAAGGGTATCACAACAAGAACAAAAAGAAAAGAAGAGCAAGGAATTGCGTAAGGAAATTTTCAGTTGTAGGAAATGCGGTGCATGCAGCGAACGGCGTGCAACATGCATGGCGGGCTTCAAATGAGGAAACCCAAGCCAAAAAGCCGGGCATCTATGTAGGTCACAAATGTTTTTATGAGTATGTGTCTGTGTGCGTATTGTTTGTACACTCACACACACACAGCTAGAGAGAGGAAGGTTGTGTGTGAGAGTGTCTGCGTGTTGAGAGCCAAAGTCAACATGCACTTGCACCACACGATACTGCACATACGCAAAACGCTCGCTGACTGGCAGGCAGAGGCAGGCAGGCAGGCAGGCAGGCAGGCAAAGCCCCATTACCCACAAAAGTATGTTCTTTCGGGAGAAGGGTAGGGGCTTTTTAACGCCTTCCACTCACCGACACCCATCCGACATTCAAGTGTTTGACTTTTCCTCATTCAAAGCTTCGGCTTTTCGCTTTCTTTGCTTCTCTACTTTTTTGGTTAATTTTCTTGTGGTTCATATGCTCGTGTATTTTTGGGGGCAAGAGAGCGAGCGGGAGGGGGAGGTGTGTGTTGCTGAAGGTGCAAGTAATTGTTATAATGGTCTCCGGGAATATGCATGTGCTGCATATTTACCAGCCCCTTTGCTCAATGCGGAACTCTGCTGTAGCAGCAGGCAAAACCTTGCAGCATTTTCCTCACCATTTATGCCTTACCGAACGAGGCATTTGGCTTCAATTAGCAGGTTGTCATAATTGTGGCTTACATCTCCTCGTTTTTCTCTGTGTTTTTTTGGTGTGCAAATTTAACAACTACGTGTGGGAGCAGCATTAGCAAAAGTTAATTAAACATCTCGTAAATTATGCAGTCGATAAATGTTCTGTAAATTTGTTGAGGCAATCAATGTAAATGGATTCGCAAATGGGGCATAGAATGCGATTAGGAAAGGGAGGTGGATATGAGGTGAAGTAAAGAATTCACTTATAGAATGTTTCAGAAGCAAATTGGGTGTAGTAATTGTGTTATAACTTAGATGATATTTCAATATTGAGTAAAATATTACTTGGATTAAATTAATTGAAGTTAAAGAAACTACAAAAAAAAACTATAAATGTAAATAGGCAGCTTAGAAATGAATTTGGATCTATTTATCAAACTTCATGTCACAAATCGATACAAAATCAATGTAAATACCAATACCACGTGACAGCTCCAGCCTAATGTCCCAACCTCAAACGTTTAAGGCATGGAATAAGCCCCATTGTCCGTTGAGAATCAGAATCAGAAGCAGAAGCACAAATACTCGTAAATGTAACCAATAAGCAAATTATGCGCATATTTAATGATCAACAGATGTAATCGGAATATTGTGTTTACTGCGACGAGGTATGTCCTCACGGATGCGGATGTTCTCTTTCCATAAGAAGAGCATATTCAAATAGAAATAGATACATTTTGAATGGCTGCCCATTCAGAGTCTGTTCCCGCCATTCAAAGTATTTGTTTTATTGTGGACACTGGCGCCAGCCAACAATATGGAAAGGAAACACCCACTCCAGACTCCAGCATAATACACAAATACATGGGAGGATGATGAGGAGGGGGGTAGGAGGTACACTGACACAAAAATCAAACATGCGAATTTATTTAATTTATGCTGGCGCCAAGGCTTTCGGCTCGGAGACATTCATTAAAATCAAATAAAAAGCAGCTAGAAAATGTCTCGAATGACAGCAGCAAAAACCACAGTGGCGGCACAGCAGCAGCAGGCCGTCGTACAGCAACAAAAACGTTGCCATAATCATCGCGAGGATTGTGAAAATGTGTTAAGCATATGCAAAATGTCTCTGACGATAAAAACGTCACTCTGACCAGATGGACGGATGGACAGGCAGACAGGCAGACAGGCAGGGCGACAAAATGCCACAACAGAACAAATAAGATAGAAAGGAAATAGGTATCCGAATGGTGGTTGAATCTTTGGATACACTACTTTGCAGAGCGATTAAGTGATTGAATTGCAAATATTGCAAATAGATCGGTTTATAATGATTAGAACTCTTTCACTAGAATTTTCTGAATATTAAACACCTGTGCAAACTGTAAACTGCCTGTGCAAATCTCTGCTGAAAGCCCTGGCACCCTTTCTAGCAGAGTATAAATTGCAAAGCGGATAAGATAACTAAACAAAAAGCTCATTAATTATATTTTGTATTACGTTTTTTACTCCTTTTTTTCTGATTGCAAATGATTATTTATCTCTGCGATGTGCAGGCACTGATAAAATTGAGCCTTCATTCTCCCAACCATTCATACATCCTCCCTCCATATGTGTGATGAATAGAGCAACAGAATCGAATCGATGGTGGGTAGGAGGTGGTTGGAAGGGGATATTCAGATGCGTTAAGAGGCTTGTTGAGTTTCAGTCGGGGTTGTGATATTTCGCCTGTTCCACTGGATCTGTTCTGCTGTTCTGCCTCTCTGCTAATAAATCATTTCGTTTATGACCGCCGACGTTGTCGTTGAATTATTGGCGACAATGTGGCAGGCAGCTCTTCTTTTTTGTTGTTTTTTTGTTCTGATGATGGCGCCGACACTCCCGGGGCACCCGAATCTCCCCGTTTCCCTTTATGACAATGACGAAGGCTGGGCTAAGTGTCTCTATCTCTCTCTGTGTCTTTTGTGAGCGTATTAGTATACTTATGTACATACATCTTCCATACATGATGTGTGTGTAAGAGGATTGCTGGGGGGAGGGAGTGGAGCTTGACTTAGGGATTGGGGTGTTGGCTGCCACATGACTTGACATTTTAGATACTTGCCATGAGTGCAGGCATTCAATTAGGGAGTGTTCCGTCATCTCAACTTCAATGAGTTGCAGCTTAAAGGAATATAGTAAAAAGATTTAATTGAAGGGCACTGTCATCAGTGTCTTTTTTGTCAAGAGATTTTCAAGAGAAGATTAGGATGAGTATATTCAGCGATTAATTAAGGAATGTGCCATCTGTTGGGTGCGATTTCTAACAGATTTATGGGTTATATGGGTTCTGATTAAAAAACAAACTCCACAAAACTCTTAAGTAATATTCCATTTAAAATCCTTTCATGTATGGAATCTCCACCGCCCTCAGTTTGGTTGCCCTTTAACCACTTTACAGTTTTCCTTCCAGCCAAACATTTTGTTCAATATATTTTCTAATTATGATTTACGAAACGAAGCCCTTTTTTGGGGGCGACACTTGACAGATAAAACCCCTAAATGAAAAGCGAAACATAAGAGGCGACCGAAGCGACCCATGGAAAAGGAACTTTCGTTACCTTAAGCTTTTAAGTAGTTGGAAAAGTTAGACAAAACCCTGAGCTGGGGCAGCAGGTGGAGCGATCTGATGTACTTAGGACTGAAACTGAATTGAAATAAAACTAATTGCTAATTGAGGAGGGATGGAAGGACTGTGCGGTATCGGACTAATGGCCCAGACTGACGACGACAGTTGTTGTTGGCCATGTGATTCGTGTGTGTTGGCATACAAAGAGAGGGGGGGTTCGCTCAGTCGGCTTAGACGGCACGTAATTACCATGTTCGGATAAAGCGGAAACAGTTTCCAACTTTGTACTCTGTCCCTCTCTTTCTATGTTGCTCCTCTTCCTATCTTCCTCTCTCTGTATTTCCTCCGTTTGTCCTATTTTCTTGCTTTGCTTGTTGTTACGGCTTTCGGCTGTCCTACTTCATTCGTTCCGAAGCTGCTAATTATTTATATTACCGACTATTGTTATACTCTGGAATAGAGGGTATCTAGTTGCTTCAACTACACAAAATGTGTTTACTTCAAATTTTGTGAAGATGAAGCAAAGTCATATGTGGAAAGGGCTTAGATTTTGTTCTAATTTGTATTCAATTCTTAATTTCATTCTGAAATTCTCAGCAACTAATCCTTTAGATAGTGTTTTTCCATTGCTAATAGTTTCTTAGTGTACATTAAACAGTAGATAATAATATTTACGATCCAGAGACCTTTCGATTGATGTTCTGGAAAAGACTTCGACAGTTCATCTTCGACTTCTAGCAATATTCTTTGCCTTTTAGAATAATCGTAGTTATCCCCAGAAGGGTATCCAAATCTTTGTCTCCTTTCCTATTACATGCTGTTGTTGTTTGTGGATACAACTCGTTCTCGTTTTTGGTTAGGTTTCTCGTTTTGGGAGGTTTTCTTGTAATTTAATTTTGCGGTCAACCGACATGGCACAGGAAACACGGAAGGCATAAACTAGCCAGGAGGCAAACAGGGAACCACCACAACAGAGGGAGAGAAAGAGAGTAGGAGCTACAGCTGTGCCTGCTCCTCCTTCTGTAAAATGGCAAAAGACACGCCACAACCATTTCACAGCTCCTCGCTTGCCAGCATTTCAGTGAAGTGCGTTCCGTGGCTGTGGCTGCCACGTGTAGCGGCATCATTTTGATTTTCCTTAACGCTTTTCCGTAACCTTTTCTTGCCCGTGGGTGGTTTGCTGGCCCCGGGGGTGTGGTGTGGCCTTTTGTGTACTTTGACACTCTTTTTGTATTAATGGCATTTAACGAGCAAATTTTCCTATCGCCCTGTTGGGGGTCAATCAATTTGATTGTAGCGTTTACAATTACGTACAGAGTTTACGGTGCTGGAAATAAAGGAAGATTATGTAGGTTTCGTTTTTATATTGGAGCAGGATGAATTGATATGCCTAAAAGGAAGATAAAGGGTTTTAAATCGTATAATTACCTTGTATTTGTGTGTTCCTTTAAACATATATACTAGTTCCGTAAAACATCCCTTAACTACAACCACGAATTGTGGGGCTACCATTTTCCAACTGCTTTTTCTCGAATATTTGAAGTAATATCAAAAAAGAGCATCCAAGCTTTCATCTTGCATTAATGCACTTTTTCTGGAATATTGTAATTACGTTCTAATTAAAGCATGTCCCCAAAACAAAGCCAGTCCTTTTTCCCTCTTTGAAGAGTGACCCAAAAGCATGGCTGATACTTCAAAATTTTCTTTGTTTCGCGCCCCCCCAAATGGCCTTTCGGCAACGTGTGGCAACGTTTTAGCGCCTGTCTAAAAAAAGAAGCAGCAACAACAAATATTGAGGCTGTCCTTCTTTGGGTCGTCTCGCTCTCTATGTTTTTTCCTCATTTTTTCCTGGCTTTTCTTTTGGGGCTTTCCTTTAATCAGTTTGTGTGTCCTTGTGTAATAGGCTTTTGTGTTGGTTTCGGTTTACCTGCCTTTGGGGCAGGTCCATCTACTCGCCGAGAGCTGGACAGGACCTTTTTGGAATATGTTTCTATGTAGTTTTAGTTTATATAAATAATACGATTTTCTAAATGGAAATATGCCCTTCTTTTGCTTATTATTTTTGTGTGTATTAACTCCCGTATTTTCTTTGTTTTTTCTCTTTGCAGGTAAGCGGAAAATGTGCCCTAATATAAAAGAAGTGAAATGTTGAGTAAGTCTTGCAGAAAGGTATGAAATCTTCTGCAGAACTGTTTGCTTTAATTAAAATCTTTGTTCTGGGCTGCAACTTCGAGATAAAACATAATATTGTTGATATTTGATTTACTTTTCCCCCAATTGTCATTAATTTTAAACAAACTATTTACACACAAAAAGCATGAGAGATTGGTGTTCCGACTTACGAATTCTCTCTGAAAGGAGACTTTTTTGCAGAGTAACCTTCTGGGTTTCCTGGACAACAGCTTTATTTCTTACAATAATTAAAATACTTAACATGAGGTTTTTTTAATCTCAAAGAAATGTGACAACCACTTCCCCAAAATCCAGAAAACCCTTTCTGACATAATATACCAAAGTCACATGTTTTCCTTTATGCAATCCGTTTAATTTCCTTTAGTAAGCACTTAGAGCCCTCCTGTTATTATCAAAAAAACCCAAAGAAATTGAATTACCATTTCCCCTAAATGATCTCCCACTGCGCTTCTAAATGAGACAAAGATAATCCCAAATTTAATTTGATCCGGAGAGCACAGAGAGAGCGAGACAAAAGCCAATGCTATAACAGCCTTAAATGATTGTGACAGACACACACAGACTCTATCTCTCATGGCATTATGTCATTAAGCAAATCATGAAATCAATTACGGAGAGCATTGCATTTCATCTTAATGTTCATTGACTTCACAAATAGAACGTGTGTGGCGGCAAGGCGACAGAGCTAAAGCTAAATATCGCCGTCACCCCCCACAAACACACACACATATAGGGAGACAGACCCCCACTGAAGCACCCAGGACATTTGCCCAATTAGAGCATTAAACCTAATGCCAACACGATTGCAATTAATTACCAAAAGAAATTAAATTCCATGTTCAACACGTAGCTATAGGAATCCTCGCTCCACTGCTGTTTCCTGGCTTTCTCTTCTATTCCGCATCCTGTCCAGTCGATGATATGACCAGTGCCACCATTATGTGCGGTTATTCCACCCAAACTCCACGCTACTCTGCCCCCCTCGTCAGACAATGTCTAGCCGACGCGCTAATGATGCCACATGGCGGCAGCGGCATCATCGCATCAGTTTTTGGTTCGTGGCCGGACTGATGCCCCCAGCCCACGGATCCCATGGCCTGCACTTAACGTGTTCCGCGTTTTATGTCTTTTTCCTGCTTTTCCACTCGTTTTATCTAAAACGAAAGAGCGCGAAAAAATGTTTTATATGAGCTCTAAAAGAGGGAGCAAAAACGTTGATAGAAGAGTAGATAAAACATGGTTTCAAAGAGTGGTCGGAAAGGGAATATATTAGGGATATATCAGATGGTAGCCAGTGGAAGGACCAGCTAAATCGACTCTATGACATGACATTCTGACCGCTCCATTTATGAGACAGTACCTACTCGCATGACTGTCAATTGTTGTCGTCGCAAAGTAATTACGTGTGTGGTCATGGGGTTGGGCTGACAACGGGATTGGTTACTGCCGTGTTTGTCATTCGAAATGATATCAGTAAGATACTTAAATACTCGTTACAAATCGAGTATTGTTTGCCATTGGCTTATGATGTGTTATTACCTGTAGTTGGCGTATTTTTGTGGAAGAAAAATTGTATCTATATGTTTTTTTCATGGTCGATTGCATGTTTGTGGAGAATATATGCTAATCATTTTAGTATTTTACTCATTTGAAAATCTAAGTAAGTCTTTGGGAGTGCCAGATTATTGTGAAAAGGGTCTTCCATATAAATTAGAAATGTTTCCATATTCATCCTACCGTACAAGACTCCTTCTAATAAACCTTTCATCCTTAGTTAATCGTAGAAAAATGCTTGGTGTAATTTATTTGTATTCCTTTGTTCCTTCCACTGTGTGGATCGAATTATGCCTCACACGAACCCTTTAGGGTTTTATGCTCGGATTATAATTCCCTCTACTACATTATTTCATAAACTAACTCCCTTCCTCTTCTTAAATCTCTTAAACTAGCCTACCTTTTCCGTAGTTAGTTTCATTTTAGTTTTGTCTTAATTCTTAGTTACTTGCTCTAGTTTAGTTGTGTTTAGCTCTAATTTTCCTCGAATATTAGCCTAACATCTATCTTTCCTGCATGCCCGCGACCGGTTCGGTTAATCGCGACGCGCGTCATGCGGCAGCGCCCCTCGGTCGGTTGCACTTGTTGGTGCAGTCATTGCATATCAACTTCCAGACAATTCTGGACTTCAAACGCTTTCATTTGGGAGCAACACTCCCTCTCTGAATTTACGATAATTATGGTATTGAAATCACTTATCCCATTGCCAATTACCAGACTCCCATTCACACATTCAACTGCTCTTCAGCGTGGCTTTCGGCAACTTATTTGATTACTGTGCTTATATTTAATAACAGCTAATTATAGTTTCTCTATGAGTGTGTGTGTGTGGTAGTTTGCTCGTGATTTCAAAGCTGCAATTGCATAAATTTGTCAAATCCTCATGGCCAGGCCAAGTGCTCATTAGAGCCCGAAATGTGGGGAAGCTCCAGGAGCCAAAGGTTTTGCGTGTTGCTTTCTGGCTTCTCTGACCACCACGCAAGGTAAACCTCCTGTTCAACCACCGCCCGTGTTTGCTTTCTAAATTATGATACAGCACGTGTACGCTGCTCGTATGCCCGAAGTTATATTTATTGGATAATTGAGCGGAATGTTAATTTGTCAACAAACTGATGGCTGGGGTTTGAACTTAGTTTTCGTGACAGTCTGTTGGTTCAAGGCCAATGAACCCTTGGGGGTCATGTTACACATTTTGGTTGTGCTAAAGGATTGGCGGATCATTACCACAGAGCTACTCATATATGTACGGAGTGCATTATTTATGGCGTGCTTTGGGGGTGTTTTGTGTGTATTTCTTAGTGTATTAAGGGTTCTTTTTTAGTATTTAAATGCTAACTAAAACTTATGAAACTTTATCAAAGAACAAACGGTTACCAATTATAATAGAGAAGGACATACCAGTCATTTATATCTATTTCCCATTGTAAGTAAACTCTGTTTACCTTTTTTGGAAAACTGAAATCCAAACAGAAACTTATTATCTGCCACCTTCTGGCCCCAAAGGCTCTCTTCCGCTTCCTCCTGCCACGTCCTCTTCCCCATCGTTAATATCCATTACCGATGATTAGGTTGATTGAAAACAAATGAATGGAAGATTATAGGAGCGCAAAGGGGGGTCCGGCTTTGCACGAGCGGAAGGGGAAGCAGAAGCTCTGATAAGGTTTGTCTGTTACTGCTATCTTTTGACAGGGCCCAACCATTTACAGTTCATTTGCTAATGAGCCAATGAGGCATTTATGAGGCCACGCGACCGAAAACATTTCAAAAGCTTTACCTCAATCCTTTCTCCCTGTCTCTTTTCCTGTCTCTCTCTCTCTCTCTCTCTGTGATGATGGACACGCTCGCGGACAGGGTGTGGGAGATGTATTTGGACAGACATGTCCGTATGCTTTTGTGGGTGGTTTTTTTTGTGTGGTGCCCGTGATCCCTGCTGTTTTGGTGTTGCATTGTAAGCACGTTTCGTACTTTAGACGTTTATTTGTTGTCGTGCTGCAAAAAGTTGTTCCTTGAAGTAAAAAGTAAGTCTGATGCTGATGCTTCTGCTGCTGCTGCTGTGGTCACATCTGCAGTCATGTTGCACAAAGATTTCAAGGAATATGAACTAAAGTTTGATGTCAAAACGAGTGCGGCAACAACAACAATAAATACTAGATACTATCAGGAATGAGGAATAAGTTTCTGTGGCTGCCAGACAACCACAAGATTTTATAAAGAAACTTTTCTTTTCGTTGTTCAAAGGAAGATGATTAAAATGTTTTATTGAGCCTTTTAGCAAAAGATGTAAAACTTTAAATGACATAACAACAACGTTGTCAAAGACAAAAGTGAACTTCTGTTGCACTATTAAACTTTTAATGATGCATTTTGTGGTTTAATTTTTTTATCCCGAACCTGTTCTGTTTAAAAAATCACATTAATATATTTTAAACAATTTTCTTATTCTGATTAATAATAAACCCAAGCAAAGCTCTTGCAACACCTATCATATTACAGCAGCTAAGCCACCCGATTAAACCGAGAAAATGGGGTTTTCTTTTTGATATTTTCCAAGCCAAACAAAAATGAGAACCAAAACAAACTTTTATCCTAATTGCAATTACAATTTCAATCAACTTAATTGGACAACTTTTGCAAAGGTAAAAACACAGTGGGCGGGCGCCTGGGTAGAATGTTTTAATGATTTATTTAAGTTAAAACGTAATCAGAATACGAAAAATTCAAAGTGCGGATTATTCAGAAGTTGCCAAAGAAACTTTGAGCCTCATCTCACATCAAAGTCAATTGCACCAAAATGTGAACACGAGAAAAAGATATCCATTTAGGAAAGAAATTAGGCATCCAAAGTATTTTATTAAGTATTTCTTCGCCCGTAGGGTAAAAGTTGTACGCCAAGTCAGCAGCATTTAAGCCAATTATTTGTGGGAGGTTGACATTTTGTTAATTTCATACTTTTATCCGCATTTAATACATGTGTTTTTTGTGTCTCGTGTCAACTGTAAGGCAGGCGGCAGGCGGCAAGTGGCAGTGGCAGAAGGTGTGCGGGTGACAGCTGTTGAAAAAAAAAAAAGCAACGCCAAAAAGTGGCACGGAAAGCGAGGGGAAGGCAACAGCCAAAGAGCAAACAAGGGTGTTTCCCCTTCACGGAAATCCTCCGCCAAATCATGTGAAAAATGCTTTAAGCTAAAAATTGGCTACGCAAAGGGATGAGTAGGGGTGGAATGAGAGTAAACACAGAGAAGAACGCAGCTGTCGCATGCCCTTTAGTCGGAGAACACAATGGGTATATTGTTTTTGTATACAACATCGAAACTACGAACCCATATTGGCAACAGTTTTATATATGTTCGTAATATAATTACCCTATCAACACTGAAAACATTTAAACTATGAAAATATTTAATTCAGAATTCGGAAACAATTTTACCGACCAATGCACTATGGGGCATTTGACCACTTGTGGCATTAATTATTAACTTCCAAACGAAACAATATTTTTTGATTTATTTTTTTGATATGAGTCTATAATAGTGAAAGGGAGGGTCTTCAGGGTAAAATCGTATTTTTATTTTATTTTTAAATTGAATCAAACAAAAAATGATGGGAATATGTAAAGCAATACCATAATTTATTTAAAAAGTTGTGCTCGGATTTTTAAAAATGGAAAAGTAGAAGATAATTGGATTTTTACATTGCCTTCCTTGTATACTGCAAGCAGCTTCTTTCCTTTGAGTATTTATGTGGGACACAATTGCACTGCACGGCAGTGCAGAGATACTGGAAATGTCTCAACGTTATTATAATTGTACAATTGAGCACGAATTAAGCCAATCTGAACAGTTTTTTTCGATTTGTTTCAAGTTTTCAGTAAAAATGTTCAATTTAATCGACAAACTGTAAAAAAAAGTTCTTCAAAGGGTCCACAAATAACCCGTATCGATCTCAAGGCTAGTGACAGGTATTACCGCTTAAATTCAATGCAAATTGGCATCCTCGTTTGCAATTCTCTTCTTCACTCAGTTTAACATTGCTAACAACTCGGAAAATCCAAACTTTAGGTTATGCCACGAAGATTCAAATATCTGCGAAGACGCAGAAAAGCGCAAGAAAAAATAACATAAATTGGATTAAGAATTGAATACTCCACAATATCTATGCAGTTTAATGCTTCCGGCGGGAACCGAACACTTTGTAAGTCTATTCAAAGACAAATTTTCATCACAAATATGGACTTGTTAGGAAACTAGCCATTAAACATTATATATTATAGGTCAATTTTTTTGTTTCAAACTCACAAACACCTTTTTAATACCTGCCTGAATCGAGAATATTGTAAAAAATTAACTTAAATTGGTAAATTTAGCAATTTTTGCACCTTAAACTTCATGAAAAAAATCAGTTTTCCGATAACTTTCTATCGTTCGTAGCAAACAGCTGACTTTAACAGCTGTTATCTTAACAGTGGAGCGGTTCAAAATGAGCCTCGCCCCCTTCCGCCCCCGCAAAAGGGCGAAAATCTCCCAAATCTACAAAACGCCATCCCGTAGGAAATGGCCATATCTATCAGATCACCAAATTGGGATCCGATTGGATAATTATTATAGCCACAATGGAGAAATTAATTTCCAGTGGCTAAACCCACCCTGTCCCGCAGCTGTTGTTGTTCTTTTTACATTCTCTCATTCACACTCTGCTTCTGCTTCACTCGGCCCCTGCCTCTGCCGTCCCTCTGCCTCTGACGACTTTTAACCCACCCGTCCCTCAGCTTATATTTTTTTTGCCGCGAGTCTGCAGTGTGTGGGTCTAGGGAAGGGCGGCGAGCTAACGGAGCGTTTTAGTGTGAGAAGTTCTGTAGATGTAGATGACAGTTGAAGAAAAAATAAAAAATTTGACAAAACACCGCTAAGGTGCAGATGTAGTACTGAGTGCCGGGTATAAAAGTTGTGACGCGTAAGAAGCATCTCACACGTCCCTTCTCGTTTTAAGTTTTTTCCCACAACTTTTAAAAGTTTTTTGTACAGATATTACCTGAGTTGCTGCTGTGGTGGCTGGCTGCTGCATCTGTCTCGTGCTTCGTGCCACTGCCACTTTTGCTGCATGTTGCCTACTTTATGGTGGGGGTGCAAAAGTTTGTTCCTGACAAATGCCACATCATTTTCAAGGGAATATCTAACCGTAAACTATAAATAATATGAGAATCATCTGAGCGAAACATAATGAGAGTTTGTTGCTTCGATGCGAAAGGCCACAAGGAATGTTGCCTGCTTGTTTATGGAACTTGGAAAGACAAAAGTACCAATACAAAACATAGATGCATATTACCCTTGAAAACATCCTGTCGCGTTTGTTGTTTTGATTTTTCGGCAGATAAAGAATAACTTGCAAATATTTCCTAATCAATTAGTGAATTATGAACACTTAAATTATTCCGTGCTCATTCCAAATGGAAACTAAATTCTTTACTCAAAGAAGCTATCTTTAACTGCAACTCAAACTTTATCAAAATTTTAATTGTGCTTTAACTAAATGCTAAGTTACGTAACCTGAGCAAATTGCATATCAAAGAGGGAGTCCAAAAGTCATGGTAGAGGCTTGCCTGCTCTCTCTCTCTCTATCTCTCTCCGTCTCCCACTTAGACACACGCACACACAAGTGTAATTAATTGCTAAATACGTGTTTGCAATGCTTAACTGCAAATGCACAGACACTCACAGACATTTAGACACTCGGCATTCACACACTAGACACACTCGTACAGTGTGAGACATAGACGAATGCCTTGCCTCTAAACTATTCGGTCTCTAGAGGACTACGGCAGGAGCTGTCTCAAGTGTCCGTGCAGCAGCAGCACCAGCAGCTGCTTTCCCAGACTGCATGTGCAATGATATTAAATATATATATATATATATATAAATATATATGTAGCCATGACCACGTCCAGCTGTCAGTCGGGGGCGTGGGCGTTGACTTTTCTACGCCTGAAAAGTGTTAAATAACAAGAGTTCAAGTCAAAGTTTCCAGTCAAGTACACTACCGCATATTCAACATTGCCATTGCCAACCAAGAAAAAGAATAACGAGAACGAAGACTTTTTGTGCCTTTTAGCCTTATAAATGACTCTCAGGGCTTTTCCCAGTTATGAAATGGGAAGAAAACTCTCCCCTTTGCCTTCTTTCTCTGGAGAAAAAGAGATAAATTGTGGTGCTGCTGCTGCTGCTGCTCTCCCCGTGAGACATTCGAAATATGCTGGTAATTATTTTGTTGAATGTCGTTCAGGTTTTAGTGGTGGAAATTTATTATCTTTCAGCCCGTAGGACACCCAGCGAGAGAGAGAGAGAGAGAAATGTGTTCCGTGGGTTAGTTGCTCCTCCTCATTTGCCCTAGCGACACATTTAATAAATGACTTTAATTGCACTCCATACTTGCCATTGAGGTTGAAGTTGAGGTGTACCCAGGTCCTGGGGAAATTAACATTTTCCCTCGGACATTTATTAGGAAAGCGCCCAAAAAGGCAGGCAAAAAAATATCAAAGTGCAAACTATAAATATTCATTGTGTGTGGGTGAAATATGAGTTGGTAATTTACTTAGGAGTCGGGGCATAGCTGCCACATTCAATTTGGGAAGCACTAGTAATTTTTGTGGTTTAAATTAAAGTGCGAAAAGGCTTGGGGAAAATCTGAACTGAAACTCCAAAGTTGCCTAAAACTTTCAAGACTGTTACTGACTTTCTGTGGCTTTAGTTCTTGCTTTCATATCTTTTCAGACTCTCAAAGAACACTCGTTTCTTGTGTTTTAAGAACCCCCGATACAAATCTCTTTCCTTTCACAAGTCTCTCACTTTCTTTGTGGCTTGTCTCTGCTCGAAATGTCAAAACGCAATTACAATTAGAATATATTGCCTGGACTCGCCCCACAACGACAACGACAACGACAACGACAAACGCTCTTCTGCTTGCGAAGACGAAGACGCCAGCAGCAGCAAGTGGCAACAAAAAGCCAAAGTCAAAACCAGTCAAGTCCCACAGCTCGAGACAATTACAGACACTGGTGAATCCCAGTGCACCGTCCACCTTTGGGCAAATAAAAGAAGGAGCTCAAGCAGCAGCAAAAATGCCAAAAATGTCAAGTGCAGGCAGGCAGAAGAGTCAACAAAGAGAGAGAGAGAGAGAGCCAGGACGACTGACAGCAGCAAAGAAGAAAACTGATGTTAAAGCAAAAACCCAGAGACAGAGAAAAACTTGAGGTGGAAATTGTAGGACAGTTTTGTACATTTTTGAGGCTACAAAAAATGCTGTTTCACTGGGAAAATCATTTATTTCAGTTGAAATTAATATCAAAATCCCATCCAATGAGTTCAAGTGCCAATCGAAAATAAATGAATAAATAAATTGGCTTTAAAATAGGTTTAAAAATTCCACATTCTACCACTGCGGTGCAGAAAGCCATTTCTATATTGATCGAAAAAGGGTTTAAAAAATAGAAAACAATTTATGTAGCTACCTTATTTTTTATTTTTTTAAAACGCCATCAGGAATCGCTCGCATGAAAGTTTTTATTGGTACTTTCCTCTAGGCCACAAAACTAACTCATACTCTTACATGGGGTGTGATAGTTTTTTTTAGATATTTGCAGGGATGAAAAGGAAGTGCTTTGAAATGTACTTTTGGAATAATTTGTGCCCTAGGCTCATTCCATTTTCAAGGGTATCTACAGCTTTTTACTCCGATTCCTGCCACTTCTTAACACACTGTCCGTACATGCTTAAGGGTATTCGAATGTTCTGGAAAAAAATTAGCTCCGTTAAGGGGGGGCGCATACGAATGACTCGCAAGAACGGGGGCCTCAAATGGGCAATCCGGAAAGCGGTGGCTGTGCTTCCAACAAGGTTGCTATGTAGGTCGCCAATTGGATTTCAAGCAATTAAAAGCGGATTAAAACTGCTGCAACGCGTTACGGCAAATGAAAAAGAAAACTTCCCATCTTTTCTCTTTCTCTGCCCTCGACCTCACTCTCTTTTTTTTTGCACATTGTTTTTTAATCTGATTGTGTTTTGTCGTTCTTCCGCCCGCGCCGGCTAAGGGATTTTATTGGTGGGCTGTACGCCAGGGAAAGGCATTCAAAGGCGGGTGGAAAGCAACGACTTGTCTCTGCCACGTTGTTACAACATTTTTATACGCATTAACAAGGTAATTGGCGGAGCTTTGTGCGCGGGGGCTTAAGGGGTTTGCAAATTGACTTTTTATTGTTGCCATAGATAAAGATATTTTTCTGTGCTTTGATGAGACTATAGGTAGGTCCTTGCTCTCTGCCGAAGAGGGTTTAAGGAAAATTGTAATCTATTTGAGTACTTCATTGAAGTCAATTGAAAGGCATTAAAGAATGTAAAAAAAAAAGTATAAAACTTCTATGGAATGGAAAATGTATCTAATGATAAAACTAAATATGAATAAATAAAAAGAAGAAACTAAAATAAAAATACAAACTGTAAATCATTTAAAATAATATTTAAACATTTTGAAACAAATTTTATTCATCTAATGATTCTATTCTTGAGGTCCGAATCATTTTCTTGTTTTTAACTTGTCTCAAAATTTGTTAAGCTCCAATGAAATTTCCAGACATTTAAGTTGTGCCACACTCAATTGTAGGAGCAGCGAGGAGCATGCTCCGAATGATTGAATTAGAACTCTCATTCATAATGCTTGCATTCTGATAAGCACTATACACCTACTTAACTCTGACACTTATTTAACCACTCACTCTCTCTGTTGCTCTATTTTCTGTGAAGTTTGCTCAACAATTATTGAAAAGTTTGTCTCGTTTTTTAAGTCCTAAGTTATGGCAGCATTAAGTAAACGTCAGGCATAATGTTTATGCATTTATAATACATAATATGGCAGGCAGAAGCGTGCAGAATGCGGCTGTGCGAGAACAGGGGGGATCCAAACATGAACACGCACAAAAGTATGCAACAAAGTTATGCAAAGTGCATGCGGCAGCCACGGCAGACGGAAGACAGGAGGGGGAGACACGAGACCAAAGACAACTTGCACGGCGTTTGCCACTTGAAAAATGTTGCAGAATTTCTCTCTAAGAAACAAGAGAGTAAAAACGAAGAAGGGAGAATGGAAAATAGTGTCACAATGCATAATGGGTTAAAAGCACAGGAGCAGGAGCTGAAGCAGGAGCACAGGTCTACGACATTTTCCTGCCAACTTGCAACAGGATGCAGGTTAAGTTCTTGACGCCCAGTGCCACATAAAGTGGCAAAACTTATGCATGGACCTGTTTGTATGTGTGAGTGTGTGCGTGTGCTGCAAAAATCCAGGGCGTGGCAAGTGTCAACTTGTTTGATTTAGTTTTCCCCAGGGAAATATAATCAGCAGAAAACTGCATGAACCAGGCAGGCAGGAAGGCAGGCAGGCAGGCAGTTAGCTAGCGAGAAGAGCACACACACACACACACACACACACCTCTCTATGGCAATTTCTCATGCACCAATCAGTGCCTCATTACATGCGACCTCTCCCTCGAGCCTTCTTCCTTCACGCTGCTGCCTTCTCCACCTCCTCAAGGATATCAGCTTCCGCTGCCATAACATGCTGACGTGTTTCCGGCAGCGGAAAAATTATGAAAAAATGCAGAACAAAACGCAGAGACAGAGCACTCGACAATGAGATACCGCTGAAATTAACTTGCAAATTAGCTCAAATTATCTACACAAACTACAGCTGTGAGTTCTAGACCTGAAGATATTAGAATCTGGCTGTTAGAATGTCTTGAAAAAGGAAATATATCCTCTCTTTTCTCTACAGTAAAGGGTATCCCAAAAGAAGCGCGTCGAGTGCATATATTTCTTGTGATTTATGCAGCTGACGGAACATGAAGAACGTTTTCCTTCCAAGGAGTTTCAAGCGCCAAAAAGTTGCAGTCAAGAAGTTGCCTGTCGAGGCGTTTGAGTTTGATCAGGGACTAATGATTAAGAAAACTAAGAAAAGGCGCCAGACTAGGCTTCGAAGATTTATTTTTCAGATCAGAAATTATGGGGTAAGATTTTCAGATCAAAGAAAAAATTGGTTCAAAATAAAGGCTTCAGAATGTACTTAAAGTTATATCCCATTAAATCTGCTTTAAGAAGATTACATGCCATACCATCCTATTTGTATTCTTTTTTTTGTGTACAAGTAGTTTGCTGTAATTAATTCTCAAGCGTCCAGCTAGAACGTTGCCAAACAACTTAATACATCAACTTTACGCCATGCCAAACACACACTAATACATACTTCTTGCCACAGGGCAAAGAGTCAGAGAGTTAGAGCCTTGATTTTGCCGCTTGACTAATTTAAACTTTCGCTTTTGTTCGCTTCGCTCTCTGTTTTCAGCACCATTTTGTTGTTTGGGGCTAAAAGTTTTGTAAGAGCGAATTTTGCCCCACGACTGTTGGTGGGAAGCATTTTCCGTTTTGCCTTTGCCTTTCCTTGTAAAATTAGTATTTGTCGTCGTTGTCGTTGGATGGCATCCAAAATGCTTTATCTTCGACTCCATTGGCTTCAGCAACAATTTGTTTTTCGCTTCAGAAAACTGCTCCCCCGGCCGCACCCCCCACAAACACTTTATAAGCGGGAAACTTTCGCGTTTCGTTGGCCATTTCTCAACGTCTCGATTGTGCGAGGAAAATTGAGAAAAAAGAGTGTTTGCGGAAAAGTTGCAGTTTAATTTTAGTTTTGCTGTTTAGCTTCAACTCTCAAAAATGTTATCGCTCTTGGCAACTAATTTTTCTATACGTCTTCCACTCTTTTCAGGTACGTAACGAGGAAAACATAGAACCCCGGAGGAAAGAAGTCTCGTCTGCTGGCATTTTTTCTCATCAGCGGAACAAAAAGTTGCAGCTGAAACTTTGTGTAGTAATTTTCAGCTGTGGAATGAAGTAGTTTTCCATTCGCAAAGGAGTAGGGCTTCCGGCTGCACTCAATTTGTGGGTGAGATTGTTTCATACCTTACAGACGGAGTGAATAATAAATGCTCAGTGAGTAATAATGGCATTCATAGCGGGCCAGGTAGCTTGCAGCCTTGTGGGATGGCTGAGAAAATTGTATAAAAATCTTCAACATTCCAAAATGAGAATTAAACATTTGGAGTCCTAGACTTCCCGCTGCTAATAGTTCATCAAATTTGAGAACGAGTTTAAGGACTCATACGTATATCCCTGTTGCAATGAATAATTGATTGTGTGCTGTAATTAAAAGTTTGCACAAGGGGTTTGTTTTTTTTTTGTTCTTGCAGCCTGCTGTTTAAACTGTGGACTCAAAAGTAAATATTTGCATGACTTTCGTGCAGCCAGAGAGAGAGAGAGAGAGAGAGAGCAAAGGATGAGGGAGAGCAGCCAGGATCAGCATAATGCTGGATGATGATAATGATGATGGTCGTTGATAAACCCGATGACAGGACGACATTCATTATCTCACAGTCCCGTGCCATGCCGTCTTGCTCTTGTGTTTATTTTTCTATATTCTTTGGGGGAATGTGGAATGGCGCCTGTGGGTTTCCGCAATTAATTAAAGCCTTGCCTCTGTCGCTGTCGCCGCCTTCTTCTGCATAAATTATCAGGATGTTCGTACTTTCGTTCTTTAAAATTATACAAATTAATTACTTAATTCAATTAGTTGACGAAGCAGATACTCCTTGTTCTGTTTCTCCTTCTGGCTACATTTGTTTTTATTTTAGTTACATTTTCACGCACCTGACGAACGCACAAAATGCAATCTACGCACCACAAATGCTGGCTAGAGCTTGTCCTTTTTCGTCCCATTGTGTGTGGTGCTTTTCGGTGGATAGACGCTCGACTGGCATTTAAAGTATGCAAGGCAGTTGACATTTTAATCAACCATGGCCGGCCCCGTTGTAAGGGACCCAGAGGATTGCCCAAAGTGCAAGGACCAAGAGCTTAAACACCAAAAAGAAGGAGAATCGTCCCACAGAGTCCCACATTGAAAGGCAAAGAAGGACAGCGGAAAAAAAAACTTGAAAAACTTGCGGAAATTCCTTAATGAATACAAATGCGCTTGGCTGCTTCGGCCACTCGACTGCCACGACTCCTGAGACTCCTCCGACTGCTGTTTTTTGGTGCCAAACAGCACTGCCGCTGCTTGGGCCTGCTCTGAAGGAGCTGCCGGATATCGATGTGGTCAGCGTAGACAATTTTTCGTCTCGTTGCTGCCTGCAACTGTCTGCGACTTTTCATTTGTTGCATTTTCATTTTATGGTAATATTTTAATGCAATTTTTGGATGCTTTGCATTTAGATTGCTCCAACAGGCGGGCAACAGGCGTTTGAAATTAGTTTAGTTGCAAATAAAACGCTACCAAACTTTGGTCTACTATGGAAAGAGTTAGACAGGTCCTGGATAGGTTAAAGTTTGGTAATTGATTTGAGCGGATCAAATTAAATCCAATATTTTTCTTAACTTTTGTACAAATTATAATATAAATACTTTTGTACTTAAACTGAGTTGAATGGCAGCTATTGAATATTCATTGCCTTGACTTATATTGTTTAAAATTCTGTGGTTCCATCGATCTATACATTTCCCTTTCATTTAGAATGAAATTTATGTATAACCCACAGCATTATGTTCAACATCTTGACCCGCTGAAGGCTCTGCCCAAGGACAATGCCAATGCCAAAGGCATGAAAATGAGAATATTTGGAGAATAGCCTAGAAAAGGATACCCTTTATAAGAGATACTTCTGAGAATACTTTTCCATGTACTTACCTCAAACAAATTCTCAAGAACTCTATCCTTAATTTCTTATGCAAAGGCAGAAGGTTGCTTCAGACAAGGTTCTTGTTCTTAGCAAATAAGTAAAGGGTATAATGCTGACGAACCATGCAAGCTTAGATACTCGTAAGCTGCCTTGGCATTGATTTTTATTGATTTTGCTGCTGACGTAGCTAACGTACACGGCGAGCATCTAATAAACGACACCTCCTTTAGCTACATGAACCCCAGAATACACTCCAATGCATAGACCAAATCTAAATTTGGGCCACATGTCGAATGAGTAATGTGTTGTGGTGGAATATGTGCATATGTACATGTGTATATGCGGTACCATTTCCATTCCGCTCGTATCTCGCTGTCAATTAGTGCCGGAGGGTTCTCTGTGTGCCAACGCGTGCGTGCAATATGATAGGGAAATTAAATTAGGAATGATTTGAACGCGGGGGAGCACACAAAGTGAATTGCACATTTCACATTTGACAAATGCTGCTGTCAGTTGGTTAATTTTGAGATTAGTCTGCCAATTATGGGATTTACTGAATAGAAAACGCAACGAATTGAAATAGAATTTTCCACCACCGCGTCTATCTACAATTTGCATTCACTGTGAGCGAATGTTTCTTTTTCGTAACTAAATTCTAAACTGTTTTTCCTCCAGGTATTACCAGTTGGGTACTAGCTAAGACTTTATGCACTTCAATCCAATTTATCCGAGTAATAAATGACAAAAAGTTAAACGAATTCTATCATAAATATGGTTAAGAGTTTCATTAGAGCCACAACAGAGGCGGTAACATGGGAATTTATTAAACAAAGGTTAATCATAATACTCATAGTGGCTGTGGTTAATGCAGAGCGACATGGTGTGGCATGTGGCAAAAGCCAATAATGTTTGCTAGCCGTGTGCTCTGTGGGTGTGTGATGCTTGTGTGGTCACAACTTTATACGCCACAAATCGAAACCCTACCGTAATCATTTCCCAACCACAAACATTCGACCACTGACTGACCCGACCGACAGACGGTACAGATCCCTGGGCAGAACCAGCATTCTTTTATCGACTGATTTTAGTTAAATTTCTATTCCAATATTTCGAACTTTCTATTACCTGCAATTAACGAAACTCGTGGCAGGGATTTATTGGATTTTAATTGAATTATTGGCTACATTTAATACAGCTCATTTAGTTTGTTCTGCGCACTAGCGCATTTAATTAACAATTAGTAAACTCAATAATATTGAAACGATTTGGTAAGAGGTGTATATAACCCAATAAATCATAGAAAAACGAGAAGGGACGTGTGAGACGCTTCTTAAGCGTCACAACTTTTATACCCGGCACTCAGTACTACATCTGCACCTAAGCGGTTATTTGTCAAATTTTACATTTTGTATTCATCTGTCATGCATCTACAACACTACTCACACACACTGCAGACTCGCGGCAGAGGCAGAGGCCGCTGACTACACGAAGCTGGGTGTGAAAGAGAATGTGAAAAAACAACTGCGGGACAGGGTGGGTTTTGCCACTGCAAATTAATTTCTTAATTTTGGCTATAATAATGATCCAATAGGAACCCAATTTGGTGATCTGATAGATATGGTCATTCCCTACGGAATTTTTCGTTTTTTTTATCTTTAAAATTGTAGATTTGGGAGGTTTTCGTCCTTTTGCGGGGGCGGAAGGGGCGTGGCTCATTTTTAAAATACACTTGTAACAGTGTGAGCATACAGAAGTCTGAATGCATAATTTGGTGGTTTTAGCTTTTATGGTCTCTGAGATCCAGGCGCTCAACAAGACGGACGGACAGACGGACGGACAGACAGACATGGCTCAATCGACTCGGCTATTGATGCTGATCAAGAATATATATACTTTATGGGGTCGGAAACGTTTCCTTCTGTGTGTTACATACATTGACTTTGTGCACGAATACAATATACCCTATTTACTCTATGATATGGAGAGGACGGAAGAGCTACCTTCGAGACAAAAATCCACTTGGTGATGATCCGCAGTTATTGAAAATGTAATTTTCCAGCCAAACTAAACAATGCTGGGATCTACAATGTATCTACGTCTGGCTGCATTGGTATTGCAACAGATACAAATTTTTGCATTTACAATTGTCGTATGGGGTCTACCGAAGCCCAACGCATACGAATGTTTTTTTTATACTGCTGCATAGTTTTGGGTGCCACCCTGCACTTCAGCCACTCAAGCACACCCACACCCACATGTGTCGATTTCAATTTGAGTGGCAAGAGAAGCGTTCATTGGGGGCATAAGCGGTGGGTCTGTCTGCTGTGCTGTGAGCTGTGTGTGTGCTCCAAATGCAAATAGATTAGCTTAATTAAATAGTTCTACCCTCAGCAGGAGAGAGGCGGAGCATACTTTTTGGGGACAAATGAGCTAGCAATTGACAAGAGTGTGTGGCATCCGCCCTTATGTCTCTCTGCCTATCTGTCTGCCTGCCGTGTCACTGGATCTTTGTACCCAATGCACTACTAGTCTCGGTCTCGTTCTGGTTCTGGTAATAGCTGGCATCCATTTGAAATGCCAATTTAATGGCTTGACAGTTTTTGAGATTTGTGTGTCTGTTTCGTTTCTAAATTGGTTCTTGAATTTTGAAGTAGATTGGTGAATATTCTTCAAGATTCACATACTTTGAAGCACATTTAAAGCTCTCCCAAAATAGCTCATAAGTGAATTCAGCTTGGAAGATTGATTATACTTTACCCCAAGCTTCCAAGTTTGGGCACTCCTGCACGCATGATGGATCATTGTGGTTTTGCCCAGAGATCTCCAAAAGCTGGCCACACAATTTACGTTGTGCAGGAAGCCAAATAGGGTGTTTGCGTGCCCCAGTCCCAGTCCCAGTCCCAGCCCCACTTGCAACACAAGAACATCAGCGACAGCAGCAACAACATTTAATGGCGCACAAGCAAACACTACCGCCTCCATGAAGAACAGGGAGACGCATAAATTGCGGAATTTTGTGGGCAGGAACATAACTAACGGTAATTAGCTACTTTATGTCACAATTCCCCGTCTCTACCCCTCTACCAAGGGAGGGGGGACACACGCACACAAATCGTATGTCAAAAGCCCTGGGGTCGGTCCCCAGCAGCAGCAGCAGCAGCAGTTTATGTGGGAGATTTTGCGGCTCGTGTACATTTTGTGGTCAATTGGGAATTGCAATTAACGCATAGTTGTATTTTTATTGCCCTTAGGACTGTGCGCTGCCCAACCAAATCCTCTCAGTTATTTGCCCATGAAAATGAATAAATAAATGTTCGCCCCCAAGTCTGGGATCCTTGTTTATCTTTTGCTTGGGTTTTATTGTTGTCGGTTTACCTCTTGTTTTTTTTTATTGGTAGTAGCCTTCGGCTCCTCATATATTTTGGGCTGTACATTTTCCTTCCTTTTGGTGGTGTGACTGTAAAAACAACAGTAATACTAAACAAATAAAATATTGCTAATGGTTATTTTTGTATTTGATTATGCAATTTAGGAAGGATATTTAAAAGATTTATAGGGGAATTGATCAATCAAATTAAACGGGTCTAGGTGCAGACTAAACCAATAGATGGAAGAAAATAAACCTTTTGCAATGGAATTAAGAACAAAGATGAATAGTATCTGAAAATTGCCCTTTGTTTAATTACTTTTAGTTAAGTCTCAATATTGAAATCTATTTTATTCAGTTTTCGCTTTACTCAAACCATTTTGTGTTTTTTTTTTTTTACTCTTGCTGCCACACCAATTTAATTAATTTAGAAACTAAATAGAAAGGACATTCCGCCAGGCATGCAGGCGGGCAGGCAGGAGTACTCGCTGTAGAGTCTGGCAGTTTTATTAACTTAAATGACCATCAAATGAAGTGCCAAACCCGTACGTGCCAATGCAACGCCAAACTGTCAGCGCACACACCCAAAAAAAAGAACGAAGGGAAAATACGTGCAAGTTTATAATTAAAACAAAATATTTTAGTTTCCAACATTTAATTGTAATTGAAAGCACTGAGACTGAATGAGCAAAAGACCAGAGCCAGGCAGCAGAACCAGGACCAGGACCATCAAGCACTAGAGCTAATCAGTGTTCCGCCACCTGCTAAATATTTCACGCTTCTTCCCAGCGACCAGGTGCCGAATGCGGTTCAACGTTGAAAGGTGGGGATGGTGGTTGGTTGGTGTCTCTGCGGAGGTGGGTAGATGGCTGGTTGCCTGCTGTCCATTTCGTGTGAATGTGTCTGAGGCGTCGTTGGGGTTTGGAAATTTATATCAACACGGGCGCAGGAAAGAAATTAAATCTAAAGTAGATGGCACAAAAAGGTGAACGCTGAAATACTCTTTAAAATTGTTTGCCAAAATAGAGACTGACTGAAATATGAACGCACAACCAAACAGGCAGACAATTGAGCAGCGAAACTCATTCGTCTTATATCTTCATCTTCGCTGCACGCATGCAATGCTAAATATGCTCCCCCTCTCGCAATTCCTTCTTTCCGTCATTCTTCAGTGTTCCGCTACCTGCTATGCATGGGGCTCAACAACAACAACAACAGTTAGCTGAGTCTTCGTCATACGCTTTGCGCTCACTTATGGTTGCAGCAGCCTCTCTCGCTTACTCTCAGGCGACCCTCGAGTCCCATTAATTCCAACGGGACTTCATTTCGCTGCGCAGAATCTTTGAGTTTGTGTTCACTTGCCTATTGTTGACTTTGAATATGAATATTATTTAATAATAAAATAAAGAGAAAAATATTCTCCACTTATGGTTTTGCATTTTATTAATTCCAAGTTTATTATTGTATAATCATTTTTGTTCTAAAGGCTGTCTCTAAAATCCTTCTACCCAGGGTAGTAAGTAAATACAGGGTCATCGACTTGTTGTACTTATTTCTCTTCTCCTTTTGGAGAGCTGCAAAAGAGCCACGCCACAGAGCAGTGTAAAGTAAAAGATTTATTTGACCCTCTCTCCCACAGCCATTCCTCTCACCTTTCTGCAACCAATCCAAAACATCCTGCCTTCCTTGCTTCCTTCCTTTCAGCGCATTGTTAGATATATTCTCGTAGAAAATTTCGTTTGCATTTTAATGGCATCATTTGCTTATTTTATATTGCCTCCCAAAAATATATTTTTCTATTTGCATTTCAATTTTTACATTGTACATCTCTTTTTTCCTATGCGGCTTCGGCTTTATGATCTTGTCAGGCAGGAAATATGATCTCGAAATTTGCATAAAATGCTGTTTACGTGTTAATAGAAAAAGCTGCAAGCGGCAAGCGGCAACTCTCCACTATTGTGCAGACAAATCAAGCCTTCAAACTAATTTGAATGACGGTAATTTCCTATGTACGTCTCGAGTCCCACAGCTTTTCTGCATTTTAATTCGATATGTCAGAAGGAGAGTCGTTATCATCGGGCTGGCCGTGAGATTGGTGGGCCCGATGTTGCGGTCGTCAGCGTTCCAGCAGTCAACAGCTGCCAGTCAAAGTCTGAGTGGAGACCATTGTGGTCTATGGGTCTCTGCCTGGCCTCATCCTGCTCACGGGTCTCTTCTATACCATTCAGGACGTGCCCCGCTCTCTCTATCCCTCTCTCTGTGTGTGGTCGGTCGTCAAGCGCAGTGTCAAGCAGTCAGTCAGTCAGTCATTTAGCTAGATAGTGTGTCAGTTGTGGCCCTGCCTCCTGGCTGCGCGCACTCATGCAGCCATTTAGTTAGCTAGTTGGACTTTCCACAAAACGCGACATCAACATCAGACATGGCCTGCAGCGCTCAGACAGTGTCTGCCATCGCCTCTGTCTGCCACTCCTGCCACAGTGCCATTCACGGTGTTGTCCGTTGAAGCTTAATTATCCGACTGTACGCAGTAGTGTCTTTGACTTATGGCCCATAAAGTTGCTCTAACACGCCGTAATTTTTCCACTGAGTTTCTGATTCACTGTCGGTAACTGTTGCCATTCAAGTTACATATTTGAATAGAACTAAACACCTGAGAATGTATTTTTTCCGATTAAGTATCACGTTCTATTACATCACATTTTGTTTTGAGCGCCAGGGGACGCAGGGGATCCGCTGGGGTCAACATTTGTCTGGCCTGTCCTCTCAAATTACAAATCCCTTAAGCCATGTCCAGCAATTACAATAAAATCAAGCAATAAATAAATAAATTGTTCAGTTTTCCTCCATTATTTATGCATCAAATTAAAATCTTAGCTTCGAAACGAAACGCATTAGAGGGTGACCACAGAAGCAGCAGCAGCAGCCGAGACTTTTTACAGCCACAAAATAAAACGAAACAGGAGGGGGATTGCCATTAAAACGGAATGTAACCACAATAAACACCCGGGAAGGACGATAAACGAAGGCTATACAATCCAATTGAGGGACAGAGGACAGACGACAGAGGTAGCAGAAGCCACTTTTGACATCCTTCGACTTTGGTTTCTGCGGTCACTCCTCTGGCACCGTTGGTCATTTGAATTTTAATTGCATGGCTGTCTGCGGCTTTTTGTGTTTTCTCATTGGCTTGTCATCCAAGCTGTGTTTGTTTAGCATTAGGATTTAGTTTTAATGATAAGTAGAATTAAACTATAAATCTTTGTTAATGGTTATAATCCTCTTTTTTGAGGCGAGAAATGGAAACCCAATTTTGTAGAATCAATACATATGTATCTAAATGAAAACAATCATAAATTAAATGAAATTATAGGCAGTTTTTTGAGGCAATTATTGTGTATATTTCTGCAAAGATTTTCATTATTCAAGGATTTTTATTCATAGCTTTAAAATGTCCATAGTTAGAGCTTAGTTTCGCTTACAATTCTTCTCAAACTTTAAACTTTTCTCAACTTGTGAAACACTCTGTATACTATGTAGACATTTTCTCTACACTTTGCTTTTCCCCTCTTCCAATGTTTACCCTGCGTATGCTTAATGTCTGACGCTGTCAAAGTCTGTCGATTGCTGCCTTTGCTGCTGTTTATAATTCAATTGAATCAACTAATTTATCATGTGCTACTTCACGATATTGTATTTAGACGTTGCTTGTCCCTCCCGTTTACGCCCGTCTCTCGCCTCCGCCGTAATCCTCGTTGGAATAAAAAATTGCAAGCAATTTCCAGTGCGGTGGAAATATAATTTATCACATTGACGCTGATGAATTGTTTGTCTCACACTATGCCAACTTTATCGTTGACTTTGCGGATGTGGAATGGTGTCTGCTGGCTCCATTCTATACTTCCTATACTTTTAACATCATTTGCACGATTTTGTAGCCCGTCTCTCGCTCTCTCTGGGTTGTTTGCCTTGTGAAGGGCTTGTAAAATGTTTTGTAACTGTCAGAGCCTGATGTCCTTCGACTACGGCTGCTGCTGCTGCTCCTGTGGCCCATTCTGTTTCTGTTCTGCCTCTGATAATGATTTAATATCGTGTGCCTTGTTGCATATTTTATGAAATGTTCTCGCCGCCACCGCCGCCGCACTTCCTCTTCTTCCACTGTGTGCCGCAATGCAGATTGAGGCAAAAACCAACAAAAAATATGAGGCATTCAAATGAGGTTCTGCATTGCAATCACAGATGGTTCTTTTGTTCTTCGTAGTATGCAAATGCCCTGACAGCGGTGCATGCTTGGCTGACAATTAAAATGAGCTTGAAAATCTGTAATTATGAGCAGAAAAGTATTTGTATTTTAAATGCAAATGCATACCGATTGAATTTTGGAAAAAGCAAGTCTAATATAAGCACCGAAAGCAATTAAACTTGTGAATACTAAAGCATTTCTCTCATCCTTTAATACAATACATACAAGAATACCCTTTTTGCCCACCCCGTTATGAAATATCAACTTTAAGATGATTTTTGCCTTTATGAATAATTCATCAGAAATCATCTACGACACCCCATCATGCCACCCCTTCTTTTGTTGTATAAGATGGGCTTTCGGATCACTGGCGCTTGGTCGCACACCCCAAGCTTCAGCGAGTGAAAAATCACAATCTTCAAAACTTCAATCAGGCATAAATTTTTATTGTCGGGCATATGCTGCTGCTGCTGTTGCTGTTGCTGTTGCTGTTGATGCTGCTGGTTCTTCCCCTCAACTGTTGTCCCAGCACGCATCCACCACACTGAATCACATGTATAGACCACCTCCTGATGATGTACTGAAGTGCTTGTTGTTATGGCTGTTACAGAGAAGAGCACCCTGAAATGAGGTATGACGGTTTTTAGGATATATTTGCAACTATAATATAGGAAATTGTACACATAAATGTAGAATATTTTGTGCTTCTGTTAAAGGTATCCTTTTTCTTATGAAAACATTATTGCAGCAAATGCTCAGGGATATTTTGAAATAGGTCCTATCATAGTGCATCTTCCGCTGCGGTCTATGTTCTGTGCACATTATTTGTTGTTGTCAATGTAACTGCTGCCGTTATATCTGTCACTTGTCCTCGATACACACTACCCGTCTGCCTGTCTGCCATGATGCTGATGGTGATGTCACTTCTGTGAAATTTCTTTTTGGGTCTTTCCTCTTACTTCCGGCGAATTGTTGTGTGAGTTGTGTGTGGCGGCGGTGGCAGCTGCTGCTTGGAAATACTTAAATTTATGCTGCGTTGATAACACGCGCCTTCGCAAAACTGTAGACCGAAAAATTGATATTTTATGGTTATGAATTATTGCCAGCGATTATCTCTGTTGAAACTTCTCGGCCGGATATAAAAGAGTTGTTCCAAGAGAGAAGAAAAAGCTGAAAATTATACAGAAATAGAGAGATGTATGTACATATCAATATCAAACATGTCTAAAGCTCTCAAAATGGAGAGCTTACAGCACTCATGCATTGCATAAATAGGGAAAGAGAGGAGGGTGAATGCAATTGTGTTAAAAACTTTTACAAATACTATAAACAAACAGCCAGAAAAAGCGATAGAGGCACGGAGTGAGAGAGCGAGTAGAAGTGAAGGGAAATGCATTACACACTAACGTGTATTGTTGCGTATTTCAATTGAAATAATATTATTGAATGTGTTGCCATATTGGCTTAGAATGGGATATTGTGTGTGCACTCGTCAGTGAACAAACAACCTTCCCAACAAGCACTCATCTGCATATAAAACTGTCTGTTGGCTGTTGTACGATTATGTTACAATTTTTTTTTTGTTGATTCTCTAAGCTTATGGGAATGTGTTGCCTGGCATCGCTGATAAATTGGATTTGTTTCATAAAAAATAAGCTAACTGATATGCCGACGGATAGATACTTTTGTGTAAAATCCAATTGAAAATGTGGCTTTGAGGATGAGATGGCATCCCATTGGAGTTACACTTTTTTTTTGTTCTGTGGTAGAACTCTTGACTTGTTCCACTTAAAATTGCTCAACTTTGGCAGCAGCTCTCTTTGAAATGAAGCCAACTACTTGTCACACACCCACTAGACAAGCCGTAGAGAGCTGCTATATGAGCCAAATGCACACAAAAAGAGGCCAAAAGGAGACCCTTAACTTGGTCCTTGCCTAACTCCATTGTTTGAACTGCCAACGCTCTTTGATATGTTTTGAACAAAAGTATTATCCAAAGATAGTCACAACAGGCCGCACACTCTGCTCTGCTCTGCTCTGCTCTCTGTGGTCTGTGAAGTAATGTTGCAAGTTGATTTTGGACGTTACTTTTTTCACCGATGGCATTTAAATGTGTCAAAGTTGGGTACATTTTTTTTACGAAATTAAATATTAATCCAAGAAAATGTTGGTATTTGCAGAAACCAATGAACAGCGTAATTTACCATCGGTATAAAACGTGTCGAATAATTATATTTGCCTGGTGAAAATTGGTGATAAAACCAGGCCCACATCTTGCATATGCCTATGTCACCAGCCTTCCCTACTGTCGCATCATCACCACCATGTGGGGGAGCATCAGCAGTGCCAGCAGGAGCACGCACCCTCCAGTCATCAGACGTTGAAGTTGCCTGCATTGTCGAGTGCTCCATTCACTTCCTGCCACTGGAACTGCAACTGGCGCTGGCGATGGTGCTGGCTTTTGTCGCTGCCTTCGCCTCGTCGGAGGTGCCATTGAAGTGTCTGACATTCATGTGTGGCAGCCACATCAGCCGACGACTACGACAGTTGACATGCTGACGGCAGTCGACATCGTCCTGTAGGACAGCGACAGTATATAGGGGACAAAACTTGTAATATGCCCGCCTGGGAACCATCTTTCCCCGCCTCGTCCCACCACTGTATAAATTAAGATGTGTCTGTGTTTGTTGCATTACTTTTAATAGCTGGCTCCCCCCCAGACACTCCAGGCTTTCAATTTATTTTCTTTTTCATATTTTTTGTATATCCTTTTAGAATGGGTTACTGCTGATGCTGCTGCTGCTGCTGCTGCTATGGCTGCTCTCCCTGTTATATAATTGCTTTCTGTGTTGTGATTTGTTGAATGCTCCATGATTTCATTTTAAATGAGTTTTTGATTTATGCATTAAATACATAATTGTGCGCTCTTTTTGGTCCTGTCGTGTGTTTGGAGTCCTGAGCTTTTCGCTTACGATTATGTGCCATACTTTTGTCCCAAGGATTTGTCTGCCATTTTGTGTGCATAATTGAATGTCTTTTTTTTTGTTGGCTTGATTTATGTAGAGAGGAGTTTCAGCTAGAGCGCTGAAAAAGGTTTTTAAGTCGAGGATTTGCATCTGAAATGGGTTCACAGGGTGTGTTGATCTCTGGCAAGGCTCTAATGGCAGCAAACAAGTGACAATTGAAGGCAGTACGGATAAAAGCTGCAAAGTAGATTAAAGGAGGTCCTTCGTCCACAAAATTATGCTTTATTAAACATTGAATCAAGTTTCTAAAACCCAAGGAAAACTTCAATTACTTTGTAATTTTCCAAAAGGCAGTCAATTATGTTGGAAGATTTTCCACTTAAAACCTGTTTTTGCCCCCAGGGGGGCTCATATAATTCCATTAAAAGGATCCTTTCAAAGGATGCTGCTACCACTGCCACATAATCCACTGCCACATACACACTCATGGTGAAACACAATTCCCAAAAAGGCGTCGTGGCAGCAATTAAAACTAAAAGCAATTAAATGCACAAGCAATAAAAATTTAAATATTCATATTTTCCATGCAGAGGAATAGACACGGGGACTAGGCAGAGCCAGAGCAGCAGCGGCAGAGATTACTTGCCCCAAAATGATGTCAAATTATTGAAAACTCGTAAAACTTATCTCCATGTGTCGCTCTAGATATCCCTTGGGTGTGTAATTGAGTGTAAAATTTTGCAAAAAGCACATGCGAATATTACAAATAAGCATCAATAAAAAGTCCGCTCCTTCTCTTGTGTTTTTTTGGGTGCAAGTCTTTTGAAAGGTCAGCATTTGTGAGGGTCTGACAAAGTGATTTTTATTGAGGGTCTGACTTTTGAAATAAAACATTTCCCATACGAGCACCTTCTGGCTAAGGCTTATCAATATTACGAGCTGTGTGTTGGGTTTATTCCTCTGATTTATGGGGCATCCAAGTATGAGTTGTATGGATGAAGAATATTTGGTTTATTCTGGGAAATATAACTGGTGTTTCTGGATTTTAATTGTATGGAATTTATTCAATAAACAACTCATCCAATCCAAAATGGTCTTAACTTTTCTACGTAATGTCAAGAAAATATAATTTTGCGAAAGAAAATTGAGGAGGGAAAATCTAGTATAACCCTAAAGGGTATTAGCACCCATTGATTTCTCTAACGAAACGAAAGAACACTTTCGCTTCTCCTTCTCCATTTTTTATGGCTGCCATTCAATACGATTATGGATTTATGTGTGTTCGGCTGCTGCTTGGGGCAAAGGTCAAGCCAAGAGCTTTCTCAATTTCAATTTCATTACGTTTCGTTTGGCTGAGTATCGTTTCGTTTAGCCTCACTCTACTTTTCTGTTATTGGGTTATTTACGTATGCAGCAGCTACCAAAAAGTGTTTGAAACATATTTATACTTTATGGCTATTTTGCATACACAAATAGTTTTTCCTAAAAGGAGCAGCAGTCGTATCCTGCAGTGGTGCCTGCCAACTGGGTCACGTAGTATCTCTACCATATCGTATATAGGGGGTAGCCATGTATCTGCATGGGCCCCTTGCACCGAGCCCCTTGCTTAGACTCTGGTTTATTCTGCATACTTTTTGGCTGCCGCATAGATGCACGTGTGTACTTATCTGTATGTCTGTTTGTGTATTGATTACGTTTTTCTTGTTCATCGAATCGAACATTGAAGCTAGCACCCCAGAAGGCGCTCCCGCAAAAATATTTTCATTTTCCTCTTCCTTTTGCCGATGCTGCATAACGATAAAAATTCAATTTCTTTCGCTGTCTGTCATTATTTGACGTTGTGGGCAGCAGGAGCAGCAGCAGCACAGACATTCCAATCAATTCATCGTCATTTATTAATATTTTTGGAAAATTGTTCATTTTTTGTTCTGATGAAACAATTGCCAACTTTTTTTTTTGAAAATTCAAAAAGCGACACATTAATTAACACGTTCGAACAATTGATTTATGGCACATTAATTGCCGCATGACATTATTTTACAGGCCATGGAAATGTGCAATTCATTTAATTAATTACAAAGTGTAAAAGAAATAAAAAGTTATGAACTTTTTGTGTGTGCTTTTGTAATGAAGATACCCTGGAATGTCTATATTTAATCTATCCATATTGTTAGCACATAAAAAAGTCTTAAATTAAAGAATTTTCTTTGCGGGTTTTACATGGTCTAGACTTTGTCTTGTTGTAGCCTTAATATTTAAATAATTTATAACCTTTTAAAACCCGCTGTGCATGCCCAGCATACCCCTGTAATCCTCATTTATACACCTTTGCCATAATTATAATTAATGACCGACGGCTGTAAAACATCTGTCTGATCAAATATTTACCATAAATCACTTTTTAAATGGAATTAAAATATTTAACAAATGAAAAATGTAACAAAAAGGGCAATGAAAATTAAATACAAAAGCAAGAGCCAGGAAAGTTATATAAAAGGGAAAGGAAAGAGTGAGCAAAGAGTGGAGGCAGCTAGTGGAAGTGGGAGTCTTAACTTTCCTTTTGCCACTCAAGTGTTGGGGGCAAGTGGCACTAGAATAATGTGTCAATAATGTGCGATTATATCGACTACAATCAGCCGTTGGTTGGGCCCAGCCAGGCAACCCTCAAAGCCAATCCCACACTCATTCCTACACCCACACCCACAGTCCTTCCTTAACCCACACACCCATTTCCACACCCAATCTCCTAATGCCAACTCCAACCATTCATTCAGCCAGTGCCAACATGTGGCGGGATAGCAAAACCAGGAGAGCCTGGGAAAATTGAGAAAAGTTAATACAGAGAAGACTTAAAAAGGGAAAAGGAAAGCAGGAAAATGGGGCTGCTCTGAATGGGGAAGTTCAACGGGGTTTGACTTTGCCCTTTCTATGCCTTACCCTTACAAAGGGTAGTGCGATTGTTGAATAGATTTTTATGCAGCAAAAAAGAAAGCGTTTTCGGGTATAATTTCGTGATTCTCAAAAACAGACAGATATTTTTATATTCTTACAAAATGTATTCTTTGCTTGAAAGCTATTTTGTTTATAAATATTAGCCAAAGAAACAATTTCCCTCATATCCCAGTTTTTATATATTAAATGTAACAACTTTTTGTCAAATTGTTTACTTTATAAAATATACCCGCTCTTATCCTGCTAGACTCAATCTACTTCTGATATATGGCATACAAAATTATGTACAAGAGTAGCTAACCCCTCAGTGCGTCGCTGCTTGCATTTATGTTCTCCTTTTCTTTTTACGAGTACTGCCACCATTTGCTGCTCCCGCTGCTCAGTTTATATATTTTGATATCCCCAAAAAGTCACGTATTTATTTTATTTCTTTTGCTGTTTTCTCTGTACTTTTTGTTGAGTATAAGAAAAATCAATTGCGCGCAAATTGAGTAAATGTCATTTAGACATCCGCTTAAACCAACCGTGCCCGCCCTGACTTCCCCTGACTTCCCCTGACTTCCGGTTCCTATCAAACAGCAGGCTCAAGGACATTAGCAAACAATTGTCAAAGGCACACACAACACGCAGTACACACGGACTCACACCCTGGCCACAAAGTATGCGACAATGTGGCACATATGATCCCGAAACGGCAACCGGCAAGAGCCAACACCGACATTGCATAAATATATAAGTTGACAATTTTAGAGGCATTACATATACACTGTATATGCATGTGGCATGAGGCAAGGGGCAGAGGATGTGTGTGTGTGTGTGTGCGTAACCACTTTAAACACAATCTAATGTCAACAGGACAGACATTGAGAGGAGACTTCAACTACGACTCTAACTCCTGACTCCTGACTCCGTACTACTCCTCCTTCTGCCAACAGTCAGACGCAATACGGCTGCACGGAGGAAGCACGACACGACTTATAAATGCGGTTTAACTTCCATCTGGTTTTGTCATAAGTGTCTCTCGAGTGGCATCGTTTGCATGTGTGCGTGTGCTGTGTGTGTCCATGTCTGCCTGCCCCTTTCCTGTGGCTTTTGCGTATCAATGAAGTTGTTAGTCAAGTGGCTGTGGCAGTGGCACTTCATGCTCGTCGTTGACTTTATTGGATTATCAGGCAAATTTTATAGTATTCCTTAGGCCTTATTCGGATGGCATATTGAATTTCCTTAATCCCCTCCCACCTAAAAGACTTTTCTTTTGGCTTTTACTCAAGCATGTTTACTCTCTGGAGTGGGATTGCTAAGGATATTGGATATTGGATATGGCAGTAATTTCAATTTGAAATTTTAATAGAGAAATAGAGAAAGTTTGAAGTATGCCCAGCCCCTCAACAAAAAGGAAGGGATATGGAAAGATATGCTCATTTTGATTGATTTTTAGGGCTGGGATGAGTACTTAAGAAGTACTTCACTGTAGGGGGAGCTCTTTAACTTTTGCTCTTAGCCTGAAAGGAGAAAAGTCTTTGAAGGGATGGAAAACGCAGCAATTAAATTGATTAAAAGTGCTCAAAATACAAAGCATAATCTCAAAGAAACGCCACCGGCAATCAGTCTAAATATTCTCCAAACGATTAATCTGATTGCAAGCTCCTTTAAGTAATAACCCATTTACCTGATTTGCAAACTACATAGCTCTGCTCGTCAGATGTACCCCATCGATTAGAATGATTGCTAGTTCTAAGAGCAGCAGCTCCATCATCATCATCCTCTTCTCCTGGCCCCTTCACAACGACTTGTGGTTGCATTATATAAATTGCTGATGGAATGGGAACGGGAACTGGAATGGGTTTTTCCGTTTGCTCTAAATATTTCTAATTCCCTTTTGGCCTTTCTGGAGAATGGCTGTCAGGAATGTAGTTGACGCACAGCTGCGTTTCACTGTCTCTCAGACATTCCAAACCAAAAAAAAAAAACGAAGTAAAATAAAACAACAACTGCAGAAGGAGGAGGTACTGCTGAATGGGTGGAGTAGGAAGCAGGCTCACATTTCGTAGAGATTCACACGTACACTGGGAAGGGTAAATACCGACAAACCTCCAGGCACAACCAGAGAGCAAATATCCATTTGGATGGGGAAAAGGAGAACGCTCTTTCGTTTTAATTGTTGAACCACACAAGTGCTGCCACAGCCCACACCATTTGGGAATCTAAATCCTTACCAATGAGCACTGGGTACATTTTCATTTAATTTTCAGACCAGACTTTGTTTAACCCAAATAGAGAGAGACTCATGTACATGTGGATATACATATGTAAAGGCAGAGAGGGAATCAACTTGAGTTGCATTTTAATTTACACACCCAAAATTCTACCCAAATAAACACTGGGGACCTGCGGGATTTGCCCTAAAAATAAATAAAACTTAAGCTAAAAACTAAAGCAAATACATCAGAGCGATGGAGGAACTCAATTTGCTAGCAGCAGGCAAAGCAAATTCGTTAGGAGAAAAGGTACTATGAGTCCCTCTCGTGTTAAATCGTTTGGGGAAAAACAACAGCCAGGAAGCAGCCGACAGCAGAATGCAAATCAGTTCGGAGAATGCGGCAAAAAGGTGTACGAATGGAATCGCCAATCGAAGATTGGGTAATCGAACAGATGAGAGTGCAGAAAGCAAAAGCAAAATGTTGGATGCCACTGCGAAAGGAGCAAAGGGAAAACCCCAGCATTTTGTGTACTCTTTCGCATCCTTATCCTAGGGATAACATTTCCAGCGCAAAGGGAATTTCAACGACTAGTTTGTACTTCAAAGAAGTTCCTCTTGGCATTCTTTAGTTTGATTTCCTTGATTCCTTGAGTAGTCAAACGAGCCTTCAACTATGAGCAATTCTTGAAAACGATTCACAAACTGGTTGAAAAAATAACACAAAGTCAGTAGCTAAGCAAATGCAAGGCAAAGAGTTGGCAAATATCCTTTCGTAACGCGTTGGGGTTTAGGTTAATTTTGATAATTCTGCTTTGCTTTAGCGGGATAATCTATTATTACTCAGTTTGCATAAAATATTTCGCTGTTTAGTAAGTTTTAATAGCTAGAAAAACCGAATCAAAGAGGCATTGAAAACATCGATTTTGAGAAGTTTATAAATAATAAAGATACAAAATGAAAAATATAAAATATAACATTTTTAAAAACATTTAAAAGGCTCCCCAAAAGTCAAGGACTCCACTCGACACATAATACTCTTTCCAGCAATAACTGAAATTGCGAACATATCTGCCGCATAAACCTCCGCAAGAGCGAAATACAGCTAGTGGTGGCGGAGAGAAGTGTGGTGTGTGGCTGGGGAGGTTGGAGAAGACAGATAAAAGAGGAGTGTGTAAAAGGCGGGAGGGGTAGGCGGGCACTTTACTGCATACAAACACAACGGTGCACCGTTGGCGCTGGTTGGCGAGCAGAGCAATAAATTTGAAACGTTTTCACGTTGCAACGTTTGACTTTCTGCATTTCTGCTCCCCGGCATTTATTTGTGCTAACAATTTTGTCGGTTCGTAGAATCTCCCCTCCCCCGTATCTCCCTCACTCTCTACTCTGCAGATACGTAGCTACGTGTGTATGTATATTTTTAACATTTGCCGTGACAATTTGCCGCCCAATTGAACTCCTCCTCGCACTCCCTCCCTTTCCCAATATCTTTTGGGCACACTTTGTCAATGGCTGCTCATCTGTCGCTCTCTCTCTCTCTCTCTCTCTCTCTCGCTCCCTGTTTTGCATAAGCTTGACAGTTTCGCCTCCCTACCCTTCCTCTCTGTGCATGCCGCTAACGAAGTCATTCAGTGTTTGTGTATCAAGAGAGAGAGCAGGGAGGACGCTGCTATTGCAGCTGCAACATTCCCCCAAAAAGCGCGTCACGAGGCTGCGTTCATTATGCTAGGCCGCTGGCGTCGATGCCGCCGTTTCTGCTCTGCCATGTGTGAGGTGTGCAATGGCATCTGCATCATGTGCTCTTCTTTTTGTATGAAGGGTAAGCGATGTGGTTTGGAGGGGTTTGTTGGGCACGAGATTATGCAGAATCTTTAGGAGACAAAGCTGTGCTTATTAGAAATTTAAAGTTGTGGCAGTGAAATATTTAACAATCCTTTAAAATATTCATTAAGGGATAAATATTTGGTCAGTTTCGTTGATATATTTTTTTTATTTTTTTTTTTAAGAGTATTTTTTTCATGCTCATTTACACAATTTACAAAATCAGACACTGAGTATTTTCCAGTCGTTATCCTCATTTTGCTTGCATCCTTTCATGTTTGTGTTTTTTTGGTGTCCCAGGATGCGCTCCATTTTGCGGCCACTGCAACTGTCTGTCAGTCGAGTGGCAGAGCAGCTGCTGTGTGGCATGGCATGGCAGCGCAGGGATTGGCGTGGCAAGGCGTAGCGGCTGCAGCGGTGACTGTGGCGTTACCTGTCCTCTCTGATTTATGTTGCCAATCAGGCATTTTGCTTGTGGCTGCACTCTGTCTCTGGTGCTGCGGCCCTGCTCAATGATCTATGGGCAGGATGTGTCCTCTGGCCCCGCACAACGCACTAACCGGTGTGTGCCCCGTGTGCGCTCTCTTTGGTATGTCCTCTGAGGTGTGCTGTGCGCTCTGTTGATTTGTTACTCATACGCAGCGTAAACAAGGTTGGGGAAAAATGGATTTAGTGCGACGCTCAATGTTTATGAGCTCCGCACTTTTGGCTGTACATCATGTCATTTTCCACGTTGCCCAGATAAACCGCTTAGTGAATCAAATGAGCCAAAGTGGCACACAAGCACTCGGAGGAGCGTTCTCCTCCAAGAGAGATTATCCCCAGAAATCAAGAAGCGCTCAAATGAAAAGCTTATCCGATAATGTGTGGCCAATATATTGCCTTTGCTTTGGAATATATTACTCGTAGAAGTCTTACCTTTAAAATATTGAAATGCATTTCCCTGGAAAAGAATAGTTATCCCAGGCTGGGATACCATCATTCAACGTTTGGCCTCCCACCAGCTCGTCCTTAGCCAAGTTATCTAAAGCAATCTTTTGCCTCCTGTCTCCTGGCAGGAAGCAAAAGCAATCCGGGGCCAAAAAAATATTTCCACTCCACTTGTCTGGCGTATTCTGTTCGTTTTTCTCTTTACTCTTTGTCCCTTTTCTCGCACATTGAACAGGAAAAACGCATTACGATTGCGACAAGGAATTATAAGCGGCAGCATTTTCTTTTTTCTTCTTCTGTGAGAAAAGTTTAAAGCGCGCACAGAATAAAACTTGCGCCAAATGTTGCTTAAGCCCATCATAAAACATTAACAAAAGTGGCCCCAAATCGATGTGAGAATTCGAGATAACGTTTTTCCTTGTTTCCCGTCAAGCATTTTGATTAAAATCCTGGGAATCTTTGGCGGCCTCTGTGGAATAAATCGGCCCGGCATCTGTCACGTTCACTCGCATGGACGCACGTGTGATGAATACTTGGCAATTAGGTGGAATCGTGACGGAGGAGATGGATGGTTGGACTCCACTCCTCCACGGTTGACACAACCAGGAAGGAATCATTTAGGAAAGGTTCTTTCACAGTTCCGGCTGTTAGATGTTAGATGTTGTATGTACGTTGGAAGTTGCTCCTGCTGCCGTTGCACATATAAATATTTTATTTATTTACTTTGCTGATTTCGGTTGTCAGGGGGCCACCAATACGTGCTGTAAATGCCTAAAACGACATTCAAGCGGTTTTTTTTGCCCCATTTTTTGTCGGGCGCTAAAAGGTGACATATGTGCGGGGCTTTGATTGATCATCTTTGCGGGTTTCTTATGGCAATAATCTATGTAAAATTAGTCCATTTCTGTCATACACGTATTTAAGCCATGAATATTTTATTTACGTGTGATTAACCGCTTTTTTTTGTTCTGTTTCTTCTTTGCAGGTATGTTGTATCATGAAAGATTAAGGAGCATATATGGGTTAAATATAGACAAGAAAATATCCCTATTCTAATTTGGTAAGCAGTGGTTTTTAGCAGTAGGAATCTTCCGTCAATTCAATCACAACTCTTGCAATATTTTTATATTTAATCTTGAATAAATCCTTGAATTCTCGAAAGATTTGACTCTTGAGGCTTATACATATATGGGACCTTCTGAAAGTTCCTTGATGGGCAAAATTAAATGATTTATATCTTAATACCCATCACTAAAAGGGTACCTAAACTTTGTACATTTTCTGCATCTTTAACCCTTGAGTGAACCCCACTCTACTCTTTTCGTATTGAATGGTTTTGTTGCAATGGTTTTATTTTTGTATTCCCAGCGCACCCGAGCAGAGATGACGATGTGTACAAAAATGGGCAAAAAAGGGCGGGCGAGTCGCCGAGGAGCGTGCGGTTCTGGGTCGTTTAGCAGAGAGAGAGAGAGAGAGAGCACAGCACGCAGTTGTAAATTGTTGGATAATTCAATTTGTGGTTAAACGCAAGTTAGATATAAGCACAGCAGCACCCCACACAAACAGGCACACGCCACACCCAGCTTAAATAATGCACTTGCAGGCGGAGAGGAGAAGAGTGTGTCTGAGAGGACTCTCCCCCAAGTAGATTTAGAGAGGAGCAAAAATCAAGAAGTTCTCCGGGCAACGTGTAATTGGGGAATAGAAATAATGCCATAGGAAAATGAAAGAGCCCGAAAAGAAGAAACCCGTAAGGGAAATCCCAGCACGAAAACCAGAAATCCCTCCAGAGAGCAGAGAGAAAGCGATAAGCAGAGAGGGAGAAGGAGAGAGCGATGTGTGACAGCCGCACGCTCGCTGATCCACTTGCCAATCCCCCGCACACAGACACATGTGTAAGGCAGAGCACAGATATATCTGGATACAATACGTGAAAATAGCAGCAGTACTTGTACAGTTGTTGGTTTTAGCGCTCTCAAGCGCTTTAGTTTCCTTTTTATGAATTTTGTATTTTTGCGTATATTTCAGTGCGAACAGCAGGAATGAGGAGTAGAGTGGAGTGGTGTGGAGAGAGGGAGAGAACTCCTCTCCTTTGCTGTTGCCACATGACGTATGAGTAATGGCTTTAGCTATGCCACGCTTTTGTCTAGCACTGTCGGCATTTGGCCAGACACCTTTGCTGTACCGAATGGGTATTATGATTTTCAACAAGTACATTTTTGAAGCAGAGTAGATATATTCACTCCATCTTCCCATCTCGCAGTTTTTGAAGATATAAGACAAACAAAATAGACTAGATACTGGCTTCTATTATACAGGATATCATGACTAAAACGAAGCTCTAAAATTGTTTATTCTTTGACTAAATAGCTAATAGAAAACAAAATTTGAATCAAAAGAAAAAACCACTAGCAGACATGCACATATTTACACACATCCTAGAGTATCTACAGCTTCGACTTTCCCAAAATGTTCTCCCCTCTTTGTTGGTTTTTATGTTTCTGTATTCTCTGCGGTTGCGTTGCTTGGCCCTGCGCTCCTCCTGCACTCTTTTAGTGCCTCCGCAATCGCATATGCATCTGGATGGTAGCCGGAACCTATATATTTTGTATCTGTTTGCTTTGCTTTTATTTTCTCCCCTTTAGAATCCCCTTTTGCATTGTCAAATTGGTTTGTTTAAATTGAATACTTTGTAGCGTTGTGGTTAAGGCAAAAAGAATGAGATATTTTTTTCAGACACGTGCCGCGTGTTTCAAATGAAAAATGAATTGTGGATCTATTTGCACTGTGATGGGAAAACCCCCAACAAAAATGGGGTTTAAAGAAAAGCCATGCAGATATTTCATTTCGACAAATATCAGACAAACGAAATTTATAGTTTTATTATCAGTTTTATAGCAGATATTCCTGCGCTAAACTATTGAGTTTTATGTTCCCACTTTCAGGAATATTAAAGCTAGTACAAAATTCTAAAAATGTCCTACGAAATGTATTCTTTCTTTTGTTTTCTGGTAACATGTTTGCCCCACCGCTTCTTATATTTTTTCTTGTCGTTTGCTCACCTCTCACCTCACATCATCATCATCATCCTCAGCATCTCTGTCGTTATCCTATCTGGCACCCTAATGAACCCTTCAACACAATTCAGGCATTTTGTACGGGGCTCCCATTCATCATTTTCACAGATTACCAGCTGAAAGATTTTGGTTTTTTGCCTGTAGAGGGGCTGTAGATGGAGGGGTAAATAAACTTCAGGCGGCATGCACTTGGGACTTAATCTGCCGCATAATTCAAAAGCCTCTGCATCATGCTCTGACAGCCCAAAAAAAAAGCCAAAGAAACCGAAAAGAAAATAACACCCGAAACGAAAAGGAGCAAAAAGGAGCAAAAGCTTACTTCGAAGCAGAAAAAGTTTTCTTCCGCGTTTTCCCTCCACCCGCCTGTTTTGCTAACTTCATATTTATATAATAACTTTATGTTTATGTTGTAGATTTTCCGCCTCCCCTTTATCTACGGAGTGGGTTTGTTTTGGGAAAGGGGACAACGACTAAAACAGCAAACAAAGTATGGAAAAACACACACAGTTCCTACAATATTGTAAGCCATAACAAAAGACGCGGCATTCGCGCGTTGGCGTCTAAAGTTGATTTCTTAATGTTCATCCTACTGTTTGTTTTGATGAAGGAAATGCCACCCACACACACACAAAGACACACACAGAGCATTTCCCAGAGAGAGAGAGAGACTGACAGAGAGATGTCTGCGTCATGTGAAAGTTGAGGAGCTGCTGCTGCTGCTGCTGAGACTCAAAAGATGTTGGCTCGAGGCAATTTACACTGAAGTTGTTGATTCTGAAACACTTGGCAGGGGCCAGGCCAAAAAGGCGCTGAGCCAATATTTGAAGAAGCCACTGCATCCTTCGTCCTGCGTCAATTCCCTAGATACGTCTCGCATTGCCAGCAGCGGAAGCGGAAATGTGCATTATTTGATATGAGCTCTTGCTTTTGTTACTTTTTTGTTGGTCTTCTGTTCGAAACAGACACTACACTCCACACGCCAGTGGATAGGCATTCGCATCACAAGATTCTGGGCAAGAGACAGCTTTTTGTGGCTAGAAAATGGAACCGCACAGCACACACAACAAACACACAACAAAAATCAATGTGGACCGTAATTTAATTGCAATTTTCTTGATAAGTTATGCCTCAAAGAATGTTTGAAAATTGAAAAACTCTGCAGCAAAAAGGAATTTCATTGACAGAACAAAACACTAATGGAAATGGATTACAAAGGAACGCAGAAAAAGTCTTTCCCTTTTTATTTTTTTCAGATTTTCCTCTTCATTTTTTGCACAAAATTTTGAGTCTACCTTTTGGAGTGGGCTAAAAGTTTCCCCCCCTTTTACTGTTTTACTGCTTTGCGCTCATTTTATTAGAATATTTATTAATTTTCTTCAGAGATCCTTCAACTATTCAAGTCAATATATATAAAATAATTCAGATTTTTTTGTTCTTTCCTCTTCAACAAGTTTCAAACAAAAGGCGGAAAAGCAAAATTTTGCCTCCATTCACTCGAAAAATTTGCATTGCTGTTACAGCTCTCACAACTTTCACGGATCGGGGGCGCTGCTGCTCTGCATTTGACAGACTTTGGATTTTTGGATAGTTTTCCCTCCACAAACCTTCTCTAAGCATACCAGAGCGAAAGAGAAAGAGAAAGAGAAACGGGAGAGAGGCAGCATGAGGCTTTATTCAACCGCAGGCGAGGCGCTGATATTCAAAAGCGCACCACAAACTTTTTTCTGCCAGAGCCTCGATTCGAGTACATAACGGGGAAAAATGTGAAGCACCTTCCTTCAGTTTTTTTGTATCCACAAAAAACTTTGCCAACACCAAATAGTTGGAAAACCCCGGAGAAAAAAAGTAAACTCAATTTTTGAACAGTTGGCTAGACAGCAAAAAACAAATTTTAAAGCGCGCTAAAACTAATATACTTTTCCAAAAATCTGCTAAAAATATACAGGAATAAGCTAATGCCATGGAATACCCTAATAAAGCTGCTAAACAAAACCTACAACAAAAAGGAGTAGATAAATCAGTAAGAAATAACATCAACTAAAATATATTTCTATAAATCCTCAGCTTGACAGCACAGCCTGTTACATGTCTGCTCACAACACCAGCATACCCGTTCGCTGACGCTTCTCAAGTACTTTGGGCTATAAATACGAGGAACCAAACTTTTTGGTGAGGCCAAAACAAATTTCCACGCCCCTCGGCCTTTGCCACTACACTCCCACTTCAGTGGTAAATGAAATTTTAATAAACTGAAACTGGTCTCTGGCTAAATCGTTTTTTGTGGCAAGGCGTGTTGTTACGCATATACCCCATACGCCGCGTAAGCCGCGCCGCCGCCTTGTGGTACATTTTAATTGGCTTGTCGCGAGTTTTATTCTCGCTGTCAGACTTTGATTTTGATTTTCCCCAACACAGAACAGCACAGAGAAACAGAGCCACAGGCATGATTAAAAACTTTACATAGTTTCGCTTTGGTTTTTGGTTTTTGGTTTGGGTTCTGGGTTTCGTTTTCAGTTTTCTGTTTCTGTTTGGTATTTGTATTTGGTATAATTGCGGAGCGAGATAGAGAGTGAAGAGAAAACTTTTTAGCATGGGGCAAAAAACTTGGCTTGGCTTCGAAAATTGGCCAGGCCGCCAAAGCGCTTCGTTGGAAAGTTGTTCCATGCCGCCGCCTGTCTGACGGGTGTGTCGTATGGTTCTTATGGTTACCAAAATGGCAGGCAGCAGGCGTTTTATATAAGAATAGTTTGCTCCGATAGTCGTCGCTTCTCTCACAGGTAAAAGTTTAGGATTTTAATTAGTTTTGGTCGTCGCTTAGTGCCAAAGCAATTTGTTAGATAAGGGTTACTCTCACTTTAATATAAATCTCTTAGTTCCGGACTCGTCGTTTAGTCGCCACCGCCTCCACAGCCTCACCCCTGGGGGCCATTGTCTGGGCCCCTGTTGCTGATGGATGGAAGATCTTCTTTGGTGGCAAACTAATTGGCGTAGCAAACTTCGCGGGGAAAGCAATCTCCTTGGCTCATCACAAAGTAAAGCATAAAACACATGTCTTTTAGGCAGGATTACAGGATGTCTTGGGCCCCCTTGCGCCATTGCAATGATTTGCACACATATGGAAATATTCTGCATTTACCTTTTATTGTTTGCATAATCAATGAGAGTTGTATAAATTCCATTCCACATTTGCCACTAATGAACTTTCTCTTAATTACCACACAAGACGCTGTGAATGCTGAATGCTGCTTTCCCCTAATGAATTTCGACACAGCATCAAAGGGAAAGATTCATCTACAAACTCTATTGCCTTTGAGGGCAATATTTGTATGTTTGTACATGTGTCCTGAATCAGCATTTGTTATCATTAATTAATCATCAGAGGGCTTGCATGCCTCGCTAGGTGTACACATTTCAAGCCACCGCACAAATAGCAATTCATCACAAAGATGCTCCTCATTTTAATTAGTTTTAATGTTATTAAAGTCTGTGTGGCATGGAATGACAAAAGGATGTGTGGTAGATTGTAGGGCAGCAATATTTGTGTTTTTAGGGAATCTGTATTTGTTACAAAATATAATTTAATTGTGTAATATTGTTTCATTGTCATTTCCATTTGTCTCAACACAGAATTAGTCACGTATAATTCAATACATTTTAAGTAGCGTATTTTATCTTGAGTACTTTAAATGTTGTTCCAAATATACCTAGTATAGCATATTTATTATTTTCTTACACTCAAGAGGTGCCAGCGCTTGGCTTACCCAAAAAAGATTGACAAAATGCATAGCAACTAGCCACACAATGTTATGCATTGTATTTTGTTGGTATTACTATATGTTTCCACACTTAAAATGTTACTTCTTCATTCATATTCCCTTATCAGATCACCGCACTTACAGTAGAACCAAATATTATTGGCATGGCACACTCCGCCGGAATTGCGCGAAACAAAATAGGCAGCCTGTACCCAGGTCTTCCCTGGGGCAAGAAAAACCAAATGCCATCGGTGGAATTATGGCACAATCTGAGCGCACGAGCAGTGCTAAAATTTAAATAAATAAATACTTAAAAAATAATTGTATTTAGCGGAAAATGTAAATTACCTTTCCGCAGGGACGACAGGCGCCAGCAGCAGGAGCACCAAACTAGCAATTAATATTATGGCCGGGTTCATGGCATTACTGTCGAGCTGACTGATTGCGAATGAGACTTTTTTATCGTGCTCTTGTTTCGCTTTTTATTTATTCACAACAGCCACAAGAGGCCCTGGCCTTGTCCAGCCTGCCACCACCCCCGCCTCTGTGCCCCTCAGCCCCGCCGATTAGTGAGTGTAAAGTGTAAAGTCTGAACTGCGAAACAACAAAATAACAAACCTGAAAGTTGCATGCAATGCCAGGCAGGCACCAAAACGTTGATAAAACTTACATGCGGCTTTTGTGGGTACTTGGGGCATGCACATTTGGGCACCCAATGAGTTATGCAACATGCAACGATTTTCAATTAAAAAAGATTTTTATTATAAAGTTTGCAGCAGAAAGTTTCAATTCCTTGAGTTGTTGACTTGCTAGAATAATTTTCATTAGACGAAAACTCCCCACGCAATTTGCTCTTATTTGCTATATTTGTTTTGGATTCCCCTAACTTATTATTCTGATGACTTTTCATTGGCTCACGCACATACACACACACACACACACACACACACACACACTTATGGCATAGAGTCCACGGCAACGTGGCAAGCATTTTTCTCATTTGCTTTTATTTATTGGATTTGGGACTTGCTGATGCTGCACGGGGATTTCCTTTTCTCTCTCTCTCTCCCAGTGTGTCCGTGGGCTGCTGTACTTTTCACCCAGCAGCACATATACATATAGATAATTAAGTTTGCCTCTTGATATATGTATACACTCGTATTCTTTCACCTTTCACCTTTCACCTGCGCCTGCCCGTGTCTCCCTTCGGACTGCCATCAGTCACTTCTTATGCAAATGTTGGATGGCCATCCCAGCAGCCTGATGCGTGCGTGTGTGTGTGGTAAAAAGATAGCAACGAAGATTGAATGTCCTTACAGATCAATGGAAAATGGTGTACTTTGGCTTACAAAATATAGCCAAAATGTATTTTAAATATTTCAATATTAATGAGCAAGGCAAAGCCACCAAAAATGTAACTAGAATGTAGGCAATCTCGACAAAAGTTGATGTTAGAAATTATAATTTATAATACTTCAAATGCTAGGTCTCGATTATCACCTTCAAGAACAAACAATTTGGAAACGTATCGAATACCAGGAGTACCCTCAAATACTCTGCCCTTTTCTAGAAAGGTCATCTATATGTATATCCCTTACATTCCTCTTTAGCAATTGCTCCCAAATGTGATATTCTCTGCTTCTCTGAGTGCGTTAGGGTAAAAATAAATGACAGAAACAGAAAAAAAGAGAAAGAAACGTGAGGACACGTACATGAAAAGTTGCGACTGTCTGAATGTCTGTCCACTGTCAGTGGTTCCACTGCTGGAAGAAGAAAAAACACCACACATATTCAAATGCATATTGATTCTGCGGTCCATCAGCTGCCACTCCTGCTGCTGGCCCACAAGTGCCACAATCATGATACGCATCAGCAAACGAAGCATCAAAACAACAGCCACTGGATCCTAGCAGGTGGATCAAAGCACCAAAAAATCCAAGGAACCAAACCCATCGAAGTAAAAGCAAAACTAAATATATACCAGGAAAATAGACAAAAGCTAGCATAAATTTACATATTTTCCTTCTCTACCTCTCTCTCTGTCTTTTACAGATTTCTTGACTCGTTTCCTGGGTCTTTTTGCCTCGTTTTTGTTGGCCATTTGTGTACCTAAATGTGTAAAGAGACGAGCTCTCTCCGTTTGTTAATGACACCCCATGCATGTGAATTGGGGAAATGAAATGAAAGTCCAAGTCCAAGGCAATGAAAATCAAAGCCACCTTGTTCCATTCCTGACTGGGAGGCCTGACATTTACTGAGGCTTTAGCCGAGTGCATCAATGTGGCTTTAGGCCTATTGTTTTTTGCCAGCCAGACAAATTTCAGGTAAATGAATGGGCTAATATTCTACAGGCCAACAATGGAGTGATTCCTGGCTTTAGCCAAGTGCATCATTTATCTTTAATTTACTGCCAAAATAGCATTTTAAAGAGGTTTTACTTTGTTGCCTGTCAGTTAATTGCTTTTCAGCCAGAAAATGCAAATATTTGTTTGCTTCCATCGTACAAAAATATGGGAAAAGTTCATTTATTCGTGCAGAATAAACTCTGTACTACATTCAGCTGAACCACTGAGTCATAAACGTATAAAAGGCATACCCCTTTTTTTGCTCATTCATCAAGGGGTAGAAGACATTTGCATGCAACAATAGCAACTCATATAAAGAGTGAAGAGTCCAGAGACTGCGACTTCCACACTAGCAAACAAAATTCCGAATTCCCATTCGAAATCCTGCATCGAGCATCCTGCGTCCCGCATCGTGCGTTTCAATAAATCAAAAATCTGCTGCTGTAGCATTCCAATCCGAATCCTTTTGCTGCTTCAGCTGCTGGTGCTGCTATTACTCATGCCACAGCTACAGATCCTTCTCCAGTGTCTACTCCAGCACTAGATCCAGATTCAGTCTGCAGTACTTCTCAGCCAGTCTCAGTACTCCGCATGCTGTAGTCTCCTACTGCTGCTTCAAATCCAGCTTTGGCTCCTTCTCCTCAGATCCTTTTGCTCTGCCTCTTGATTTTCCACCATTCACCATTTACCATTCACCATTCAGTAAGAATACAAGAGAAACGCATTGGCCATGCAAACACTGCTGCTGATTGTGTAAACAGAAGTGAGAACCCTCTCCACACACAGACAGAGAGAGGAGAGAGATGCGAAAGGACGACAACAGAAAAGTAGAAGGACCAGACTGATGGGGGGAAGGAGCGTTGGGGTGTTGGGGTGTTGCTCTCGCTTGCAACGACAATGAAATTGAATTTCAATGCCATCCCTCTGCCTCATTGTTGTGTGTCAGCCTTGGCAATAATTGTTCAGCCTCTCAGCGTGTTGCATATAAGTACTTGTGGCTGCCCACTCACTCACTTTTCTGGGCTGCATTCCATGCCATATTTGCCATTGTTATGCCACCGCATATAGTACCATATGCGGCGGCATCTTTTTACAATACCTCCACCGCCACCAATTGTTATTGTCACAGCAACAGCATGGAAACCATTATCGCCCAACAGCAGCAGCGGCAGCAGGGGCAACGGCAGCAATGAGTCCCCAAGCCGCATGGTTCGCCCAATCTTTGGTACCCAATTCCCATTTGCAGTTGCCATTGCATTTGGCATACGTGTGAATCGTAAATTTCCGTACACAAAACGAATGGCAACCGCCAGGCCGGAGACAGGAGAACAACAGGAGCCAGCAACAGGAGCTGGGGGAACAACTACCAGCAGCGTCCAAGTACCAGCAGCAGCGGGAATTGAGGGGAGCAGCAGCCAGTAGCTGGGGGAACAAGAAGCCCGACCACCCCCAGGCACTGGGCAACAGCTCAATGTGGACAAGCGACGGCGACAGCCACACTGCCAGCGAGAAAACAAAAGTCGCTTCCTGGTTAATGGAATACGTATCCGAGTGGACCATCTTTCGTTGTACAACACACGCACACGCACACACACACACACACACAACACCAGGGACATCGTCCAGAGAATTGTCCAACATTTTGTGGCTATTTATGGGCGCAAGCTTATGGCTGAAAATTGAAAGCAAAGAAGGGTAGGCGAAACGATGGAATTTTAATAAATATTGATGGTATTGAAACCTAGATAGATTCTGCAATTAGATTTGGATCCAATTTATGATGAGTATGAGTTGAGGTAGAGGAGAATATCTGTAGATATAGACTCATAAAATCAGAAGTTCTTTCAAGTACAGAAAAGGATGGATAGACTTTTATTGCCTGTGAATGTTGGTGTTCTTTTCTTTGGAGGTTTAAGAGTAGAGTTGAAGAGAGAAATGGAAGCCTGAAGAGCAATGGAAGTGGTAGAAACTTAAGATCTAAGACTAAGATCAGACTTCCATTTATTTAATTATAACTAAATTGAAACACCTTTTCGATATACCATCTTGATTGCTAAAGTCAAACCTGTGCATATCAATTTCGAGGGAAAACCAATTTGCCAAGAGCCCGCCCTTGCGCACTCATAATTTCTGTATCGTTTTGCATATTTTGTGAGATTGGATGTTGACCAGCTGTGCGCTTTCCTGGGGGGTAGGGAGAGCCTGCCTCAATTGCAATCCAGTCAGCAAAGTATTCTCACTCTTCTTGCCCTTCACTCATTCCTGACAGCCGCTATTGAGGTAAGAAGGAAATGCGAGACATGGAATCTTTTATGACATCCACTGGAGTTAATGCGACTTCAGTGGATGCTGCTGGCTGCCAGGATGCTGCCTCTCGTTGTCAACGGTGTATAATTTTCACACTCCAGATGCGAATGCGAATGCGGATGCTGTTGATGCGAATGAAAGGGGGAGAGGGTTGCCTGCTACTGTTCGACCCTCGGGCGGTGGTGTTTTTGCCACCCCATCATGGCTGATTTGATTGCACTGCGCGTTGGGTTCGTTGGGGTTTCGCTCCTTTTGTTGTTTTCGGTTGCCTTTCTTTTGCCATGCCCCACAGCGTTTTGATTATGCAGCAGCAGCATTTTTGCATCATAATATTCATAAATATTTATGAGGCAAGTTGTCTAAACATAAAATGGACATGAAATACTGCACTTCCACCAGCAGCCAGCATCAGCATCCACATCAGCATGCATCTTCATCCATTTCTCATGCACTTAAACCAAAGCCGATAACAAATACAATCTCGGGCGAGAGAAAAAGTACTCTGGCCAGCAGGCGCTTAGGCAAATGAAGCGCCGCCTTATCAAGTGGCAGGAATGGCAAAGGGGAATGCAAAAATCCCATCCCATCTCGGGCTAAAATTGATTGCAAGTGAAATTGCATTTAAACGGACAATTTTAATATGCTGAAAGTATTGCAACAAAAACCATTGAACACCAACAATATTTTTCCACTGCTGCTGTTGAAAATTTGCAATTTAAAAACCGCTCTCAAGAACCAACTAAAACTGGCTTTGTCGATTATTTTAGTAATTTGTTTCAATATTAAATTTATATGGCAAATGCACCCTGCACATTCCCCTACCGCCTGTGGAGATATTCGATTTGCCAGAGATAAAAAATGCTTTGATTTGCAGACATTTAGTTGGCAGTTAGTTTTGGCCAGATTTTCGCCTGCCAAAAAAGCCAAACCCCAAAAACTTTTGACCCCACCGCCAGAATGGCAATTTGATTAGTTTGGAAATAAGTTTTATTTTTTTTTTCCATATATTTTTCACTGCTGCTTTTCAATGGAATGTCACCGCATAAAAAACTTTAGCGACAACTTTGATGAAGAACATTTTTGGTTTATATTTCCACTCCCCAAAATTTGAATTCACTTTTTAATGGAAGTTTTTAAAGAAGTGCCCAGAGGGGATTTGACCGGACCGGTAGTGATATGATGTGACAGGCCGAATAATTGATGCCAATTAGAGTGGAAGTTTAGTCCAAGTTTTGGTCTTTAAAAGTTATATTTATTATTAAAACTTGCAGGCAACGTTGGCAACGCAGTGAAGTAAATGCGGAATGCAGGAAAGGAATGCCAGTTACGGAAATTCAACACTTTTGCTGCCGCATTTGCTGGCTCTTTACATAGCTTTAATATCTGGTTTATCTTTAACTGCAAACAGACCGACCTCCCATCGATTATCAAGTGAATGCAATAAACTGCATTAATATGCGCACAAATCTGTGGGTGTTCGCTACACACTGCGTATACTTGTTGGGTGCTGTCAGAAAGTGTTGCATACTTTCGGGCATTCCCTGAAATCCAAGCTTAGTATTAACTGACGCTTGTGCGCTGCGTGCAGCAGCAGAACAAGCCAACAAAACAGAAGAGCCCAACAGCAGAATGCTCAAGTCTCAGAATATCTTGGGATCCTTTGCCGAGAGTTCAGCTTGGGAGTTTTGTTTTGTTGGAGAGCTGAAAGTGCAACTGCAACTGCTAGAGGATTTTCGGGGCATTGTCGGAAACTTGTCTACGCTTTTTGACTTGCTTTCTGTGTGCTCTGTGCCATGGCATGGCATAGAACAAGTGCGGCAACAACAATGGTCTCATTTTCCACGCACTTCATTTCTGCCTTCTGGGGCATGTTGCAGATTTCAGTGGGTAAGAAAGTAGAGAAAGTTTTACGCAGTCGAGCAAACATAACAATGACAGCGAAAGAGCGAGGAGTTGTGGGTGACGGCGGCAGGCAAGCAGTCGGAAGAGCAATCAAAATCGCTGTCAGCACTGACTTCCTGAAAGATACATAAATATATTTGTATCTACTGGTGTTCCTGTATGTATGCATGTACATTTTGTGTGGCATGGTTATTTATCATAAATTTGACTGCACACCCCTCTGCTCTCTCTCTCTCTCTCTCTCTCTCTCTCTCTCTCTCTGGCAAGCGTCTTGACTCGTAAATTATTTCATATTTCATTTCCTTTGCGTGATGCAACACCAACAACAAATAAAACACACTAAATAAAAACCAAAAAAAAAGAGAAGAGAGTGAAAAGGAAAAACAATAAATGCATACCAGGGAAAACTGTGCCAGTGAGCAGCAGAGCGGCAGGCAAATATATGCTGAATGACTGTCCGTTTGTCGGAACGTCTATCTATCTCTCGGTCTCAGTCTCTGTGGCCCTCGGCAATGCAATAAAATGTCTGCTTCTGCCTCTCTGTTGATGTCTTTTCCTTTTTGCTCCCCCCTCTGTGCTCGGCGGACCGTCCCTTCATTGAGGTTTCCTCAGTGTCCAAGCATTGGATTGGCCAAAGTAAACATAATAATAATTTCAGCTTGCTACTGCAACTTTAATTTTGACCCGTTTCAGAATGCTTTAACAAGTCCGCCAGAGAAAGCATTGAAATGGTAACAAATTGAGATGGCCAAGAATGGTTTGGAAAATGTGAGCAAAATGTGCATCAAAGAATGAAATTTTCAGAATGAAAATTGCAACTGAAAGTGGATTTTGCTAAATCAGATTTTGCTGTCATCAAAGTAGCTTTTTCTCTGATTTTACTCATAGAATGTGCAGTTTGCCAGCTGCCAGAGTTATATTTTGATAAGTTTAGACAATATTTAAACTGCTTTCGCTTTCTCAGAATATCATCGCCTCAAATCGGTCCATCCTGAGCACTTTTTGACAGCCCGCACCTACGTTTTTTGCTTAATGAATCACATGTGGGGGGCACACGTCAACACAGATATTCCCACATACAATTGTGCTTTTATCTTGGTTTTATATTACCTAATGATAAGATGTTGGGTAAACATCTGACATGTGCTGTGTTTGTCATTTTCTAAAGATAAATCATGCTAATTAACTTTCTCTCTCTCTCTCTCTTTCTTTCGATTCTTTCAGGTAAATACATTTTGGTGGCGACATAAACAACAAACTGTGTACATAGATAGCGTCAGGGTAAAAGCTTAATAAATTACGCCTTAAGATGTTCTTCAACATTCTCTACAGCATATAACCGAAATATACACAGGCATACGAGCTTTTTTTCAACATTGCGAACCATTTAAAATCACTCAAACAATACATATTTAACAAATGGAAATCACTGATTTTATCTTTTACGTTTTTTTGCACATATTTTCACTTATACAGATGAGATTTATTTGCTTTGATTTTGCAGCTCTCAAATGACATCATTTAGCTTTGCTGATCATTTGACACGGTATAAAAAAAAACAAGCACACACGCTCGACACTTTTCTGGTTAATGTTGTGTGTAAAATGAATTATTGACATGAATTTACCACTTAAAAGCTGGATTCAATATTTGTTTTACTCGATTTTTAGACCAGTTTTGCAAAAGATATAAACATGATCCTTAAAGCAAATGCCGCCCTTCTTACTGTGTTGAAAATAGGCATGCATCACGGCTGGTTTTAGATTTTCAATTGGTGTTGGCGGCACGAAATACCACACATCATAGTTCGGATTATAGCCCAAGCGGTGGCTGTAAGCAGATTTAATATTCATTTATCTTGAAACATCAGTAGGTATTTTATATTACGTTTCCGGATAGACTGGCACCAGCAGGAGGGCTCCAATTAATACTGTGACCAAGAGCATGTCTTTAGTGGCGTGCTGACTGATTGCGAATGTCAAGTGTTCGTGCTGTTCCCTGCTCTCAGTATTATTCATAAGCCACACGAGGCCATTGCCGTGCCTTCTCCCAGTGGTGTGACTGTGTGTGTGTGTGTATACTGAGTGCCGAGTGCGATAAATAGGTGTGAAGTCTGAACAGAACAACAAGAGTAGCAGCAGCAGCGGCAGCAGCAACAAAATAAACCTGAAAGTTGCATGCAATACCAGAAGTTAAGTGCGGGTGGGGCTCTGGGCAGGCCAGTGAAGAAAGCAAGAAAGCAGTGAAGAATACCAGAGATATTCCAGGGTATTTGATACTTTCCTTGGTTTTAAATTTAAAGCTTTTATGTCCATTTTGCTGCCCTAAACATGTGTTTGAAGATTAAATCTGAGCCGAAGAGCTTAGGTTATCAATAAGTAAAGGAACAATTTACAATTCTGTTTATATTTGGCTCATATTTCACAGCTCTTAGAGCTGCTAGTAAACCCTAAGCCTTCGCTTTCAGTTTCGTTTTCCATTAATTTTACACAAATTTAACTCAAAGGAAGTCTGCCGATAAACTAACAGCTTTATGTCTTACTTTGAGAGCAAAAATGTATAATGCAAACACTACAAATAAACACATTATGAAGAGTGGAAATAACAGCAGCAGCAGAACGGGTTTCAGTTTGCCTCGAATTGGGTAAATAAATAAACAAGAGCCAACAAAAATGGGTAGCAAGCTCAAACAATGGCCAGGAAAAGACAACAATCCATAAGGGACTCACCCATGCCATGCATGTGTGTGTGCAGCATATGAATGTGCAAACAATTGAGGGAAAATCAACAAGAAAACGTCAGAAAACAATAAGACAATGGCAGGCATGGCACACATTTGCTAGATTTTTGTATGGAATGCTTACGAATGTGTAGCCAAATATGTGATGTGTGTGACGCCCCAAAATGTTTGTCTATTTGAGGGCACAAAGGGCACACACAGGTGACGCCTACTGTGCAGAAGGTGTATCTCCATTGAACAAAAGACAAGTTCATGGGCAGGTACGGTCACTGGGGACTTTACTTGGTTCGCATTTTGTCTTGAATATTTAAGTACAATATTTAGTTATGCAGCAGCAACTTGAAAGCATTTTCTGTTACAAGTTGTTGTCATTTGTCGTGATTTGTTGCAGGGGCTGTGCGTGGAATATCATAATAATCCAAGCGTACAAAACACTGGCTTGGATCCTTGCTCGAAATCCTACTATCTCGTACGGCAGTCAACACTCATACGCCTCGTTGCACGAGTTGCTGCACGAGTCGCTTCATTGTTGTGGCATATTGTTTCACATTTGAGGCAGAGCCACACACACACACACACACACACACACACACAAACAGAAACAGAAACAAAAACACAGAGCCGTATCAAGTGACGGCATTGCACATATGCAAAAACGAGAAAACGTGTCTGGCATGGAACCGCACAGAAATCCTAGAGGTTTGAGATGCCAGACGATGCTGGGTGAGTGCTGGGTTAGTGCCACCAGTGCCAGTGTGCAACAAATAGTTGCATGCAAAGTGCTTCAAATTTAATTAAATTATAATTGGAGAGTCTCTGCAGCTGATGGCCAGACATTGTGTGAGGTTCTGTTTTCAGTTTCAATTACGAACAAAATCCCAATTAAGTTGCATTCAAGCGGTCAGTTGTGACAGTTACTGCCCTGCCCCAAAAAGAACCCTGGCTCTTAGGGCTTTATGTGTGAGAATAAGCAACACTCTCTCTACGTTAAGTGCTGGGCTCTTTGTCTTGACCTTCCCGGAAACAAGAACAGACACACGGTCTGTCCCCGCGGGCACCGAACGCTTACCAGATTAGCCCGGCCCTTCTTTTCCCTTTCTGATTAAAGTGCGAAACATTTACGAAGAACAAGGCCGGACAATGGCCGAAAGCCAAAATCAAATCACTCGCAAAAACCCCCAAAAAAACAAGCCGAAACACAACACACAAAAAATATAAAATAAAATAAAGAAAACAAACAGAAGGCATAAAAGAGAAAATGTTTTCCTAGTTTTTTTTGGTTGTTGGGTGTTTTTTCTGCCTTTTTCCTTGCTTTTGGGTGACATTTCAATCAGCATTTTTCACAACACAAACACAAACAGAAACACAAACATAAAAGAAAAAGAAAAGAAAACGTTAAGGAAACGTTAAGGGCCTTTATAGAAAAACATTTGACCATTTTTCATGGTGCTGCCAAAACAAATGTCATACGAAAATTGAATTGTGGCAAAAAGATGACAAAGGCCCAGCACAGACGAGTGACAGCAGCAGCAACGCCAAAAGCAGACACAAAGAGTGAGCGGAATAACGTTGAAATATACGCATTACATTTGTGTGTGTGTGAGTAATTTCATTTTAAATATGGGGTTTTTTTTTGCCATAACATTTTGCGAAATGTAGTTACATTAATTGACGCAAAAGGGAAAACAATTATGGGCACACAATTTATGAGGGAATGCAGTTTTGCGGTCGTAGAAATAAAACCACCAACAGTCGAATGTTTTGTGGTTTGCAAAATACCCCTGTAAAAGGCAGCTGTTTAGCAGCGACGAATCTTGGGAATATCTACTTCATATGGCACATGGAAAATGTATTTCAAAATATTTAAAACTAATGGAATTTTCTTTGGGTAAATTCTGACACTTTCGTGTACCATTTCAATGCAGTTCTGTGGTGTATTATTTAGCCACAAATATAAAATAAACCGACAGCTAAATAGGGTCTGCATGGCAAGTCTCCCATAAACGTAGCTTAAATCCCTTGCGGAGACAGAGTCACCTTCGGATTTGCCTTAAAGTAAACCAATTTAATCCTGGAATATTTCCAGTGACAGGCAGGCTGTCAGGCGGCCTACCCTTATCTTCTGTCAGCCTTAGTGACTCGACTGCTGGAGTGGCCGGGCGTGGTCTTTTCAACTGGAATTAACTTTACCTATGATTCACAGACTTCCGGTCTAAAAACGCATGTAAATCTACCAATCCCTGACCTCAGCATGGTATAAAAAATGGCAAACTTTTAGCTGCCCTGCCACCAAACCGTGCTAAGTGCTCAAAAAAATGGCGTTTCATTTAAATTTACGCGCCAACTTGAGTACAATAAAAGCAAATATGAAACATTTGCCCCAGCCCCTCCCAACACACAACACCCGCTGCAACCCGCCGCATTAGCAACCTCAGCAGCAGTAGGAACAGCAGCAGGAACAGCAACAACCACCACCAACACCCACCAGAAGAACAGCAAGTAAAATGTAAAGTCCAAAAGTCCACTTAACAAGAAAATTGTTTCCGTGAGCTTCCTCTCTTTTTTTTTTTTTACCGTCAGCCTGGCCGCCTGCCCTATGCATTAAAACCATTTCCAGGCAGAGGCCTTCGCTTATTATTAGCTTTCACAGTGTGGGTGTGTGTGTGTATTGTATGTGTGTGTGTGTGTGTGTGTGCGTCCATACAAAATACTTTGCACATTTTTATGACTGTGACAGTGCGACCAGAGCAGCCACAGAACCCTGACGCTGGACTCGCCTCCGTCCACTGTGTTTCAGGGTGCTACCATCCATTCCCTTACCCTCTTTTGGTTTTCCCATTATGTCACACCCCCCTCACCCACACACACACTACGAGGAAACCCAAACAATTTTCCCAAGAGTTTATGAGCGTGAAAAAATGTTTACTGGTTAGGAGCTTGAAAAAGAGCGCACGAATTTCTTGTGTTTTTTTTTCTCGTATTACGATCGTTTTTTTGTTGCGAAAATAAAGTCGCCATTTTTATGCAGCAAGAACAAAAAATAGTAATTAAAAATTGTTGCCGCAGACCAAGAGTCAAGCATTTTCAGTGGGGGGAAAACACCAAAACGGGTGAAAAAGTGAAGAAAAAATATGGAAAATCTTTAAAGCCAAAGGCAGAAGGCAAGGATTTAAGTCAAGACTTTTGATGTTCAATAATGGAAATATTGTATTTTGGTTTTTAGAGATTTTAATTCGAAACCAGTTTATTGCAGAATAAACTACTTTCGGTGCTCAAAATGGACTGACAAATATTCTCCCAATGATTTTAGCACAATTTGCCTGTGAAATTCATAAGGCAAAATGGCAACAGACCAACAAACATCAAAATGAAAAGCCACAAAAATATGAGACATTGAATTATTTGTTATCATTCGTTTCGGTTCATTTACTTCCAAAAGGCAAAAACTCGTTATCGAAAAAAAAGATGAAGCCAACGCAGAGACGAGTCCAAGACTCATTTCGTATTTGGGGTTTCTGTTTCTGTTTCAGTTTCAGTTTCGGTTTGGATTTGGGGTATTTTCTTTCGCATTAGGCAGCAGCAGGGTATGGGAAAGGGAACCCAACACATTCACCAGGAACCATCCACCCATCCTCCCTAACCATGAACCATTCACCGCATCCTCATCAGTTGCGCTTCATTGTGTTTTATTTGCTGCCGCTGTTATCGCATGTTAACACTTCATGTGAAATCCTAGTCAGAGCCCAGTCACAGTCACAGTCACAGTCCTCTGATGTCCTTCCTCATCATCATTGGAATGACCTTTGTATATTATACACATATATATATAGCTTTATGTATAACTGTGGCACATACCACCAACACGCTTAGTTAGTTTTTGCCACACGCTTTGCGTGCTAAATGTCAAAATACATTTTACTCGAATTTATGGCCATTGGCCAACGCCAACACCAACACAGAGTCTAGGAGCTTAGAGCCACAGCTACAGCTAGCGCTCCTTTTTGGCGTATATGCATGTGGGATTTGTGCCTTGTCTTTGGCTATTTTTAGGGATTTACACGCTTATCACACACACACACACACACACACACACACGAAGACAGGCAGGACACTTGAGAGTTCTGGCCAGAATGAAAATATTATGCTACATTTCATTAGAGGAGAGCCACGACAGAGCTCATCCCCGAGCTGCCCTGAATGCTTTACAGCCACTTAAGATAGATTAGCTTTCAACGTTTTCGGGCTCTCAAGCTCTCAGGCAAAAACTGACTTGGACAGAAAAAAAGTTTAAACCGAAACAAGAACGAAAGGAAAGTGTAGTTTTTCTCAGCGATACTTTAGATACACTTTGCAGGAATACGACTTAAACTAGGAACTAAAAATCGCAAGCTTTGCCTTTGTGTTTGGATTTCTATAGAGCAAAAACATATTTACATTCTACAATTTAATTCCCAAAATTCCCCATTCTCCTTATATAAATAATTATTATGATTTTCAAGCATCTATAACAAGTACCAATGCCTTCTGTTAGGGTATGTATGAAAGAAAAGCAAATAATATTTGACAAGACCATATCTCTTGTTGGTCCTTGGGGTGCGATGGAAGAACTCCCTCTCTCCCACCTTGTCTCTAATAGAAAATCCATTGAAAAACATAAGCAAGTGTCGAATGATTTAATGCTTGAAATCACAAATAGTTAGGCGTGACAGGTCGCCAAAATGGCAACAGTTCAAAAAACTCGCTTGACCCCAACCCAAAACACCACCAGGCAAGTTGACAATTTGATAAATGAAATGACAAAACATTTCAACGCCCAGCCAACACATTTCATCAGAGGTCCAACCAGTCCCCAAGGAATTGCGAGAATATCAGTGGTATAAGGAAATTACTGCTGGCAGACCGTCATAAAAGAGACAGAGAGAGAGAGAGAGAGAGAGAGAATGGGAGAGAGACAAATCCATCTTCTTTTCAGAGTTCAATCAGAGACAAGTCCCGAGGGGCAGAGTGAGGTCGGCGTGTGAGTCCCAAAGCGATTAAGAGCTCGCAACCGAAGACCCTCTCAATTGGGATCTCGTTCAGTTGATGGCCAATCGTACAGTCGCAGCCCTGGCCCATATTTCATTTCATTCGTCTTCTGGCTGACTTCTTTAGAGCGAAACCCAACTCCGCTCTCAGGCACTCCTCGCATTGCTCCTCCATCATCTCTCTCTATGGTTCTTCCCAGCACGCAACAAAAGGCCAAACTAAATATGCTCTTTCACTCCATGTGGCCCCACCAGGACAATCTGTGTCCTGCTGTTGCTGCTCTTATGCACGTATGTCCCTATTATTGTTCCTCCACACACACATACACAGCAAAAAAGGGTCAGAAATATTAGCTGCCTCTCAATCGTTCAACTAGGCGAAGAGGCGCCTCCAAACGCTCCATCAAAAAGGGGTCACTGGTTGGAACAGAAAATGGTTTGTTTATGCAAATTTTCAATGGTTTTTGCTCTTCAAAAAAAAGATGGACGATGGGGCCTTGGGGTTGGAGGCTTTTCTTGTTCGCTTTTAAGCGAATTGCCTGTGAAACGGATTTGGCAATGGAGTTGACAGCCTGTTTATGAGATGAGATGCAAAAAAGGGTAACAGCCAGGCAGGGCAGAGTATCTCCACGGGCTAAAAACCAGTAATTGAAATGTACGAGTGTTTCTATGATTCAGTGGAGCTTCTTCGAGTGGAAAATCCTTCAGGTAACGAGCAGCAAAATGCGCAGCCAATGAAATATGTATTCACACTGCCTGCCAATAGCACATGCACACATACAAACACGGACACTCTAGCATGCCGACAATATCAGAAGGCACACAATTTTCATTGTAAATTTCGCAACGAGTTGGGTCTGGCATTTTCGGCTACATATTTGTTTAAAGCGATAATCAAATGCAGAGCTCTAGCCTCATTTATCACCTGTACGTACCAGTGTGTGCGTGTGTTCGCCAGTGTTGGGTAATTTTGTTTATTTCCGCTTTTACCAGAACCAGAGTCATAGCCAGGCATAGGCTTGAGGGTTCTTTGTCCATGTCCTGTGGTGTACCTCCTGTCCACCGAAATGGCATTTTGAATAGCCAGCCCCCTTTTTCCCGTTCTTTATCTGCGCATCCTGTCTGGCTGTCTTTTTTTGGTTTTTCTGTGTGTATGTTTGTGTGTGCTTTTCGACCAGTTGACCATTAGAATCGCCGGCCACAGGCAGGTTCTGTGTGGGCCATCATCAAAAGCGGATGCCCCTTAACTTTTATAACTGCCCCCGATGACAGGCTCGCCCTGCGAAACCATTAGATGCAGTTGAATGTTGGTTTCTCGATTGTATTTTTGCGCTACCTCAAATGCAGCCGGAAAAGAGCTACTTCAAAAGGTGCCGTAATATTAAATACAATTTTATGATTTTGATGAAAATTGTGGCCGACAGTCAAGTACGTGATCATGGCTGGCTAGCTGCGGGTTTTATGTTGAACTTAACGTAAAGTTGGTCCACAGTTTCTTTATAAATCATAAAAAGAAGCCATAAATTCAAAAGTTTTTGATAGTTGAACGTTTCAGTTTTAATGATTGAATCTAGCAAAAATATTGAGCTTTAAAAATTGGGAAAGCGTGGAATGGTTATGTCAATAGAGTTCTTTGGGAATATGTAGCTTTATTATTGAATTTACTCGCAAATTAAACTAGAAGAGACTTGCCAAAGTTCTATGTGCTCAAAGTGCAGTGAGACCTTATACCATTCATTGGTATTAGCTTTCTGTGGCCAAGAATAGCCTTGAATATACAATAATTTATTAAATGAACACCCGTTGCCATAGATACCTTTTCGTTTCTACAGAATGAAATTTGTAATTTTTAATACATTTTTTTTTTTTTTTTTTTTTTTTTTTTTTTTTTTTTTTTTTTTTTTTTTTTTTTTTTTTTTTTTTTTTTTTTTTTTTTCTCTCTCTTTATATTTACAATCTGTTTTTAAACAATAAGTAAATTGTATAATTAATATTCAATTAACAGAAATAGCAGTTTTCCAATGAGCCCTGCTATTATATATAACATATTTTTAGTTTGTTAAATTTATCTATCAGGGATATCGAGAATGTGGTATCTTTATACTATTAAAAGTTGGCACAAATACGCCAGACAGCTTAAATAGTTGCCATTTAAACTCTCCACACTTGGTTCTTAGCGCTTACATATACAATTCAAATCAACATAAACTTGTATGTACGAGTTGGTTGCATCCCCTGCATGATGCTTGACTAATTGCCCCAGACGCAACGAAACGATTCGATTTGCTCAAAAAGTTGCAAGTCTTAGGCGAAAGTTTTGCTCGGCAGACACATTCACGCATTCCGTCATGTTTGTTCGGCAACTAACTCTAAGGCTGTGCCAGCTTCTGTTCCTGCCGCTGATCCTGCCGCTGAGCCTGCCGCTGGGAGGCAGCTTTATTGCGCCTCATATTGGACGTACGTAAGCCTGTTATTAAATCTGATACCAAATTGATGTCCAGGAATTGCATACCTTAGCCTGCGAAGAGAACGAGGTGAGGACCTGCAAGTCCTGCCATGAGCCCAGCTGTACAGTGCCCAACTACATTGATCCGCACTGTGAATACATTAGAGTGTGCCGCCTGGTCTGCGGCTGCAAGTCGGGATATGTGCGGAATGATACCACAAATCGTTGTGTTTCCATTAACGATTGTCACACCTAAAGTTAGTCCACAGTTTCTTTATAAATCATAAAAAGAAGCCATAAATTGAACGTTTCAGTTTTAATGATTGAATCTAGCAAAAATATTGAGCTTTAAAAATTGGGAAAGCGTGGAATGGTTATGTCAATAGAGTTCTTTGGGAATATGTAGCTTTATTATTGAATTTACTCGTAAATTAAACTAGAAGAGACTTGCCAAGGTTCTGCCAAGCTTGTTCTCAAAGTGCAGTGAGACCTTATACCATTCATTGGTATTAGCTTTCTGTGGCCAAGAATAGCCTTGAATATACAATAATTCATTAAATGAACACCCGTTGCCATAGATACCTTTTCGTTTCTACAGGATGAAATTTGTAATTGAATTCAAATAACTTTATACTATTAAAAGTTGGCACAAATACGCCAGACAGCTTAAATATTTGCCATTTAAACTCTCCACACTTGGTTCTTAGCTCTTACATATACAATTCAAATCAACAGACGCAACGAAACGATTCGATTTGCTCAAAAAGTTGCAAGTCTTAGGCGAAAGTTTTGCTCGGCAGACGCATTCCGTCATGTTTGTTCGGCAACTAACTCTAAGGCTGTGCCAGCTTCTGTTCCTGCCGCTGATCCTGCCGGTGGGAGGCAGCTTTGTTGCGACCCAGATTGGACGTACGTAAGCCTGTTATTAAATCTGATACCACATTGATGTCCAGGAATTGCATACCTTAGCCTGCGAAGAGAACGAGGTGAGGACCTGCAAGCTCTGCAATGAGCCCAGCTGTACAGTGCCCAACTACCTTGATCCGCACTGTAAATACATTAAAGTGTGCCGCCTGGGCTGCGGCTGCAAGTCGGGATATGTGCGGAATGATACCACAAATCGTTGTGTTTCCATTTACGATTGTCACACCTTTCGTTGGATCAAACACGACTCTCATCTCGAACGCATCTTGGCCTCTAATCCCATACCGTGAAATTGTGAATTTATTTTTACATTTACGATGGCTGCAAACCATTTGCCAACGAAGCATTCACCATGTCAGCCATCTTTCAGTGTCCACTCTTTTCGTTTCTCTTGATTTTTATTTGCATTTGGAGCTCGTTTGTCCCCAGCTATTGGGCGCAGATGCAGCAGCAGGGCGTGGAATATGGCGAGTTGAAGAATAAAAACTGTAAGTGCAGATTGCAAATCGAATTTCCATTGTACGTTCATTTAATGTGGCTTTCCCCTGTAGTATGCATTGACGATGACATGGGCCACGAGCTGTGTTACTAGGCTAACAAATTAATTGAAAATTTCTATGTCCTTAATAAGCAATAAATGAAATTGGAGTAGCTGAGTGCTCTTTCGTTTTGGATGTCACAACCAAACTGTGTACACTCCGCTCTACATTTCACTTGGTTCCATTTCATTTTCATTTTATGACGCACCACGAAATTGTCTCTGGGGAATTCCATGTTTGGTTTCTTTTTTTTTTTTTGCAAACGAAAGTTTTATTGTTGATTTTCGCTGTACTCGAAATTTACGACATTGTCTCTCAAGTCTGTGCCCTGACCCCAATCTGTGTATAGCTCAGTGAGTTCTCCGTGGGCTGCCTTTGGAGCTGCCTTCTGTGTCTTTGCTGGGTTGGAGAGTTCATAAAGCATACAATCTTAAATCTGTGCTTCCAGACCGCATAAATATTAATTTAGTCACTCTGGCTTGCGGCTGTTTTACTTTTGGTTTATTCTCGTAACATTTGTCATTTTGTATGCTTGCAGTTTGGGTTTATGAATGGTTTTTATTTTCCCTGTTCGCTCTCTCAGGGTTTTTATTGGCAGGTACTCTCTGCCGCCAAGTGTTTTGTTTACGTTTCAGTTAAATGAGTTCTTTGTGGTTATATTTGTATGTATGCGAGGAGGAGGAGTAATTGGCAGGCATAAAAATGTTAAAGTCTAGACAGTTTGTGTGGTGTTCTGCCCCAGGAGTTGTTTGGGGTGTTAAAAGCACTCTGGGACAGCTCTATTTTACTCACTACACTGTCCATTAGGGAAGACAATTATTTTAAGCATAATCCAGCAGTCAATGAAATTCACATTGACTCAATGGACAATATCCGTTTATTCCACTAAATTAGTTAATTTTTCCATTAAATTTTATATTCACAGATTCCATTCGATGATTGCTCTCTCTCTATCTCGCTCGCTCCCCTTTTTGTTATGTTTAATTCAGTGAATATTTGTGTGCAGGTCCATCAATTATTTGCATATTTTATGAATTTCCATCAAATGGCGATTCCATTCCCTGCTGAATGGGGCATAATTCGTGCCCCCAAAAAGTATGCAACACATTTTTGCATTTCCGCTTTAGCAAAATCAAATTTTAATACTTCCGGTGGAAGCTGTAGAATGTGTGCGTACATGTGTCCCGTGTGTTTATATGCACATAAATTTCTAACGAATATAGCACAAAATAATGATTATTATTATTATATTATTACCCAACAATGGCCAGCACGATGACCATTTTCCATGAGTTTTTCCAAGGGACTGCAGCATGAAAAGCAATTAAATTGCCGGCAAAGTGTTCTCTCACACACAGACACACACATGTACAGCAAATTGTTATTATTTTTATTGTAATTGTTGCTGCCCATCTGGTCGCCATTTGGGGATGCTCATGCTCGCCGCCGTTTCATTTTAGTTGCAGTGCCGCGCGCTGAAGCACCGAAAATAAAATTAAATTACCCATTAGTGGTAGATTTTCGTCTCATATTCTTTTTGCCACATACACACCAAATTGTATTTAATGCGTGTTTACGTGCACCATATAAATGTATTATGTTTTAATTTATTGTCTGCCTCATTATTCCCTCCACGGCGACATCTCTCTCTCTCTCTCTCTCTCTCTCGCTGGTTCTTTGTGTTGCGGAAAAACTCAATTGGAAAAATAAAAACAAAAAAAAGAAAAGTCTTCTGCTGTAGTGTGCATTTTAAAGCCCCATTTACAGCACTTAAAGTGCCACTAACTGACTTAAGAACAGAACACTAAACAACTTGACAACAATTTATATATCAAAAGCAAATAAATCGAAGTTGTCCTTGGCCTCTGCTCCCCCCAAGGGCCCACTAAGGGGATTAAGGTAAAGAGCTTCGGGACAAGGACTCCACAGCTGCCGCCGATACGGGAGTGCCAGCGTAGAATTTTTCTTGCAGTTTTCTCTGCTGATAATCGAATTGGTTCGCTGTTGTGGCTTCGGTCTCCCTCTCGCTCTCTCTCTCTCTCTTGGCCGTTTGGCCACAATAAATTCAAAACTTTTGCGCTTGCAGGGCTCTCCCTTTGGACCAGTATACCTCTTTGGGGGTTTACACTGTCCGAAAAGGATAAAGTATATACTCCCGCAGTGGGGAATAGATAACCCAGGGGGTAAAATATCCTTTCAGTAATTTGAAAACTTAGTTGAGGATCTAAAAAACTTCCAAGGCTGCCAAAATATGTCAAAAACTTGTCCGCTCTTTTGCCTAAGTGTAGCATTTTTTCATCTCTCCCGTTTTTCTGGCCATTAAAATGGCCAACTTTTATGGAAACAAGCTTACACGCATTCCTGCACACCCCCCACACACACACTCCGACAGAGGCACACGCACACAAACAAGTTGAGTCAGAAAAGACTTAAAGATAAGAGTAGGGCTGGGGTTGGGCTTGGGGCTGGGATGCATCGGGGCATGAGGCACAAGGCATGGCAACCCCCCTGGTGTCCTTAATTTCTTATGGCCAACAACCATTCCGCCCGCCTGCCAATTGTTTAATGAGCTGAGTTTCTGCCTCTGAGTTTTGTTCCTCTGCTCCTCCTGCTGCTGCTGCTGCTGCTGCTGCTCGGCTCCTCTTGTTGCGTGTTTTGCTCATTTGGTCTTCTGCTAAGCAGCGCAAATTGTCAGATATGAGAAAATTCTCACAAAGTTGCTCATTTTAATCGAGAAACTTTTGTCTAGTTTGATTGCTCGGAGAACACAACTATAGTAGGATGGTGGCGGCCTCCATCTGTGTGTGTGTGGGTGTGTCTTGACTTGCGGACAGCTGAGGTCTTGTTTTATCTTTTTATTGAAGCTTGGTTGTCAGGAAAATTCCTAAATAATGATAACAACAACAAGAGAATATTGGCAGCAGCGAAGGCCCATGGCCTGGGGAAACTTATTCTAATTAGAAAGTTATGAGTGGTGAAAGCATAGGCATTTTTGAATATTTCTACGCCATCAGAAAATGATGACAGCTGCAGGCGATGCCAGAAACTTGAGGTTCTTAATGAACAAAGACCAGATGTCAGTATGGATTGCCTAGCAGCTTTTCTGCTTCTAGCTTTTCTAGTCTCTGTATCTGCCATTTGTTGTTGCCTTTCCCCTCAGATAAATCATAGTGGTTCATCTTAAGGGAATATTTTTGCTACAGCCCAATCCAAAGCTCTCTATACAATTATTTTCATTTTTTATTTGTTTGCCAATGAGTTTATGACTGTTTACCATACACAGAGGATGTCAGAACTAACCATTGCCTAACCTTTCAATTATTAATCCATGAATTCAGCTGACTTTTAACTTAAAAATCATGAGCATGAGCTTCACCAGTGTCTAGTTCCTAAAAAGGTTTCGTTAAGACACTGCCAAAGAGGTAAAGTGTTGAAGGATGTTATCCGCATATGAAAGGACGATAGAGTCTCTTACTTTAAATATCAAGAACGTTTTCCGATCAATTCCGATCAGCCGCGCAGTGGAATATGCCTATCTAGTTGGAGTTTTACCACCAAACTACCTCTACCAAAAACTGACTGGCCAGCCGAAAAGTATGCCACGATATAATTAACTTTCTCATATGTTGATCCACTCATAACCTCTGGCATCTCCATAACTACTTAATCCACATGGAATTCCTTACTCCACCGCCCCACCCACACACACACGTGTATTCCTCATATTTATGGCCAGTAAATATTGAAATTCTTCAACTTAATTGTTGTGAGTGCAATGAAAAAGGGGATAAAAGCTTGTTCTCGATATTAATAAGCGTGGAGTACGTGCCATAAATAAAAGTGCACATTCCGTTGGTGCAAATAAAGTGAGACACGGTGAGAAACACATCAGCAGCAGCACCACCAGCAGCAGCCAGACGGTGAGATGCTGCCGAGGGGCGGGGAAGTTTCCCAGTGCCTGGAGGCGTACCCCCACCTGTTTCGTATGCAAAAATGCCCATTTAATCCCGATGGGCATTTAATTAATGCTGAAAATAAATACTCTGGCAGAGGCACTTACTCGGACGTGGACACCGCCCTTTTGTGTAATTTTGCAGCCAATAAATTGAATTTAAGTCTCAACGGCGACAGCGAAAATGAAAAATGAAATTACATTCACACCACTCAGGGATCATTATGATGCCCTTTAGATCAATGTACAAGTGAATGGGAAAGGGTACAACTGATTGATTGAAGCGTATATTTCAGTGTATGAAGGGTTTCATTACAGGGTATAACAAGAGTCGACTAACCACTGCCTACAATCCCACTTTAATGTTTGCTCTTCGCTTTCTCTCTCCCTCGCTCTTCGGTAACCGCAGGTATGCGCCCTATCCAAACGCGCCGTGATACTTCAGTCTTCGGATATACTTGCCTATAATGAGCTCCCACTCCATCAGGCCAATAGCATTTCCAGCAACAACAACAACAACAATGCGAACAGCAACAATAATGTGGCCATGGGTGGCGGCATCACGGCAATGGCCTCGAAGGCATCTGCACCGCAGAACATCATCGCCAATGCCGGACTGAGCTACGAGGATGTGCTCAACGATGATTTCCAGTTTGATATGGATGGTCACGATGTGATGGTCTTTCTGCACATACAGAAAACGGGCGGCACCTCTTTTGGCCGCCATTTGGTCAGGGACTTGGACCTGAAGGTGAGCTTGAAATTCCCCCCATCAGTGATCCCCTCCATTAACGTTTTTTTCCGATTCCTCGCAGCGGCCCTGCGAGTGTCAGCGACAGAGAAAACGCTGCTATTGCTTCCGTCCGCATCGGAACGAGAACTGGCTCTTCTCGCGCTACTCCACGGGCTGGAAGTGCGGCCTCCATGCCGACTGGACCGAGCTGACCAGCTGCGTGGACGTGGAGCTGGACAAGAACGAGGGCGAGACGGCCAAGCGTCGGTACTTTTACATATCGCTGCTCCGCGAGCCCATCTCCCGCTACATGTCCGAGTACCGCCATGTGCGGCGTGGTGCCACCTGGAAGGGTTCGCGGCACTGGTGCCTGGGGCGACAGGCCTCCGCCAATGAGCTGCCCGCCTGCTACAAGGGCAAGGACTGGCTGGACGTGGATCTCGATCAGTTTGCCGGCTGCGAGTCGAATCTGGCGGCCAATCGGCAGACCCGCATGCTGGCGGATCTTGCACTGGTCGGCTGCTACAACAAATCCTCGATGCCCGCCCACGAGCGGGATCGGGTGATGTTGGCCAGCGCCAAGCGAAATTTGGCTGCCATGGCCTACTTTGGACTGACTGAATATCAAAAGGTTGCACCGCTAAATACAAAACTAAACTGAATTTGTTATTGAATCTTGTTCTTGTCTCTTAGATGTCCCAATATATATTTGAGGAGACCTTTAACCTGCGCTTTGCCATACCCTTTGAGCAGCATAATACCACCATTTCAGCGACAGCTGTGTCCAATCTGCGAGCGGATCAGAAGCGTCGCATCGAGAAGCTCAATGGCCTGGACATTGAGCTCTATGTCTTTGCCAAGAATTTGCTGTTTCAACGGTGAGTAAGAAGAGAATCTATCACACTACATTTAATTGGCTTTTGTGCAAAGAGTAAATACATATATGCCCCATGTCCTTCCTTCAACTCGTTTTTCTGGTCATAAAACCTGAACAGCCGCCCGGTTCTTTTTACGCATTGGCATCTACGCGTCGGGAGTGTCTGCGCCGTAGGTCGATGACTCAGTTCCTTTTGTATCCCATGAGGGTGCCACGAGGAAGAACCCTTTCAGAACGGTGTCCATGCCTGTGTTTCTTTCACTTTGTGTTGACATTGGTTCAGTCAAAGGTTATTGTGTGGAAAAAATAATTGAATGGATCCCATGGTGGTGCCCATCATTAGATCGCGTTACGTTTTGGCGGTTATGCACGAGCAGGCATGGGAAAATGATGTTCAAGAAGGTGTTGCCATAAAGGGAAAATCATCATTAGCCCAGAACATCATTTATATTACTTTTGGGTCTTTTGTTTGAGGATCGCACTGTTTTGTGTTTCAGCCTTTGACAAAAAGAGTCTAGAGATAGAAGTCTGAAGTTCTAGAACTCTAATTTCAAATTAATTCGGAGTCTAGCCAAAGATCTCCCCCAAAAAACAGTTCTGCATTAGCAAAGTCTATCCAAATCCCCTTAGGACTCCTTACTTCCTTATGTCTTTTATCTTTCTGCTGTCTGCTGCACAGCTGTGTGTGTCTGACCCACCCAGAACTCTACGCTTCCTTGATTTGGAACCCTAGAATTAGCACCTTTCAGTTGCTAGAATATTCCCAACCTTACCATTGTCAAGCAATTGAGTAGCAACCAGCTGAGCAGTTGCCAGTTGTGACATTATGCCTGTAGCTGCCGAGAAAATGGAAGGAGACACGCTGCCCGGCTACCACAGGATCAGCAGGATGTCATATACCCATGTGGGGTATGGATCGACTCGATTGCTTAACTCCCTCGCGTGATCAAGCCAAGTCAATTTGCCTTAGAAGCTCTTTCTCTGCCTGATGCATTTTCCACGCAATTCAATTCAATTAAATTCAATGCGCAGGAGCGAAGGACCCGCCCATTTCCCTCGTCACATTTACACATTTTCCTTTCTAATTATGCGGGCTTCGGATTTCGTATCAAATTAACAAATTTATGCTGGCTGCCAGCTGGAGTTCTCGCGTTCTCGCGATTGGAGCTAACGGACATTTTTCCAAGCTATCAAGCGATATACCAGGATCAGTCACATTTGAGAGAAGGACGGACGGATGTGAGTGTCAGACAGCGGCAGACACATTTCCTATATATAAACACTACTGCTGGAGCAAGAGTAAGGGAATGCGGAACCCTGAACTCTCCTCTCTATCTGCTATCTCTGCCGCTGCCTTATGTATTTACCCCCACCCGTAGCCCCTGTGAACCCTCCTCGCCTTGTCTTTGGACTACAATTGCAACATTTGCGCGCGCTAAAAGTAAAAACTACTCGTACCATTTTCTATAGTTCACAAACACGATGCCGACGTCTTGACAAACACATAGATAAGGACAACGACTGCGGCGTCTAAGGATAAGGAATTGTGGCACGAACCACCACCAAAATAAGCAGAGCGTAATAAATCAATGGGGAGAACAGCAACGAATACGAAATGCTCTACAAATTGTGCTCTAGAATTGCTTAAAGAAGAGTGCAAAAAGTTGTGGATATATTTTAGCTGTTTGTATTCGTAATCTTGACTATTATATAATCTCTCAATGAAAACAGACTAAAGAAAGACTTGTTTTATGATCAGTCTCATACTTCTATCCAATGATTTTTGATTTTCTGTTACATTAGTACCCGGAAATTGTTAGTCTTCCATTCTTCAAGACATTCATCTACCATATTTAAGATATAAATTGGTTCTGTTAAACCAGTACTGAATATTATTGGTACTTTAAGTATCAATCAAATGGAGTGCGATAATTGTGTTCACAGAATAAGCATACACCAACTGTTATTTCCGCAACCCACCAAAGTTCTTGAGAAATACAGAAATACCCCACCTGGCTTAGGGTATAGGCATAACAACCCGCAAAGGTGAGACACAACGACAAATACGAGCAGCAGTAACTACAACAACAACAACAACAATGAAGGATCACTTTGCCCGTTCCGATCGCGAGGGTTGTTCTGCGCCTTTTGTGTAGTGGCCATATAGCCCGCAATACCTCTGTACACTTCTCTTCCTCTCCACTGCGCGTTTCTTTCCCTCTGCATTGCACCGTTCGTTTTGGCGTCTGCCTGTGCGCTGGCGCAGCGACAGAGAATTTAGTTAGGTTTTGACAGCGGAACGCGTAGGTACAGAAGAGAGCAACGGGTAGCAACGGGAAATTACGGGATATTATTGTAGTAGTGTAGAGACCACAGACCACGAATTACAGAACACAGATAAATAGTACAAAATTAAAACGGACAGATTTGTTAAACAGTTAACCCAAAAGAGATACAAGAAAGAAACATAAATAAAAAGTTAAAGTTGTGTTTACGTTTTATTATTGAAGTTTTTGTTATTGCTAAAAGTTAAACGAAAGTTATTTATGAGACGTTAAACCGTAAAAGAAACTCGCGCAAATCCAAAGAACCAGCAAAGCCAACAAAAACAAAGTTTAAGCTTCAAACAAAAGACAGACAAGAACTGCAGCAGCCAGAATGTCCTTCTCCAAGGCCAAGTTGAAGCGTTTCAATGACGTGGATGTGGCGCTGTGTGCCTCGCCAGCTGCCTCCAACAGCTCTGCCGGTTCCACGGGTAGTGCCACGCCCACAACAGCTGCTGCTGCAGCCGCTGCCGCTGCTACAGTTGCCGCCAACCCGGCACCCGTGCAGCCCGAGCGCAAGGAGCAAATCGAAAAGTTCTTCAAGGATGCCGTGCGCTTTGCCTCCAGCTCGAAGGAGGCCAAGGAATTTGCCATACCCAAGGAGGACAAAAAGTCCAAGGGTCTGCGTCTATTCAGGACCCCATCGTTGCCGCAGCGTCTGCGTTTCCGTCCGGCGCCCACCCACACGGAGCCGTCTACCAGCGGCGCTTCGACAGCGGCCTCCACGCCCCTGCACTCGGCCACCACAACGCCCGTGAAGGAGGCCAAGTCTGCCAATCGTCTGAAGGGCAAGGAGGCACTGCAGCAGGAGATTCGTCACAAGAACGAGCTGATCGAGAGTCAGTTGAGCCAGCTGGATGTGCTGCGGCGTCACGTGGAGCAGCTGAAGGAGGCGGAGGTGAAGCTGAGGGAGGAGCACGAGCAGGCGGTGGCCAAGACGGAGCAGCTGATCGAGGCCTTGTCCAGCGAGAATCACTCGTACAAGGAGCGCAACGAGCAGCTGTCCCTGGAGCACTCCCAGCTGATGGATCGCCTGTCTGCCATGGAGCTGACCTTGCACCAGCAACGAGAGGAACACGAGCGTCATGTGGACACTTTGATCGCCGAGAGCGAGGCCCTTCGGCTGGCCAACGAGCAGCTGCAGCTGTCCAGCGAGCAGCAGATGGCCGAGCAGAGTCAATTGAATGTCCAGCTGAGTGCCCTGCAGGCGGATGTGGCCCTGGCCAAGGAGCGCTGCAGCGAGGAGCAGCAGAAGACCGCACTTAACATCGAGTTGATTGAGAATCTTCAGAAGAACAATGCCTCGCTGTTGGCCGATGTGACACTGCTGAAGGAGCAGATCGAGCAGGATGCCTTGTCGTATGCCCAGGAGGCCAAGAGCAGCCACGCCGAGCAGGAGTGTCTACGCGTGGAGCGCAACACTCTCAAGAACGATCTGGCCAACAAGTGCACGCTGATCCGCTCACTGCAGGACGAGCTGCTGGACAAGAACTGCGAGATCGATGCCCACTGCGACACCATTCGGCAGCTGTGCCGCGAGCAGGCACGCCAAACCGAGCAACAGCAGGCGGTGGCCAAGGTGCAGCAGCAGGTGGAGAACGACATGGAGAACGCCGTGGAGCGCGAGAAGAGCTACTGGAGGGCGGAGTTGGACAAGCGCCAGAAGCTGGCCGAGAACGAGCTCATCAAGATCGAGCTGGAGAAGCAGGATGTGATGGTGCTGCTGGAGACCACCAACGACATGCTGCGGCAGCGCGACGAGAAGCTGCAAAAGTGCGAGGAGCAGCTGCGCAACGGCATCGACTACTACATCCAGCTGAGCGACGCACTGCAGCAGCAGTTGGTGCAGCTAAAGCAGGACATGGCCAAGACCATCACCGAGAAGTACAACTATCAGCTGACGCTCACCAACACCCGGTCCACGGTGAACATCTTGATGGAGCGCTTGAAGAAGTCCGACGCCGATGTGGAGCAATTCAAGGCGGAGCTGGAGTCCGTGCAGCTGGCCAAGGGCGCCCTCGAGCAGAGCTACCTGGGACTGCAAGCCGATGCGGAGCAGCTGCGCCAGCAATTGACCGAATCGCAGGAGGCGTTGAATGCGCTGCGCTCCTCTTCGCAGACGCTGCAGAGCGAGGTATCGTTGAAGGAGTCGATGCTCCATGAGCTGCTTGCCGGCGAGGCGGAGACCCTGGCCAAATTCAATAAGATTGCTAACTCGTTCCAGGAGCGTATCGACGGCGACGCTCAGATGGCCCACTACTACGAGCTGCAGCGCAAAGACGAGACCCGCGAGGCCTACATGGTGGACATGAAGAAGGCTCTGGACGAGTTCGCCACCGTGCTGCAGTTTGCCCAGCTGGAGCTCGACAACAAGGAGCAGATGCTGGTGAAGGTGCGCGAGGAATGCGAGCAGTTGAAGCTCGAGAATATTGCCCTCAAGTCCAAGCAGCCGGCATCCGTATCCATGCACACGACACCCAGCAAGGCCAACAAGCCGAACACCACCGATCTGGAGAAGATCGAGGATCTGCTCATCGACTCGGAGCTGCGTGCGGAGTGCGACAAGATCACCTCGTGGCTGCTCAACTCCTCGGAGAAGTGTGTGCGCCAGGACAGCAGCAACGAGATCAGCGAGCTGCTCTCCTGCAAGTCCTCGCCACGCCCACAGCGCACGCCCAAGGTTGCCACGCCGCACAGTCCGCGCACCCCACGCACACCACGCACCCCACGCTCTGCGGCGGGCACTCCCAAGAAGACAGTGCTCTTCCCCGGCAAGGAGAACGTGCCCAGTCCGCCCCAGAAGCAGGTGCTCAAGGCACGAAATGTTTAGGCTATTCCCCAACCCACCCTCATCCACTTATCTCTATCCTTATATCCTATATACGAGAACTATTTCTATTATAAATTATACTTTAGCTAAGATCTGATTCAAAATACATAAATTCTACACAAACAAAGTTGCATACAACACAAGAACGAGTTCTCCTTTT